>NC_090924.1:127986096-128295475 GCF_040938575.1 Ambystoma mexicanum | reverse complement strand
CCACGGTCCTTTGAGCATTTGACGGAATTGTCCTCAGCGTTTGCACCCCCCTTAGGATTCGAGGCCAAGAATGCCTATTCCTGAAGTTTGTTCCTGCCGCTGAAAGCCTTGTCGGTGTATGAGCCAAATGAATGCCCCAGTCGGCACGCTCTGACTGTCTTCACAGGTCTCCTCCTCATCCCGAAGGTTGGTGGCCCATTGACATCAGGGTGGAAGGTGCTTGCGATACACTGTTCCTTCCTTCCTTCCTTCCTTTATTCCTCTTATGCTGTTTATGTAATAAGAGGGGACGATACACAGAAGAGAGAAAGTGGCCCAACACACTAGACTAGCAGTCTTCTGATCAATCTGCAGCTGGCAAGGTGGGGGAGAGCCTTTATTTTGCACCTGCTGGGATCTGCATTGGCAGAAGCTCTGAGGGCTGGGCCTTTCCTTTTGCCTGTAAAAACAAAAAGCAGCCCTCCTCCCTCCAGCCCTGAGAGCATGGGCGTGACACTGGAAAAAGCAGCATCTCCCCTTTGGTAAAGATGACCATTGCACAGCTGCTCACTCAGAGCTCGATCGTGCTCGATCAGGCGAGATATATTTAGGTCACCAGCAAAGTCTGTTCTCTTTTCTTGCGTAGGGTGAGCATTCACAGAGCCCAGCTTCGTTGACAAGAGTGCAAAAGGTGTATACTAAAAGCTTTCTGCTTTACTTGAGCGCCATGGCCGTTATTATATTTTGGCTGCTCCAAGCAATCTCTGTCCAGCCGATGCAAATTTCCAGCTCAAATTTTCCCAGCACTCAAAAAGTCCCTCCTCCCGCCAGCTCTGCTTTCAGGAAGTTCAGCAGAAGCAGTCCAACTTCTGTTCCCACTTCAGAGGAAAAGCTTTCTCGGGCCAGAGAAAGCCAGGGAATCACTGTACCGGCAAGTGCATTTCTTACAACTGGTAATCCCTCAGAACACAGAAATGAAGAAGCTGTATATGAAAATGTATTATTTCTTTGGTACACTAACCTATGTAACTAATATGGACCATTTCAGAGGACGGAGCGGACCCAACTGTGATCCCAGAGACCCAAATACCCAGCAGTAGGGAAAATAAATCCTCTCTGTGCTCTGCAACATTACATACACAAAATGCAAGCGCGTGCATTTTTTTATTGGCCCCATATACAGAATACATGTGAGGATGCTTGCCTTCCCAGTGTATTTCTCAAGCTCTTGAGAGCATATGCTATTTCCATGGGAACGCAAATAAGTTCATACTTTACATTTGTGTGTGACAAAAGGGGAAAAAAACTATTTTGTGTAAAATGCCAGCAGAGAGTGTTTCTGCCCGGTCTCGAACCGGGGGGACCTTTCACGTGTGAGGCGAACGTGATAACCACTACACTACAGAAACAGCTGCTTGCTCACCTTTGTAGGGACTGGGAGAACAGGTGCAAAGGGCAGTGCAAGTGGACCTGCTTAAAGACTAATCAAATGCCTTGCGCCTGAAGCTCACACAATCCAGCCTAAAACATACGTCCTATCAAGCATGCGCACATATACAAGTATGCCAGCTGAGGGCCTATGCAGCGTACAGAGGGAAGGACATATTTCCACTTTGAGATCGGACGGCCAAAACTCACAAGCAAATCAAGGAATGTTACTGAGAGCTAACAGAGAACACAAAGTGCTTGTCGCAAGGACATGGCACGCAAAGAGGTTCAGGAAGTGAATTGTTCATCGACTACTGCTTACCGAGAAAACCAGAGAGTCTGTCCAATGAAAATAACATTGAAAAAACAAAAAAAAGGAGCTCAAGTTAACCACCTTGATTGGGCTCGTCCGGGATTTGAACCCGGGACCTCTCGCACCCAAAGCGAGAATCATACCCCTAGACCAACGAGCCACGGTCCTTTGAGCATTTGACGGAATTGTCCTCAGCGTTTGCACCCCCCTTAGGATTCGAGGCCAAGAATGCCTATTCCTGAAGTTTGTTCCTGCCGCTGAAAGCCTTGTCGGTGTATGAGCCAAATGAATGCCCCAGTCGGCACGCTCTGACTGTCTTCACAGGTCTCCTCCTCATCCCGAAGGTTGGTGGCCCATTGACATCAGGGTGGAAGGTGCTTGCGATACACTGTTCCTTCCTTCCTTCCTTCCTTCCTTTATTCCTCTTATGCTGTTTATGTAATAAGAGGGGACGATACACAGAAGAGAGAAAGTGGCCCAACACACTAGACTAGCAGTCTTCTGATCAATCTGCAGCTGGCAAGGTGGGGGAGAGCCTTTATTTTGCACCTGCTGGGATCTGCATTGGGAGAAGCTCTGAGGGCTGGGCCTTTCCTTTTGCCTGTAAAAACAAAAAGCAGGTCTCCTCCCTCCAGCCCTGAGAGCATGGGCGTGACACTGGAAAAAGCAGCATCTCCCCTTTGGTAAAGATGACCATTGCACAGCTGCTCACTCAGAGCTCGATCGTGCTCGATCAGGGGAGATATATTTAGGTCACCAGCAAAGTCTGTTCTCTTTTCTTGCGTAGGGTGAGCATTCACAGAGCCCAGCTTCGTTGACAAGAGTGCAAAAGGTGTATACTAAAAGCTTTCTGCTTTACTTGAGCGCCATGGCCGTTATTATATTTTGGCTGCTCCAAGCAATCTCTGTCCAGCCGATGCAAATTTCCAGCTCAAATTTTCCCAGCACTCAAAAAGTCCCTCCTCCCGCCAGCTCTGCTTTCAGGAAGTTCAGCAGAAGCAGTCCAACTTCTGTTCCCACTTCAGAGGAAAAGCTTTCTCGGGCCAGAGAAAGCCAGGGAATCACTGTACCGGCAAGTGCATTTCTTACAACTGGTAATCCCTCAGAACACAGAAATGAAGAAGCTGTATATGAAAATGTATTATTTCTTTGGTACACTAACCTATGTAACTAATATGGACCATTTCAGAGGACGGAGCGGACCCAACTGTGATCCCAGAGACCCAAATACCCAGCAGTAGGGAAAATAAATCCTCTCTGTGCTCTGCAACATTACATACACAAAATGCAAGCGCGTGCATTTTTTTATTGGCCCCATATACAGAATACATGTGAGGATGCTTGCCTTCCCAGTGTATTTCTCAAGCTCTTGAGAGCATATGCTATTTCCATGGGAACGCAAATAAGTTCATACTTTACATTTGTGTGTGACAAAAGGGGAAAAAAACTATTTTGTGTAAAATGCCAGCAGAGAGTGTTTCTGCCCGGTCTCGAACCGGGGGGACCTTTCGCGTGTGAGGCGAACGTGATAACCACTACACTACAGAAACAGCTGCTTGCTCACCTTTGTAGGGACTGGGAGAACAGGTGCCTGCTTAAAGACTAATCAAATGCCTTGCGCCTGAAGCTCACACAATCCAGCCTAAAACATACGTCCTATCAAGCATGCGCACATATACAAGTATGCCAGCTGAGGGCCTATGCAGCGTACAGAGGGAAGGACATATTTCCACTTTGAGATCGGACGGCCAAAACTCACAAGCAAATCAAGGAATGTTACTGAGAGCTAACAGAGAACACAAAGTGCTTGTCGCAAGGACATGGCACGCAAAGAGGTTCAGGAAGTGAATTGTTCATCGACTACTGCTTACCGAGAAAACCAGAGAGTCTGTCCAATGAAAATAACATTAAAAAAACAAAAAAAAGGAGCTCAAGTTAACCACCTTGATTGGGCTCGTCCAGGATTTGAACCCGGGACCTCTCGCACCCAAAGCGAGAATCATACCCCTAGACCAACGAGCCACGGTCCTTTGAGCATTTGACGGAATTGTCCTCAGCGTTTGCACCCCCCTTAGGATTCGAGGCCAAGAATGCCTATTCCTGAAGTTTGTTCCTGCCGCTGAAAGCCTTGTCGGTGTATGAGCCAAATGAATGCCCCAGTCGGCACGCTCTGACTGTCTTCACAGGTCTCCTCCTCATCCCGAAGGTTGGTGGCCCATTGACATCAGGGTGGAAGGTGCTTGCGATACACTGTTCCTTCCTTCCTTCCTTCCTTCCTTCCTTTATTCCTCTTATGCTGTTTATGTAATAAGAGGGGACGATACACAGAAGAGAGAAAGTGGCCCAACACACTAGACTAGCAGTCTTCTGATCAATCTGCAGCTGGCAAGGTGGGGGAGAGCCTTTATTTTGCACCTGCTGGGATCTGCATTGGGAGAAGCTCTGAGGGCTGGGCCTTTCCTTTTGCCTGTAAAAACAAAAAGCAGGTCTCCTCCCTCCAGCCCTGAGAGCATGGGCGTGACACTGGAAAAAGCAGCATCTCCCCTTTGGTAAAGATGACCATTGCACAGCTGCTCACTCAGAGCTCGATCGTGCTCGATCAGGGGAGATATATTTAGGTCACCAGCAAAGTCTGTTCTCTTTTCTTGCGTAGGGTGAGCATTCACAGAGCCCAGCTTCGTTGACAAGAGTGCAAAAGGTGTATACTAAAAGCTTTCTGCTTTACTTGAGCGCCATGGCCGTTATTATATTTTGGCTGCTCCAAGCAATCTCTGTCCAGCCGATGCAAATTTCCAGCTCAAATTTTCCCAGCACTCAAAAAGTCCCTCCTCCCGCCAGCTCTGCTTTCAGGAAGTTCAGCAGAAGCAGTCCAACTTCTGTTCCCACTTCAGAGGAAAAGCTTTCTCGGGCCAGAGAAAGCCAGGGAATCACTGTACCGGCAAGTGCATTTCTTACAACTGGTAATCCCTCAGAACACAGAAATGAAGAAGCTGTATATGAAAATGTATTATTTCTTTGGTACACTAACCTATGTAACTAATATGGACCATTTCAGAGGACGGAGCGGACCCAACTGTGATCCCAGAGACCCAAATACCCAGCAGTAGGGAAAATAAATCCTCTCTGTGCTCTGCAACATTACATACACAAAATGCAAGCGCGTGCATTTTTTTATTGGCCCCATATACAGAATACATGTGAGGATGCTTGCCTTCCCAGTGTATTTCTCAAGCTCTTGAGAGCATATGCTATTTCCATGGGAACGCAAATAAGTTCATACTTTACATTTGTGTGTGACAAAAGGGGAAAAAAACTATTTTGTGTAAAATGCCAGCAGAGAGTGTTTCTGCCCGGTCTCGAACCGGGGGGACCTTTCGCGTGTGAGGCGAACGTGATAACCACTACACTACAGAAACAGCTGCTTGCTCACCTTTGTAGGGACTGGGAGAACAGGTGCCTGCTTAAAGACTAATCAAATGCCTTGCGCCTGAAGCTCACACAATCCAGCCTAAAACATACGTCCTATCAAGCATGCGCACATATACAAGTATGCCAGCTGAGGGCCTATGCAGCGTACAGAGGGAAGGACATATTTCCACTTTGAGATCGGACGGCCAAAACTCACAAGCAAATCAAGGAATGTTACTGAGAGCTAACAGAGAACACAAAGTGCTTGTCGCAAGGACATGGCACGCAAAGAGGTTCAGGAAGTGAATTGTTCATCGACTACTGCTTACCGAGAAAACCAGAGAGTCTGTCCAATGAAAATAACATTAAAAAAACAAAAAAAAGGAGCTCAAGTTAACCACCTTGATTGGGCTCGTCCAGGATTTGAACCCGGGACCTCTCGCACCCAAAGCGAGAATCATACCCCTAGACCAACGAGCCACGGTCCTTTGAGCATTTGACGGAATTGTCCTCAGCGTTTGCACCCCCCTTAGGATTCGAGGCCAAGAATGCCTATTCCTGAAGTTTGTTCCTGCCGCTGAAAGCCTTGTCGGTGTATGAGCCAAATGAATGCCCCAGTCGGCACGCTCTGACTGTCTTCACAGGTCTCCTCCTCATCCCGAAGGTTGGTGGCCCATTGACATCAGGGTGGAAGGTGCTTGCGATACACTGTTCCTTCCTTCCTTCCTTCCTTCCTTTATTCCTCTTATGCTGTTTATGTAATAAGAGGGGACGATACACAGAAGAGAGAAAGTGGCCCAACACACTAGACTAGCAGTCTTCTGATCAATCTGCAGCTGGCAAGGTGGGGGAGAGCCTTTATTTTGCACCTGCTGGGATCTGCATTGGCAGAAGCTCTGAGGGCTGGGCCTTTCCTTTTGCCTGTAAAAACAAAAAGCAGCCCTCCTCCCTCCAGCCCTGAGAGCATGGGCGTGACACTGGAAAAAGCAGCATCTCCCCTTTGGTAAAGATGACCATTGCACAGCTGCTCACTCAGAGCTCGATCGTGCTCGATCAGGCGAGATATATTTAGGTCACCAGCAAAGTCTGTTCTCTTTTCTTGCGTAGGGTGAGCATTCACAGAGCCCAGCTTCGTTGACAAGAGTGCAAAAGGTGTATACTAAAAGCTTTCTGCTTTACTTGAGCGCCATGGCCGTTATTATATTTTGGCTGCTCCAAGCAATCTCTGTCCAGCCGATGCAAATTTCCAGCTCAAATTTTCCCAGCACTCAAAAAGTCCCTCCTCCCGCCAGCTCTGCTTTCAGGAAGTTCAGCAGAAGCAGTCCAACTTCTGTTCCCACTTCAGAGGAAAAGCTTTCTCGGGCCAGAGAAAGCCAGGGAATCACTGTACCGGCAAGTGCATTTCTTACAACTGGTAATCCCTCAGAACACAGAAATGAAGAAGCTGTATATGAAAATGTATTATTTCTTTGGTACACTAACCTATGTAACTAATATGGACCATTTCAGAGGACGGAGCGGACCCAACTGTGATCCCAGAGACCCAAATACCCAGCAGTAGGGAAAATAAATCCTCTCTGTGCTCTGCAACATTACATACACAAAATGCAAGCGCGTGCATTTTTTTATTGGCCCCATATACAGAATACATGTGAGGATGCTTGCCTTCCCAGTGTATTTCTCAAGCTCTTGAGAGCATATGCTATTTCCATGGGAACGCAAATAAGTTCATACTTTACATTTGTGTGTGACAAAAGGGGAAAAAAACTATTTTGTGTAAAATGCCAGCAGAGAGTGTTTCTGCCCGGTCTCGAACCGGGGGGACCTTTCGCGTGTGAGGCGAACGTGATAACCACTACACTACAGAAACAGCTGCTTGCTCACCTTTGTAGGGACTGGGAGAACAGGTGCAAAGGGCAGTGCAAGTGGACCTGCTTAAAGACTAATCAAATGCCTTGCGCCTGAAGCTCACACAATCCAGCCTAAAACATACGTCCTATCAAGCATGCGCACATATACAAGTATGCCAGCTGAGGGCCTATGCAGCGTACAGAGGGAAGGACATATTTCCACTTTGAGATCGGACGGCCAAAACTCACAAGCAAATCAAGGAATGTTACTGAGAGCTAACAGAGAACACAAAGTGCTTGTCGCAAGGACATGGCACGCAAAGAGGTTCAGGAAGTGAATTGTTCATCGACTACTGCTTACCGAGAAAACCAGAGAGTCTGTCCAATGAAAATAACATTGAAAAAACAAAAAAAGGTGCTCAAGTTAACCACCTTGATTGGGCTCGTCCGGGATTTGAACCCGGGACCTCTCGCACCCAAAGCGAGAATCATACCCCTAGACCAACGAGCCACGGTCCTTTGAGCATTTGACGGAATTGTCCTCAGCGTTTGCACCCCCCCTTAGGATTCGAGGCCAAGAATGCCTATTCCTGAAGTTTGTTCCTGCCGCTGAAAGCCTTGTCGGTGTATGAGCCAAATGAATGCCCCAGTCGGCACGCTCTGACTGTCTTCACAGGTCTCCTCCTCATCCCGAAGGTTGGTGGCCCATTGACATCAGGGTGGAAGGTGCTTGCGATACACTGTTCCTTCCTTCCTTCCTTCCTTCCTTTATTCCTCTTATGCTGTTTATGTAATAAGAGGGGACGATACACAGAAGAGAGAAAGTGGCCCAACACACTAGACTAGCAGTCTTCTGATCAATCTGCAGCTGGCAAGGTGGGGGAGAGCCTTTATTTTGCACCTGCTGGGATCTGCATTGGCAGAAGCTCTGAGGGCTGGGCCTTTCCTTTTGCCTGTAAAAACAAAAAGCAGCCCTCCTCCCTCCAGCCCTGAGAGCATGGGCGTGACACTGGAAAAAGCAGCATCTCCCCTTTGGTAAAGATGACCATTGCACAGCTGCTCACTCAGAGCTCGATCGTGCTCGATCAGGCGAGATATATTTAGGTCACCAGCAAAGTCTGTTCTCTTTTCTTGCGTAGGGTGAGCATTCACAGAGCCCAGCTTCGTTGACAAGAGTGCAAAAGGTGTATACTAAAAGCTTTCTGCTTTACTTGAGCGCCATGGCCGTTATTATATTTTGGCTGCTCCAAGCAATCTCTGTCCAGCCGATGCAAATTTCCAGCTCAAATTTTCCCAGCACTCAAAAAGTCCCTCCTCCCGCCAGCTCTGCTTTCAGGAAGTTCAGCAGAAGCAGTCCAACTTCTGTTCCCACTTCAGAGGAAAAGCTTTCTCGGGCCAGAGAAAGCCAGGGAATCACTGTACCGGCAAGTGCATTTCTTACAACTGGTAATCCCTCAGAACACAGAAATGAAGAAGCTGTATATGAAAATGTATTATTTCTTTGGTACACTAACCTATGTAACTAATATGGACCATTTCAGAGGACGGAGCGGACCCAACTGTGATCCCAGAGACCCAAATACCCAGCAGTAGGGAAAATAAATCCTCTCTGTGCTCTGCAACATTACATACACAAAATGCAAGCGCGTGCATTTTTTTATTGGCCCCATATACAGAATACATGTGAGGATGCTTGCCTTCCCAGTGTATTTCTCAAGCTCTTGAGAGCATATGCTATTTCCATGGGAACGCAAATAAGTTCATACTTTACATTTGTGTGTGACAAAAGGGGAAAAAAACTATTTTGTGTAAAATGCCAGCAGAGAGTGTTTCTGCCCGGTCTCGAACCGGGGACCTTTCGCGTGTGAGGCGAACGTGATAACCACTACACTACAGAAACAGCTGCTTGCTCACCTTTGTAGGGACTGGGAGAACAGGTGCAAAGGGCAGTGCAAGTGGACCTGCTTAAAGACTAATCAAATGCCTTGCGCCTGAAGCTCACACAATCCAGCCTAAAACATACGTCCTATCAAGCATGCGCACATATACAAGTATGCCAGCTGAGGGCCTATGCAGCGTACAGAGGGAAGGACATATTTCCACTTTGAGATCGGACGGCCAAAACTCACAAGCAAATCAAGGAATGTTACTGAGAGCTAACAGAGAACACAAAGTGCTTGTCGCAAGGACATGGCACGCAAAGAGGTTCAGGAAGTGAATTGTTCATCGACTACTGCTTACCGAGAAAACCAGAGAGTCTGTCCAATGAAAATAACATTGAAAAAACAAAAAAAAGGAGCTCAAGTTAACCACCTTGATTGGGCTCGACCTCTCGCACCCAAAGCGAGAATCATACCCCTAGACCAACGAGCCACGGTCCTTTGAGCATTTGACGGAATTGTCCTCAGCGTTTGCACCCCCCTTAGGATTCGAGGCCAAGAATGCCTATTCCTGAAGTTTGTTCCTGCCGCTGAAAGCCTTGTCGGTGTATGAGCCAAATGAATGCCCCAGTCGGCACGCTCTGACTGTCTTCACAGGTCTCCTCCTCATCCCGAAGGTTGGTGGCCCATTGACATCAGGGTGGAAGGTGCTTGCGATACACTGTTCCTTCCTTCCTTCCTTCCTTCCTTTATTCCTCTTATGCTGTTTATGTAATAAGAGGGGACGATACACAGAAGAGAGAAAGTGGCCCAACACACTAGACTAGCAGTCTTCTGATCAATCTGCAGCTGGCAAGGTGGGGGAGAGCCTTTATTTTGCACCTGCTGGGATCTGCATTGGCAGAAGCTCTGAGGGCTGGGCCTTTCCTTTTGCCTGTAAAAACAAAAAGCAGCCCTCCTCCCTCCAGCCCTGAGAGCATGGGCGTGACACTGGAAAAAGCAGCATCTCCCCTTTGGTAAAGATGACCATTGCACAGCTGCTCACTCAGAGCTCGATCGTGCTCGATCAGGTGAGATATATTTAGGTCACCAGCAAAGTCTGTTCTCTTTTCTTGCGTAGGGTGAGCATTCACAGAGCCCAGCTTCGTTGACAAGAGTGCAAAAGGTGTATACTAAAAGCTTTCTGCTTTACTTGAGCGCCATGGCCGTTATTATATTTTGGCTGCTCCAAGCAATCTCTGTCCAGCCGATGCAAATTTCCAGCTCAAATTTTCCCAGCACTCAAAAAGTCCCTCCTCCCGCCAGCTCTGCTTTCAGGAAGTTCAGCAGAAGCAGTCCAACTTCTGTTCCCACTTCAGAGGAAAAGCTTTCTCGGGCCAGAGAAAGCCAGGGAATCACTGTACCGGCAAGTGCATTTCTTACAACTGGTAATCCCTCAGAACACAGAAATGAAGAAGCTGTATATGAAAATGTATTATTTCTTTGGTACACTAACCTATGTAACTAATATGGACCATTTCAGAGGACGGAGCGGACCCAACTGTGATCCCAGAGACCCAAATACCCAGCAGTAGGGAAAATAAATCCTCTCTGTGCTCTGCAACATTACATACACAAAATGCAAGCGCGTGCATTTTTTTATTGGCCCCATATACAGAATACATGTGAGGATGCTTGCCTTCCCAGTGTATTTCTCAAGCTCTTGAGAGCATATGCTATTTCCATGGGAACGCAAATAAGTTCATACTTTACATTTGTGTGTGACAAAAGGGGAAAAAAACTATTTTGTGTAAAATGCCAGCAGAGAGTGTTTCTGCCCGGTCTCGAACCGGGGACCTTTCGCGTGTGAGGCGAACGTGATAACCACTACACTACAGAAACAGCTGCTTGCTCACCTTTGTAGGGACTGGGAGAACAGGTGCAAAGGGCAGTGCAAGTGGACCTGCTTAAAGACTAATCAAATGCCTTGCGCCTGAAGCTCACACAATCCAGCCTAAAACATACGTCCTATCAAGCATGCGCACATATACAAGTATGCCAGCTGAGGGCCTATGCAGCGTACAGAGGGAAGGACATATTTCCACTTTGAGATCGGACGGCCAAAACTCACAAGCAAATCAAGGAATGTTACTGAGAGCTAACAGAGAACACAAAGTGCTTGTCGCAAGGACATGGCACGCAAAGAGGTTCAGGAAGTGAATTGTTCATCGACTACTGCTTACCGAGAAAACCAGAGAGTCTGTCCAATGAAAATAACATTGAAAAAACAAAAAAAAGGAGCTCAAGTTAACCACCTTGATTGGGCTCGTCCGGGATTTGAACCCAGGACCTCTCGCACCCAAAGCGAGAATCATACCCCTAGACCAACGAGCCACGGTCCTTTGAGCATTTGACGGAATTGTCCTCAGCGTTTGCACCCCCCTTAGGATTCGAGGCCAAGAATGCCTATTCCTGAAGTTTGTTCCTGCCGCTGAAAGCCTTGTCGGTGTATGAGCCAAATGAATGCCCCAGTCGGCACGCTCTGACTGTCTTCACAGGTCTCCTCCTCATCCCGAAGGTTGGTGGCCCATTGACATCAGGGTGGAAGGTGCTTGCGATACACTGTTCCTTCCTTCCTTCCTTCCTTCCTTTATTCCTCTTATGCTGTTTATGTAATAAGAGGGGACGATACACAGAAGAGAGAAAGTGGCCCAACACACTAGACTAGCAGTCTTCTGATCAATCTGCAGCTGGCAAGGTGGGGGAGAGCCTTTATTTTGCACCTGCTGGGATCTGCATTGGGAGAAGCTCTGAGGGCTGGGCCTTTCCTTTTGCCTGTAAAAACAAAAAGCAGGTCTCCTCCCTCCAGCCCTGAGAGCATGGGCGTGACACTGGAAAAAGCAGCATCTCCCCTTTGGTAAAGATGACCATTGCACAGCTGCTCACTCAGAGCTCGATCGTGCTCGATCAGGGGAGATATATTTAGGTCACCAGCAAAGTCTGTTCTCTTTTCTTGCGTAGGGTGAGCATTCACAGAGCCCAGCTTCGTTGACAAGAGTGCAAAAGGTGTATACTAAAAGCTTTCTGCTTTACTTGAGCGCCATGGCCGTTATTATATTTTGGCTGCTCCAAGCAATCTCTGTCCAGCCGATGCAAATTTCCAGCTCAAATTTTCCCAGCACTCAAAAAGTCCCTCCTCCCGCCAGCTCTGCTTTCAGGAAGTTCAGCAGAAGCAGTCCAACTTCTGTTCCCACTTCAGAGGAAAAGCTTTCTCGGGCCAGAGAAAGCCAGGGAATCACTGTACCGGCAAGTGCATTTCTTACAACTGGTAATCCCTCAGAACACAGAAATGAAGAAGCTGTATATGAAAATGTATTATTTCTTTGGTACACTAACCTATGTAACTAATATGGACCATTTCAGAGGACGGAGCGGACCCAACTGTGATCCCAGAGACCCAAATACCCAGCAGTAGGGAAAATAAATCCTCTCTGTGCTCTGCAACATTACATACACAAAATGCAAGCGCGTGCATTTTTTTATTGGCCCCATATACAGAATACATGTGAGGATGCTTGCCTTCCCAGTGTATTTCTCAAGCTCTTGAGAGCATATGCTATTTCCATGGGAACGCAAATAAGTTCATACTTTACATTTGTGTGTGACAAAAGGGGAAAAAAACTATTTTGTGTAAAATGCCAACAGAGAGTGTTTCTGCCCGGTCTCGAACCGGGGGGACCTTTCGCGTGTGAGGCGAACGTGATAACCACTACACTACAGAAACAGCTGCTTGCTCACCTTTGTAGGGACTGGGAGAACAGGTGCCTGCTTAAAGACTAATCAAATGCCTTGCGCCTGAAGCTCACACAATCCAGCCTAAAACATACGTCCTATCAAGCATGCGCACATATACAAGTATGCCAGCTGAGGGCCTATGCAGCGTACAGAGGGAAGGACATATTTCCACTTTGAGATCGGACGGCCAAAACTCACAAGCAAATCAAGGAATGTTACTGAGAGCTAACAGAGAACACAAAGTGCTTGTCGCAAGGACATGGCACGCAAAGAGGTTCAGGAAGTGAATTGTTCATCGACTACTGCTTACCGAGAAAACCAGAGAGTCTGTCCAATGAAAATAACATTAAAAAAACAAAAAAAAGGAGCTCAAGTTAACCACCTTGATTGGGCTCGTCCAGGATTTGAACCCGGGACCTCTCGCACCCAAAGCGAGAATCATACCCCTAGACCAACGAGCCACGGTCCTTTGAGCATTTGACGGAATTGTCCTCAGCGTTTGCACCCCCCTTAGGATTCGAGGCCAAGAATGCCTATTCCTGAAGTTTGTTCCTGCCGCTGAAAGCCTTGTCGGTGTATGAGCCAAATGAATGCCCCAGTCGGCACGCTCTGACTGTCTTCACAGGTCTCCTCCTCATCCCGAAGGTTGGTGGCCCATTGACATCAGGGTGGAAGGTGCTTGCGATACACTGTTCCTTCCTTCCTTCCTTCCTTCCTTTATTCCTCTTATGCTGTTTATGTAATAAGAGGGGACGATACACAGAAGAGAGAAAGTGGCCCAACACACTAGACTAGCAGTCTTCTGATCAATCTGCAGCTGGCAAGGTGGGGGAGAGCCTTTATTTTGCACCTGCTGGGATCTGCATTGGCAGAAGCTCTGAGGGCTGGGCCTTTCCTTTTGCCTGTAAAAACAAAAAGCAGCCCTCCTCCCTCCAGCCCTGAGAGCATGGGCGTGACACTGGAAAAAGCAGCATCTCCCCTTTGGTAAAGATGACCATTGCACAGCTGCTCACTCAGAGCTCGATCGTGCTCGATCAGGCGAGATATATTTAGGTCACCAGCAAAGTCTGTTCTCTTTTCTTGCGTAGGGTGAGCATTCACAGAGCCCAGCTTCGTTGACAAGAGTGCAAAAGGTGTATACTAAAAGCTTTCTGCTTTACTTGAGCGCCATGGCCGTTATTATATTTTGGCTGCTCCAAGCAATCTCTGTCCAGCCGATGCAAATTTCCAGCTCAAATTTTCCCAGCACTCAAAAAGTCCCTCCTCCCGCCAGCTCTGCTTTCAGGAAGTTCAGCAGAAGCAGTCCAACTTCTGTTCCCACTTCAGAGGAAAAGCTTTCTCGGGCCAGAGAAAGCCAGGGAATCACTGTACCGGCAAGTGCATTTCTTACAACTGGTAATCCCTCAGAACACAGAAATGAAGAAGCTGTATATGAAAATGTATTATTTCTTTGGTACACTAACCTATGTAACTAATATGGACCATTTCAGAGGACGGAGCGGACCCAACTGTGATCCCAGAGACCCAAATACCCAGCAGTAGGGAAAATAAATCCTCTCTGTGCTCTGCAACATTACATACACAAAATGCAAGCGCGTGCATTTTTTTATTGGCCCCATATACAGAATACATGTGAGGATGCTTGCCTTCCCAGTGTATTTCTCAAGCTCTTGAGAGCATATGCTATTTCCATGGGAACGCAAATAAGTTCATACTTTACATTTGTGTGTGACAAAAGGGGAAAAAAACTATTTTGTGTAAAATGCCAGCAGAGAGTGTTTCTGCCCGGTCTCGAACCGGGGGGACCTTTCGCGTGTGAGGCGAACGTGATAACCACTACACTACAGAAACAGCTGCTTGCTCACCTTTGTAGGGACTGGGAGAACAGGTGCAAAGGGCAGTGCAAGTGGACCTGCTTAAAGACTAATCAAATGCCTTGCGCCTGAAGCTCACACAATCCAGCCTAAAACATACGTCCTATCAAGCATGCGCACATATACAAGTATGCCAGCTGAGGGCCTATGCAGCGTACAGAGGGAAGGACATATTTCCACTTTGAGATCGGACGGCCAAAACTCACAAGCAAATCAAGGAATGTTACTGAGAGCTAACAGAGAACACAAAGTGCTTGTCGCAAGGACATGGCACGCAAAGAGGTTCAGGAAGTGAATTGTTCATCGACTACTGCTTACCGAGAAAACCAGAGAGTCTGTCCAATGAAAATAACATTGAAAAAACAAAAAAAGGTGCTCAAGTTAACCACCTTGATTGGGCTCGTCCGGGATTTGAACCCGGGACCTCTCGCACCCAAAGCGAGAATCATACCCCTAGACCAACGAGCCACGGTCCTTTGAGCATTTGACGGAATTGTCCTCAGCGTTTGCACCCCCCTTAGGATTCGAGGCCAAGAATGCCTATTCCTGAAGTTTGTTCCTGCCGCTGAAAGCCTTGTCGGTGTATGAGCCAAATGAATGCCCCAGTCGGCACGCTCTGACTGTCTTCACAGGTCTCCTCCTCATCCCGAAGGTTGGTGGCCCATTGACATCAGGGTGGAAGGTGCTTGCGATACACTGTTCCTTCCTTCCTTCCTTCCTTCCTTTATTCCTCTTATGCTGTTTATGTAATAAGAGGGGACGATACACAGAAGAGAGAAAGTGGCCCAACACACTAGACTAGCAGTCTTCTGATCAATCTGCAGCTGGCAAGGTGGGGGAGAGCCTTTATTTTGCACCTGCTGGGATCTGCATTGGCAGAAGCTCTGAGGGCTGGGCCTTTCCTTTTGCCTGTAAAAACAAAAAGCAACCCTCCTCCCTCCAGCCCTGAGAGCATGGGCGTGACACTGGAAAAAGCAGCATCTCCCCTTTGGTAAAGATGACCATTGCACAGCTGCTCACTCAGAGCTCGATCGTGCTCGATCAGGCGAGATATATTTAGGTCACCAGCAAAGTCTGTTCTCTTTTCTTGCGTAGGGTGAGCATTCACAGAGCCCAGCTTCGTTGACAAGAGTGCAAAAGGTGTATACTAAAAGCTTTCTGCTTTACTTGAGCGCCATGGCCGTTATTATATTTTGGCTGCTCCAAGCAATCTCTGTCCAGCCGATGCAAATTTCCAGCTCAAATTTTCCCAGCACTCAAAAAGTCCCTCCTCCCGCCAGCTCTGCTTTCAGGAAGTTCAGCAGAAGCAGTCCAACTTCTGTTCCCACTTCAGAGGAAAAGCTTTCTCGGGCCAGAGAAAGCCAGGGAATCACTGTACCGGCAAGTGCATTTCTTACAACTGGTAATCCCTCAGAACACAGAAATGAAGAAGCTGTATATGAAAATGTATTATTTCTTTGGTACACTAACCTATGTAACTAATATGGACCATTTCAGAGGACGGAGCGGACCCAACTGTGATCCCAGAGACCCAAATACCCAGCAGTAGGGAAAATAAATCCTCTCTGTGCTCTGCAACATTACATACACAAAATGCAAGCGCGTGCATTTTTTTATTGGCCCCATATACAGAATACATGTGAGGATGCTTGCCTTCCCAGTGTATTTCTCAAGCTCTTGAGAGCATATGCTATTTCCATGGGAACGCAAATAAGTTCATACTTTACATTTGTGTGTGACAAAAGGGGAAAAAAACTATTTTGTGTAAAATGCCAGCAGAGAGTGTTTCTGCCCGGTCTCGAACCGGGGACCTTTCGCGTGTGAGGCGAACGTGATAACCACTACACTACAGAAACAGCTGCTTGCTCACCTTTGTAGGGACTGGGAGAACAGGTGCAAAGGGCAGTGCAAGTGGACCTGCTTAAAGACTAATCAAATGCCTTGCGCCTGAAGCTCACACAATCCAGCCTAAAACATACGTCCTATCAAGCATGCGCACATATACAAGTATGCCAGCTGAGGGCCTATGCAGCGTACAGAGGGAAGGACATATTTCCACTTTGAGATCGGACGGCCAAAACTCACAAGCAAATCAAGGAATGTTACTGAGAGCTAACAGAGAACACAAAGTGCTTGTCGCAAGGACATGGCACGCAAAGAGGTTCAGGAAGTGAATTGTTCATCGACTACTGCTTACCGAGAAAACCAGAGAGTCTGTCCAATGAAAATAACATTGAAAAAACAAAAAAAAGGAGCTCAAGTTAACCACCTTGATTGGGCTCGTCCGGGATTTGAACCCGGGACCTCTCGCACCCAAAGCGAGAATCATACCCCTAGACCAACGAGCCACGGTCCTTTGAGCATTTGACGGAATTGTCCTCAGCGTTTGCACCCCCCTTAGGATTCGAGGCCAAGAATGCCTATTCCTGAAGTTTGTTCCTGCCGCTGAAAGCCTTGTCGGTGTATGAGCCAAATGAATGCCCCAGTCGGCACGCTCTGACTGTCTTCACAGGTCTCCTCCTCATCCCGAAGGTTGGTGGCCCATTGACATCAGGGTGGAAGGTGCTTGCGATACACTGTTCCTTCCTTCCTTCCTTTATTCCTCTTATGCTGTTTATGTAATAAGAGGGGACGATACACAGAAGAGAGAAAGTGGCCCAACACACTAGACTAGCAGTCTTCTGATCAATCTGCAGCTGGCAAGGTGGGGGAGAGCCTTTATTTTGCACCTGCTGGGATCTGCATTGGCAGAAGCTCTGAGGGCTGGGCCTTTCCTTTTGCCTGTAAAAACAAAAAGCAGCCCTCCTCCCTCCAGCCCTGAGAGCATGGGCGTGACACTGGAAAAAGCAGCATCTCCCCTTTGGTAAAGATGACCATTGCACAGCTGCTCACTCAGAGCTCGATCGTGCTCGATCAGGCGAGATATATTTAGGTCACCAGCAAAGTCTGTTCTCTTTTCTTGCGTAGGGTGAGCATTCACAGAGCCCAGCTTCGTTGACAAGAGTGCAAAAGGTGTATACTAAAAGCTTTCTGCTTTACTTGAGCGCCATGGCCGTTATTATATTTTGGCTGCTCCAAGCAATCTCTGTCCAGCCGATGCAAATTTCCAGCTCAAATTTTCCCAGCACTCAAAAAGTCCCTCCTCCCGCCAGCTCTGCTTTCAGGAAGTTCAGCAGAAGCAGTCCAACTTCTGTTCCCACTTCAGAGGAAAAGCTTTCTCGGGCCAGAGAAAGCCAGGGAATCACTGTACCGGCAAGTGCATTTCTTACAACTGGTAATCCCTCAGAACACAGAAATGAAGAAGCTGTATATGAAAATGTATTATTTCTTTGGTACACTAACCTATGTAACTAATATGGACCATTTCAGAGGACGGAGCGGACCCAACTGTGATCCCAGAGACCCAAATACCCAGCAGTAGGGAAAATAAATCCTCTCTGTGCTCTGCAACATTACATACACAAAATGCAAGCGCGTGCATTTTTTTATTGGCCCCATATACAGAATACATGTGAGGATGCTTGCCTTCCCAGTGTATTTCTCAAGCTCTTGAGAGCATATGCTATTTCCATGGGAACGCAAATAAGTTCATAATTTACATTTGTGTGTGACAAAAGGGGAAAAAAACTATTTTGTGTAAAATGCCAGCAGAGAGAGTTTCTGCCCGGTCTCGAACCGGGGACCTTTCGCGTGTGAGGCAAACGTGATAACCACTACACTACAGAAACAGCTGCTTGCTCACCTTTGTAGGGACTGGGAGAACAGGTGCAAAGGGCAGTGCAAGTGGACCTGCTTAAAGACTAATCAAATGCCTTGCGCCTGAAGCTCACACAATCCAGCCTAAAACATACGTCCTATCAAGCATGCGCACATATACAAGTATGCCAGCTGAGGGCCTATGCAGCGTACAGAGGGAAGGACATATTTCCACTTTGAGATCGGACGGCCAAAACTCACAAGCAAATCAAGGAATGTTACTGAGAGCTAACAGAGAACACAAAGTGCTTGTCGCAAGGACATGGCACGCAAAGAGGTTCAGGAAGTGAATTGTTCATCGACTACTGCTTACCGAGAAAACCAGAGAGTCTGTCCAATGAAAATAACATTAAAAAAACAAAAAAAAGGAGCTCAAGTTAACCACCTTGATTGGGCTCGTCCGGGATTTGAACCCGGGACCTCTCGCACCCAAAGCGAGAATCATACCCCTAGACCAACGAGCCACGGTCCTTTGAGCATTTGACGGAATTGTCCTCAGCGTTTGCACCCCCTTTAGGATTCGAGGCCAAGAATGCCTATTCCTGAAGTTTGTTCCTGCCGCTGAAAGCCTTGTCGGTGTATGAGCCAAATGAATGCCCCAGTCGGCACGCTCTGACTGTCTTCACAGGTCTCCTCCTCATCCCGAAGGTTGGTGGCCCATTGACATCAGGGTGGAAGGTGCTTGCGATACACTGTTCCTTCCTTCCTTCCTTCCTTCCTTTATTCCTCTTATGCTGTTTATGTAATAAGAGGGGACGATACACAGAAGAGAGAAAGTGGCCCAACACACTAGACTAGCAGTCTTCTGATCAATCTGCAGCTGGCAAGGTGGGGGAGAGCCTTTATTTTGCACCTGCTGGGATCTGCATTGGCAGAAGCTCTGAGGGCTGGGCCTTTCCTTTTGCCTGTAAAAACAGCCCTCCTCCCTCCAGCCCTGAGAGCATGGGCGTGACACTGGAAAAAGCAGCATCTCCCCTTTGGTAAAGATGACCATTGCACAGCTGCTCACTCAGAGCTCGATCGTGCTCGATCAGGCGAGATATATTTAGGTCACCAGCAAAGTCTGTTCTCTTTTCTTGCGTAGGGTGAGCATTCACAGAGCCCAGCTTCGTTGACAAGAGTGCAAAAGGTGTATACTAAAAGCTTTCTGCTTTACTTGAGCGCCATGGCCGTTATTATATTTTGGCTGCTCCAAGCAATCTCTGTCCAGCCGATGCAAATTTCCAGCTCAAATTTTCCCAGCACTCAAAAAGTCCCTCCTCCCGCCAGCTCTGCTTTCAGGAAGTTCAGCAGAAGCAGTCCAACTTCTGTTCCCACTTCAGAGGAAAAGCTTTCTCGGGCCAGAGAAAGCCAGGGAATCACTGTCCCGGCAAGTGCATTTCTTACAACTGGTAATCCCTCAGAACACAGAAATAAAGAAGCTGTATATGAAAATGTATTATTTCTTTGGTACACTAACCTATGTAACTAATATGGACCATTTCAGAGGACGGAGCGGACCCAACTGTGATCCCAGAGACCCAAATACCCAGCAGTAGGGAAAATAAATCCTCTCTGTGCTCTGCAACATTACATACACAAAATGCAAGCGCGTGCATTTTTTTATTGGCCCCATATACAGAATACATGTGAGGATGCTTGCCTTCCCAGTGTATTTCTCAAGCTCTTGAGAGCATATGCTATTTCCATGGGAACGCAAATAAGTTCATACTTTACATTTGTGTGTGACAAAAGGGGAAAAAAACTATTTTGTGTAAAATGCCAGCAGAGAGTGTTTCTGCCCGGTCTTGAACCGGGGACCTTTCGCGTGTGAGGCGAACGTGATAACCACTACACTACAGAAACAGCTGCTTGCTCACCTTTGTAGGGACTGGGAGAACAGGTGCAAAGGGCAGTGCAAGTGGACCTGCTTAAAGACTAATCAAATGCCTTGCGCCTGAAGCTCACACAATCCAGCCTAAAACATACGTCCTATCAAGCATGCGCACATATACAAGTATGCCAGCTGAGGGCCTATGCAGCGTACAGAGGGAAGGACATATTTCCACTTTGAGATCGGACGGCCAAAACTCACAAGCAAATCAAGGAATGTTACTGAGAGCTAACAGAGAACACAAAGTGCTTGTCGCAAGGACATGGCACGCAAAGAGGTTCAGGAAGTGAATTGTTCATCGACTACTGCTTACCGAGAAAACCAGAGAGTCTGTCCAATGAAAATAACATTGAAAAAACAAAAAAAAGGAGCTCAAGTTAACCACCTTGATTGGGCTCGTCCGGGATTTGAACCCGGGACCTCTCGCACCCAAAGCGAGAATCATACCCCTAGACCAACGAGCCACGGTCCTTTGAGCATTTGACGGAATTGTCCTCAGCGTTTGCACCCCCCTTAGGATTCGAGGCCAAGAATGCCTATTCCTGAAGTTTGTTCCTGCCGCTGAAAGCCTTGTCGGTGTATGAGCCAAATGAATGCCCCAGTCGGCACGCTCTGACTGTCTTCACAGGTCTCCTCCTCATCCCGAAGGTTGGTGGCCCATTGACATCAGGGTGGAAGGTGCTTGCGATACACTGTTCCTTCCTTCCTTCCTTCCTTTATTCCTCTTATGCTGTTTATGTAATAAGAGGGGACGATACACAGAAGAGAGAAAGTGGCCCAACACACTAGACTAGCAGTCTTCTGATCAATCTGCAGCTGGCAAGGTGGGGGAGAGCCTTTATTTTGCACCTGCTGGGATCTGCATTGGCAGAAGCTCTGAGGGCTGGGCCTTTCCTTTTGCCTGTAAAAACAAAAAGCAGCCCTCCTCCCTCCAGCCCTGAGAGCATGGGCGTGACACTGGAAAAAGCAGCATCTCCCCTTTGGTAAAGATGACCATTGCACAGCTGCTCACTCAGAGCTCGATCGTGCTCGATCAGGCGAGATATATTTAGGTCACCAGCAAAGTCTGTTCTCTTTTCTTGCGTAGGGTGAGCATTCACAGAGCCCAGCTTCGTTGACAAGAGTGCAAAAGGTGTATACTAAAAGCTTTCTGCTTTACTTGAGCGCCATGGCCGTTATTATATTTTGGCTGCTCCAAGCAATCTCTGTCCAGCCGATGCAAATTTCCAGCTCAAATTTTCCCAGCACTCAAAAAGTCCCTCCTCCCGCCAGCTCTGCTTTCAGGAAGTTCAGCAGAAGCAGTCCAACTTCTGTTCCCACTTCAGAGGAAAAGCTTTCTCGGGCCAGAGAAAGCCAGGGAATCACTGTACCGGCAAGTGCATTTCTTACAACTGGTAATCCCTCAGAACACAGAAATGAAGAAGCTGTATATGAAAATGTATTATTTCTTTGGTACACTAACCTATGTAACTAATATGGACCATTTCAGAGGACGGAGCGGACCCAACTGTGATCCCAGAGACCCAAATACCCAGCAGTAGGGAAAATAAATCCTCTCTGTGCTCTGCAACATTACATACACAAAATGCAAGCGCGTGCATTTTTTTATTGGCCCCATATACAGAATACATGTGAGGATGCTTGCCTTCCCAGTGTATTTCTCAAGCTCTTGAGAGCATATGCTATTTCCATGGGAACGCAAATAAGTTCATACTTTACATTTGTGTGTGACAAAAGGGGAAAAAAACTATTTTGTGTAAAATGCCAGCAGAGAGTGTTTCTGCCCGGTCTCGAACCGGGGGGACCTTTCACGTGTGAGGCGAACGTGATAACCACTACACTACAGAAACAGCTGCTTGCTCACCTTTGTAGGGACTGGGAGAACAGGTGCAAAGGGCAGTGCAAGTGGACCTGCTTAAAGACTAATCAAATGCCTTGCGCCTGAAGCTCACACAATCCAGCCTAAAACATACGTCCTATCAAGCATGCGCACATATACAAGTATGCCAGCTGAGGGCCTATGCAGCGTACAGAGGGAAGGACATATTTCCACTTTGAGATCGGACGGCCAAAACTCACAAGCAAATCAAGGAATGTTACTGAGAGCTAACAGAGAACACAAAGTGCTTGTCGCAAGGACATGGCACGCAAAGAGGTTCAGGAAGTGAATTGTTCATCGACTACTGCTTACCGAGAAAACCAGAGAGTCTGTCCAATGAAAATAACATTGAAAAAACAAAAAAAAGGAGCTCAAGTTAACCACCTTGATTGGGCTCGTCCGGGATTTGAACCCGGGACCTCTCGCACCCAAAGCGAGAATCATACCCCTAGACCAACGAGCCACGGTCCTTTGAGCATTTGACGGAATTGTCCTCAGCGTTTGCACCCCCCTTAGGATTCGAGGCCAAGAATGCCTATTCCTGAAGTTTGTTCCTGCCGCTGAAAGCCTTGTCGGTGTATGAGCCAAATGAATGCCCCAGTCGGCACGCTCTGACTGTCTTCACAGGTCTCCTCCTCATCCCGAAGGTTGGTGGCCCATTGACATCAGGGTGGAAGGTGCTTGCGATACACTGTTCCTTCCTTCCTTCCTTCCTTCCTTTATTCCTCTTATGCTGTTTATGTAATAAGAGGGGACGATACACAGAAGAGAGAAAGTGGCCCAACACACTAGACTAGCAGTCTTCTGATCAATCTGCAGCTGGCAAGGTGGGGGAGAGCCTTTATTTTGCACCTGCTGGGATCTGCATTGGGAGAAGCTCTGAGGGCTGGGCCTTTCCTTTTGCCTGTAAAAACAAAAAGCAGGTCTCCTCCCTCCAGCCCTGAGAGCATGGGCGTGACACTGGAAAAAGCAGCATCTCCCCTTTGGTAAAGATGACCATTGCACAGCTGCTCACTCAGAGCTCGATCGTGCTCGATCAGGGGAGATATATTTAGGTCACCAGCAAAGTCTGTTCTCTTTTCTTGCGTAGGGTGAGCATTCACAGAGCCCAGCTTCGTTGACAAGAGTGCAAAAGGTGTATACTAAAAGCTTTCTGCTTTACTTGAGCGCCATGGCCGTTATTATATTTTGGCTGCTCCAAGCAATCTCTGTCCAGCCGATGCAAATTTCCAGCTCAAATTTTCCCAGCACTCAAAAAGTCCCTCCTCCCGCCAGCTCTGCTTTCAGGAAGTTCAGCAGAAGCAGTCCAACTTCTGTTCCCACTTCAGAGGAAAAGCTTTCTCGGGCCAGAGAAAGCCAGGGAATCACTGTACCGGCAAGTGCATTTCTTACAACTGGTAATCCCTCAGAACACAGAAATGAAGAAGCTGTATATGAAAATGTATTATTTCTTTGGTACACTAACCTATGTAACTAATATGGACCATTTCAGAGGACGGAGCGGACCCAACTGTGATCCCAGAGACCCAAATACCCAGCAGTAGGGAAAATAAATCCTCTCTGTGCTCTGCAACATTACATACACAAAATGCAAGCGCGTGCATTTTTTTATTGGCCCCATATACAGAATACATGTGAGGATGCTTGCCTTCCCAGTGTATTTCTCAAGCTCTTGAGAGCATATGCTATTTCCATGGGAACGCAAATAAGTTCATACTTTACATTTGTGTGTGACAAAAGGGGAAAAAAACTATTTTGTGTAAAATGCCAGCAGAGAGTGTTTCTGCCCGGTCTCGAACCGGGGGGACCTTTCGCGTGTGAGGCGAACGTGATAACCACTACACTACAGAAACAGCTGCTTGCTCACCTTTGTAGGGACTGGGAGAACAGGTGCCTGCTTAAAGACTAATCAAATGCCTTGCGCCTGAAGCTCACACAATCCAGCCTAAAACATACGTCCTATCAAGCATGCGCACATATACAAGTATGCCAGCTGAGGGCCTATGCAGCGTACAGAGGGAAGGACATATTTCCACTTTGAGATCGGACGGCCAAAACTCACAAGCAAATCAAGGAATGTTACTGAGAGCTAACAGAGAACACAAAGTGCTTGTCGCAAGGACATGGCACGCAAAGAGGTTCAGGAAGTGAATTGTTCATCGACTACTGCTTACCGAGAAAACCAGAGAGTCTGTCCAATGAAAATAACATTAAAAAAACAAAAAAAAGGAGCTCAAGTTAACCACCTTGATTGGGCTCGTCCAGGATTTGAACCCGGGACCTCTCGCACCCAAAGCGAGAATCATACCCCTAGACCAACGAGCCACGGTCCTTTGAGCATTTGACGGAATTGTCCTCAGCGTTTGCACCCCCCTTAGGATTCGAGGCCAAGAATGCCTATTCCTGAAGTTTGTTCCTGCCGCTGAAAGCCTTGTCGGTGTATGAGCCAAATGAATGCCCCAGTCGGCACGCTCTGACTGTCTTCACAGGTCTCCTCCTCATCCCGAAGGTTGGTGGCCCATTGACATCAGGGTGGAAGGTGCTTGCGATACACTGTTCCTTCCTTCCTTCCTTCCTTCCTTCCTTTATTCCTCTTATGCTGTTTATGTAATAAGAGGGGACGATACACAGAAGAGAGAAAGTGGCCCAACACACTAGACTAGCAGTCTTCTGATCAATCTGCAGCTGGCAAGGTGGGGGAGAGCCTTTATTTTGCACCTGCTGGGATCTGCATTGGGAGAAGCTCTGAGGGCTGGGCCTTTCCTTTTGCCTGTAAAAACAAAAAGCAGGTCTCCTCCCTCCAGCCCTGAGAGCATGGGCGTGACACTGGAAAAAGCAGCATCTCCCCTTTGGTAAAGATGACCATTGCACAGCTGCTCACTCAGAGCTCGATCGTGCTCGATCAGGGGAGATATATTTAGGTCACCAGCAAAGTCTGTTCTCTTTTCTTGCGTAGGGTGAGCATTCACAGAGCCCAGCTTCGTTGACAAGAGTGCAAAAGGTGTATACTAAAAGCTTTCTGCTTTACTTGAGCGCCATGGCCGTTATTATATTTTGGCTGCTCCAAGCAATCTCTGTCCAGCCGATGCAAATTTCCAGCTCAAATTTTCCCAGCACTCAAAAAGTCCCTCCTCCCGCCAGCTCTGCTTTCAGGAAGTTCAGCAGAAGCAGTCCAACTTCTGTTCCCACTTCAGAGGAAAAGCTTTCTCGGGCCAGAGAAAGCCAGGGAATCACTGTACCGGCAAGTGCATTTCTTACAACTGGTAATCCCTCAGAACACAGAAATGAAGAAGCTGTATATGAAAATGTATTATTTCTTTGGTACACTAACCTATGTAACTAATATGGACCATTTCAGAGGACGGAGCGGACCCAACTGTGATCCCAGAGACCCAAATACCCAGCAGTAGGGAAAATAAATCCTCTCTGTGCTCTGCAACATTACATACACAAAATGCAAGCGCGTGCATTTTTTTATTGGCCCCATATACAGAATACATGTGAGGATGCTTGCCTTCCCAGTGTATTTCTCAAGCTCTTGAGAGCATATGCTATTTCCATGGGAACGCAAATAAGTTCATACTTTACATTTGTGTGTGACAAAAGGGGAAAAAAACTATTTTGTGTAAAATGCCAGCAGAGAGTGTTTCTGCCCGGTCTCGAACCGGGGGGACCTTTCGCGTGTGAGGCGAACGTGATAACCACTACACTACAGAAACAGCTGCTTGCTCACCTTTGTAGGGACTGGGAGAACAGGTGCCTGCTTAAAGACTAATCAAATGCCTTGCGCCTGAAGCTCACACAATCCAGCCTAAAACATACGTCCTATCAAGCATGCGCACATATACAAGTATGCCAGCTGAGGGCCTATGCAGCGTACAGAGGGAAGGACATATTTCCACTTTGAGATCGGACGGCCAAAACTCACAAGCAAATCAAGGAATGTTACTGAGAGCTAACAGAGAACACAAAGTGCTTGTCGCAAGGACATGGCACGCAAAGAGGTTCAGGAAGTGAATTGTTCATCGACTACTGCTTACCGAGAAAACCAGAGAGTCTGTCCAATGAAAATAACATTAAAAAAACAAAAAAAAGGAGCTCAAGTTAACCACCTTGATTGGGCTCGTCCAGGATTTGAACCCGGGACCTCTCGCACCCAAAGCGAGAATCATACCCCTAGACCAACGAGCCACGGTCCTTTGAGCATTTGACGGAATTGTCCTCAGCGTTTGCACCCCCCTTAGGATTCGAGGCCAAGAATGCCTATTCCTGAAGTTTGTTCCTGCCGCTGAAAGCCTTGTCGGTGTATGAGCCAAATGAATGCCCCAGTCGGCACGCTCTGACTGTCTTCACAGGTCTCCTCCTCATCCCGAAGGTTGGTGGCCCATTGACATCAGGGTGGAAGGTGCTTGCGATACACTGTTCCTTCCTTCCTTCCTTCCTTCCTTTATTCCTCTTATGCTGTTTATGTAATAAGAGGGGACGATACACAGAAGAGAGAAAGTGGCCCAACACACTAGACTAGCAGTCTTCTGATCAATCTGCAGCTGGCAAGGTGGGGGAGAGCCTTTATTTTGCACCTGCTGGGATCTGCATTGGCAGAAGCTCTGAGGGCTGGGCCTTTCCTTTTGCCTGTAAAAACAAAAAGCAGCCCTCCTCCCTCCAGCCCTGAGAGCATGGGCGTGACACTGGAAAAAGCAGCATCTCCCCTTTGGTAAAGATGACCATTGCACAGCTGCTCACTCAGAGCTCGATCGTGCTCGATCAGGCGAGATATATTTAGGTCACCAGCAAAGTCTGTTCTCTTTTCTTGCGTAGGGTGAGCATTCACAGAGCCCAGCTTCGTTGACAAGAGTGCAAAAGGTGTATACTAAAAGCTTTCTGCTTTACTTGAGCGCCATGGCCGTTATTATATTTTGGCTGCTCCAAGCAATCTCTGTCCAGCCGATGCAAATTTCCAGCTCAAATTTTCCCAGCACTCAAAAAGTCCCTCCTCCCGCCAGCTCTGCTTTCAGGAAGTTCAGCAGAAGCAGTCCAACTTCTGTTCCCACTTCAGAGGAAAAGCTTTCTCGGGCCAGAGAAAGCCAGGGAATCACTGTCCCGGCAAGTGCATTTCTTACAACTGGTAATCCCTCAGAACACAGAAATAAAGAAGCTGTATATGAAAATGTATTATTTCTTTGGTACACTAACCTATGTAACTAATATGGACCATTTCAGAGGACGGAGCGGACCCAACTGTGATCCCAGAGACCCAAATACCCAGCAGTAGGGAAAATAAATCCTCTCTGTGCTCTGCAACATTACATACACAAAATGCAAGCGCGTGCATTTTTTTATTGGCCCCATATACAGAATACATGTGAGGATGCTTGCCTTCCCAGTGTATTTCTCAAGCTCTTGAGAGCATATGCTATTTCCATGGGAACGCAAATAAGTTCATACTTTACATTTGTGTGTGACAAAAGGGGAAAAAAACTATTTTGTGTAAAATGCCAGCAGAGAGTGTTTCTGCCCGGTCTTGAACCGGGGACCTTTCGCGTGTGAGGCGAACGTGATAACCACTACACTACAGAAACAGCTGCTTGCTCACCTTTGTAGGGACTGGGAGAACAGGTGCAAAGGGCAGTGCAAGTGGACCTGCTTAAAGACTAATCAAATGCCTTGCGCCTGAAGCTCACACAATCCAGCCTAAAACATACGTCCTATCAAGCATGCGCACATATACAAGTATGCCAGCTGAGGGCCTATGCAGCGTACAGAGGGAAGGACATATTTCCACTTTGAGATCGGACGGCCAAAACTCACAAGCAAATCAAGGAATGTTACTGAGAGCTAACAGAGAACACAAAGTGCTTGTCGCAAGGACATGGCACGCAAAGAGGTTCAGGAAGTGAATTGTTCATCGACTACTGCTTACCGAGAAAACCAGAGAGTCTGTCCAATGAAAATAACATTGAAAAAACAAAAAAAAGGAGCTCAAGTTAACCACCTTGATTGGGCTCGTCCGGGATTTGAACCCGGGACCTCTCGCACCCAAAGCGAGAATCATACCCCTAGACCAACGAGCCACGGTCCTTTGAGCATTTGACGGAATTGTCCTCAGCGTTTGCACCCCCCTTAGGATTCGAGGCCAAGAATGCCTATTCCTGAAGTTTGTTCCTGCCGCTGAAAGCCTTGTCGGTGTATGAGCCAAATGAATGCCCCAGTCGGCACGCTCTGACTGTCTTCACAGGTCTCCTCCTCATCCCGAAGGTTGGTGGCCCATTGACATCAGGGTGGAAGGTGCTTGCGATACACTGTTCCTTCCTTCCTTCCTTCCTTTATTCCTCTTATGCTGTTTATGTAATAAGAGGGGACGATACACAGAAGAGAGAAAGTGGCCCAACACACTAGACTAGCAGTCTTCTGATCAATCTGCAGCTGGCAAGGTGGGGGAGAGCCTTTATTTTGCACCTGCTGGGATCTGCATTGGCAGAAGCTCTGAGGGCTGGGCCTTTCCTTTTGCCTGTAAAAACAAAAAGCAGCCCTCCTCCCTCCAGCCCTGAGAGCATGGGCGTGACACTGGAAAAAGCAGCATCTCCCCTTTGGTAAAGATGACCATTGCACAGCTGCTCACTCAGAGCTCGATCGTGCTCGATCAGGCGAGATATATTTAGGTCACCAGCAAAGTCTGTTCTCTTTTCTTGCGTAGGGTGAGCATTCACAGAGCCCAGCTTCGTTGACAAGAGTGCAAAAGGTGTATACTAAAAGCTTTCTGCTTTACTTGAGCGCCATGGCCGTTATTATATTTTGGCTGCTCCAAGCAATCTCTGTCCAGCCGATGCAAATTTCCAGCTCAAATTTTCCCAGCACTCAAAAAGTCCCTCCTCCCGCCAGCTCTGCTTTCAGGAAGTTCAGCAGAAGCAGTCCAACTTCTGTTCCCACTTCAGAGGAAAAGCTTTCTCGGGCCAGAGAAAGCCAGGGAATCACTGTACCGGCAAGTGCATTTCTTACAACTGGTAATCCCTCAGAACACAGAAATGAAGAAGCTGTATATGAAAATGTATTATTTCTTTGGTACACTAACCTATGTAACTAATATGGACCATTTCAGAGGACGGAGCGGACCCAACTGTGATCCCAGAGACCCAAATACCCAGCAGTAGGGAAAATAAATCCTCTCTGTGCTCTGCAACATTACATACACAAAATGCAAGCGCGTGCATTTTTTTATTGGCCCCATATACAGAATACATGTGAGGATGCTTGCCTTCCCAGTGTATTTCTCAAGCTCTTGAGAGCATATGCTATTTCCATGGGAACGCAAATAAGTTCATACTTTACATTTGTGTGTGACAAAAGGGGAAAAAAACTATTTTGTGTAAAATGCCAGCAGAGAGTGTTTCTGCCCGGTCTCGAACCGGGGGGACCTTTCACGTGTGAGGCGAACGTGATAACCACTACACTACAGAAACAGCTGCTTGCTCACCTTTGTAGGGACTGGGAGAACAGGTGCAAAGGGCAGTGCAAGTGGACCTGCTTAAAGACTAATCAAATGCCTTGCGCCTGAAGCTCACACAATCCAGCCTAAAACATACGTCCTATCAAGCATGCGCACATATACAAGTATGCCAGCTGAGGGCCTATGCAGCGTACAGAGGGAAGGACATATTTCCACTTTGAGATCGGACGGCCAAAACTCACAAGCAAATCAAGGAATGTTACTGAGAGCTAACAGAGAACACAAAGTGCTTGTCGCAAGGACATGGCACGCAAAGAGGTTCAGGAAGTGAATTGTTCATCGACTACTGCTTACCGAGAAAACCAGAGAGTCTGTCCAATGAAAATAACATTGAAAAAACAAAAAAAAGGAGCTCAAGTTAACCACCTTGATTGGGCTCGTCCGGGATTTGAACCCGGGACCTCTCGCACCCAAAGCGAGAATCATACCCCTAGACCAACGAGCCACGGTCCTTTGAGCATTTGACGGAATTGTCCTCAGCGTTTGCACCCCCCTTAGGATTCGAGGCCAAGAATGCCTATTCCTGAAGTTTGTTCCTGCCGCTGAAAGCCTTGTCGGTGTATGAGCCAAATGAATGCCCCAGTCGGCACGCTCTGACTGTCTTCACAGGTCTCCTCCTCATCCCGAAGGTTGGTGGCCCATTGACATCAGGGTGGAAGGTGCTTGCGATACACTGTTCCTTCCTTCCTTCCTTCCTTCCTTTATTCCTCTTATGCTGTTTATGTAATAAGAGGGGACGATACACAGAAGAGAGAAAGTGGCCCAACACACTAGACTAGCAGTCTTCTGATCAATCTGCAGCTGGCAAGGTGGGGGAGAGCCTTTATTTTGCACCTGCTGGGATCTGCATTGGGAGAAGCTCTGAGGGCTGGGCCTTTCCTTTTGCCTGTAAAAACAAAAAGCAGGTCTCCTCCCTCCAGCCCTGAGAGCATGGGCGTGACACTGGAAAAAGCAGCATCTCCCCTTTGGTAAAGATGACCATTGCACAGCTGCTCACTCAGAGCTCGATCGTGCTCGATCAGGGGAGATATATTTAGGTCACCAGCAAAGTCTGTTCTCTTTTCTTGCGTAGGGTGAGCATTCACAGAGCCCAGCTTCGTTGACAAGAGTGCAAAAGGTGTATACTAAAAGCTTTCTGCTTTACTTGAGCGCCATGGCCGTTATTATATTTTGGCTGCTCCAAGCAATCTCTGTCCAGCCGATGCAAATTTCCAGCTCAAATTTTCCCAGCACTCAAAAAGTCCCTCCTCCCGCCAGCTCTGCTTTCAGGAAGTTCAGCAGAAGCAGTCCAACTTCTGTTCCCACTTCAGAGGAAAAGCTTTCTCGGGCCAGAGAAAGCCAGGGAATCACTGTACCGGCAAGTGCATTTCTTACAACTGGTAATCCCTCAGAACACAGAAATGAAGAAGCTGTATATGAAAATGTATTATTTCTTTGGTACACTAACCTATGTAACTAATATGGACCATTTCAGAGGACGGAGCGGACCCAACTGTGATCCCAGAGACCCAAATACCCAGCAGTAGGGAAAATAAATCCTCTCTGTGCTCTGCAACATTACATACACAAAATGCAAGCGCGTGCATTTTTTTATTGGCCCCATATACAGAATACATGTGAGGATGCTTGCCTTCCCAGTGTATTTCTCAAGCTCTTGAGAGCATATGCTATTTCCATGGGAACGCAAATAAGTTCATACTTTACATTTGTGTGTGACAAAAGGGGAAAAAAACTATTTTGTGTAAAATGCCAGCAGAGAGTGTTTCTGCCCGGTCTCGAACCGGGGGGACCTTTCGCGTGTGAGGCGAACGTGATAACCACTACACTACAGAAACAGCTGCTTGCTCACCTTTGTAGGGACTGGGAGAACAGGTGCCTGCTTAAAGACTAATCAAATGCCTTGCGCCTGAAGCTCACACAATCCAGCCTAAAACATACGTCCTATCAAGCATGCGCACATATACAAGTATGCCAGCTGAGGGCCTATGCAGCGTACAGAGGGAAGGACATATTTCCACTTTGAGATCGGACGGCCAAAACTCACAAGCAAATCAAGGAATGTTACTGAGAGCTAACAGAGAACACAAAGTGCTTGTCGCAAGGACATGGCACGCAAAGAGGTTCAGGAAGTGAATTGTTCATCGACTACTGCTTACCGAGAAAACCAGAGAGTCTGTCCAATGAAAATAACATTAAAAAAACAAAAAAAAGGAGCTCAAGTTAACCACCTTGATTGGGCTCGTCCAGGATTTGAACCCGGGACCTCTCGCACCCAAAGCGAGAATCATACCCCTAGACCAACGAGCCACGGTCCTTTGAGCATTTGACGGAATTGTCCTCAGCGTTTGCACCCCCCTTAGGATTCGAGGCCAAGAATGCCTATTCCTGAAGTTTGTTCCTGCCGCTGAAAGCCTTGTCGGTGTATGAGCCAAATGAATGCCCCAGTCGGCACGCTCTGACTGTCTTCACAGGTCTCCTCCTCATCCCGAAGGTTGGTGGCCCATTGACATCAGGGTGGAAGGTGCTTGCGATACACTGTTCCTTCCTTCCTTCCTTCCTTCCTTCCTTTATTCCTCTTATGCTGTTTATGTAATAAGAGGGGACGATACACAGAAGAGAGAAAGTGGCCCAACACACTAGACTAGCAGTCTTCTGATCAATCTGCAGCTGGCAAGGTGGGGGAGAGCCTTTATTTTGCACCTGCTGGGATCTGCATTGGGAGAAGCTCTGAGGGCTGGGCCTTTCCTTTTGCCTGTAAAAACAAAAAGCAGGTCTCCTCCCTCCAGCCCTGAGAGCATGGGCGTGACACTGGAAAAAGCAGCATCTCCCCTTTGGTAAAGATGACCATTGCACAGCTGCTCACTCAGAGCTCGATCGTGCTCGATCAGGGGAGATATATTTAGGTCACCAGCAAAGTCTGTTCTCTTTTCTTGCGTAGGGTGAGCATTCACAGAGCCCAGCTTCGTTGACAAGAGTGCAAAAGGTGTATACTAAAAGCTTTCTGCTTTACTTGAGCGCCATGGCCGTTATTATATTTTGGCTGCTCCAAGCAATCTCTGTCCAGCCGATGCAAATTTCCAGCTCAAATTTTCCCAGCACTCAAAAAGTCCCTCCTCCCGCCAGCTCTGCTTTCAGGAAGTTCAGCAGAAGCAGTCCAACTTCTGTTCCCACTTCAGAGGAAAAGCTTTCTCGGGCCAGAGAAAGCCAGGGAATCACTGTACCGGCAAGTGCATTTCTTACAACTGGTAATCCCTCAGAACACAGAAATGAAGAAGCTGTATATGAAAATGTATTATTTCTTTGGTACACTAACCTATGTAACTAATATGGACCATTTCAGAGGACGGAGCGGACCCAACTGTGATCCCAGAGACCCAAATACCCAGCAGTAGGGAAAATAAATCCTCTCTGTGCTCTGCAACATTACATACACAAAATGCAAGCGCGTGCATTTTTTTATTGGCCCCATATACAGAATACATGTGAGGATGCTTGCCTTCCCAGTGTATTTCTCAAGCTCTTGAGAGCATATGCTATTTCCATGGGAACGCAAATAAGTTCATACTTTACATTTGTGTGTGACAAAAGGGGAAAAAAACTATTTTGTGTAAAATGCCAGCAGAGAGTGTTTCTGCCCGGTCTCGAACCGGGGGGACCTTTCGCGTGTGAGGCGAACGTGATAACCACTACACTACAGAAACAGCTGCTTGCTCACCTTTGTAGGGACTGGGAGAACAGGTGCCTGCTTAAAGACTAATCAAATGCCTTGCGCCTGAAGCTCACACAATCCAGCCTAAAACATACGTCCTATCAAGCATGCGCACATATACAAGTATGCCAGCTGAGGGCCTATGCAGCGTACAGAGGGAAGGACATATTTCCACTTTGAGATCGGACGGCCAAAACTCACAAGCAAATCAAGGAATGTTACTGAGAGCTAACAGAGAACACAAAGTGCTTGTCGCAAGGACATGGCACGCAAAGAGGTTCAGGAAGTGAATTGTTCATCGACTACTGCTTACCGAGAAAACCAGAGAGTCTGTCCAATGAAAATAACATTAAAAAAACAAAAAAAAGGAGCTCAAGTTAACCACCTTGATTGGGCTCGTCCAGGATTTGAACCCGGGACCTCTCGCACCCAAAGCGAGAATCATACCCCTAGACCAACGAGCCACGGTCCTTTGAGCATTTGACGGAATTGTCCTCAGCGTTTGCACCCCCCTTAGGATTCGAGGCCAAGAATGCCTATTCCTGAAGTTTGTTCCTGCCGCTGAAAGCCTTGTCGGTGTATGAGCCAAATGAATGCCCCAGTCGGCACGCTCTGACTGTCTTCACAGGTCTCCTCCTCATCCCGAAGGTTGGTGGCCCATTGACATCAGGGTGGAAGGTGCTTGCGATACACTGTTCCTTCCTTCCTTCCTTCCTTCCTTTATTCCTCTTATGCTGTTTATGTAATAAGAGGGGACGATACACAGAAGAGAGAAAGTGGCCCAACACACTAGACTAGCAGTCTTCTGATCAATCTGCAGCTGGCAAGGTGGGGGAGAGCCTTTATTTTGCACCTGCTGGGATCTGCATTGGCAGAAGCTCTGAGGGCTGGGCCTTTCCTTTTGCCTGTAAAAACAAAAAGCAGCCCTCCTCCCTCCAGCCCTGAGAGCATGGGCGTGACACTGGAAAAAGCAGCATCTCCCCTTTGGTAAAGATGACCATTGCACAGCTGCTCACTCAGAGCTCGATCGTGCTCGATCAGGCGAGATATATTTAGGTCACCAGCAAAGTCTGTTCTCTTTTCTTGCGTAGGGTGAGCATTCACAGAGCCCAGCTTCGTTGACAAGAGTGCAAAAGGTGTATACTAAAAGCTTTCTGCTTTACTTGAGCGCCATGGCCGTTATTATATTTTGGCTGCTCCAAGCAATCTCTGTCCAGCCGATGCAAATTTCCAGCTCAAATTTTCCCAGCACTCAAAAAGTCCCTCCTCCCGCCAGCTCTGCTTTCAGGAAGTTCAGCAGAAGCAGTCCAACTTCTGTTCCCACTTCAGAGGAAAAGCTTTCTCGGGCCAGAGAAAGCCAGGGAATCACTGTACCGGCAAGTGCATTTCTTACAACTGGTAATCCCTCAGAACACAGAAATGAAGAAGCTGTATATGAAAATGTATTATTTCTTTGGTACACTAACCTATGTAACTAATATGGACCATTTCAGAGGACGGAGCGGACCCAACTGTGATCCCAGAGACCCAAATACCCAGCAGTAGGGAAAATAAATCCTCTCTGTGCTCTGCAACATTACATACACAAAATGCAAGCGCGTGCATTTTTTTATTGGCCCCATATACAGAATACATGTGAGGATGCTTGCCTTCCCAGTGTATTTCTCAAGCTCTTGAGAGCATATGCTATTTCCATGGGAACGCAAATAAGTTCATACTTTACATTTGTGTGTGACAAAAGGGGAAAAAAACTATTTTGTGTAAAATGCCAGCAGAGAGTGTTTCTGCCCGGTCTCGAACCGGGGGGACCTTTCGCGTGTGAGGCGAACGTGATAACCACTACACTACAGAAACAGCTGCTTGCTCACCTTTGTAGGGACTGGGAGAACAGGTGCAAAGGGCAGTGCAAGTGGACCTGCTTAAAGACTAATCAAATGCCTTGCGCCTGAAGCTCACACAATCCAGCCTAAAACATACGTCCTATCAAGCATGCGCACATATACAAGTATGCCAGCTGAGGGCCTATGCAGCGTACAGAGGGAAGGACATATTTCCACTTTGAGATCGGACGGCCAAAACTCACAAGCAAATCAAGGAATGTTACTGAGAGCTAACAGAGAACACAAAGTGCTTGTCGCAAGGACATGGCACGCAAAGAGGTTCAGGAAGTGAATTGTTCATCGACTACTGCTTACCGAGAAAACCAGAGAGTCTGTCCAATGAAAATAACATTGAAAAAACAAAAAAAAGGACCTCAAGTTAACCACCTTGATTGGGCTCGTCCGGGATTTGAACCCGGGACCTCTCGCACCCAAAGCGAGAATCATACCCCTAGACCAACGAGCCACGGTCCTTTGAGCATTTGACGGAATTGTCCTCAGCGTTTGCACCCCCCTTAGGATTCGAGGCCAAGAATGCCTATTCCTGAAGTTTGTTCCTGCCGCTGAAAGCCTTGTCGGTGTATGAGCCAAATGAATGCCCCAGTCGGCACGCTCTGACTGTCTTCACAGGTCTCCTCCTCATCCCGAAGGTTGGTGGCCCATTGACATCAGGGTGGAAGGTGCTTGCGATACACTGTTCCTTCCTTCCTTCCTTCCTTCCTTTATTCCTCTTATGCTGTTTATGTAATAAGAGGGGACGATACACAGAAGAGAGAAAGTGGCCCAACACACTAGACTAGCAGTCTTCTGATCAATCTGCAGCTGGCAAGGTGGGGGAGAGCCTTTATTTTGCACCTGCTGGGATCTGCATTGGCAGAAGCTCTGAGGGCTGGGCCTTTCGTTTTGCCTGTAAAAACAAAAAGCAGCCCTCCTCCCTCCAGCCCTGAGAGCATGGGCGTGACACTGGAAAAAGCAGCATCTCCCCTTTGGTAAAGATGACCATTGCACAGCTGCTCACTCAGAGCTCGATCGTGCTCGATCAGGCGAGATATATTTAGGTCACCAGCAAAGTCTGTTCTCTTTTCTTGCGTAGGGTGAGCATTCACAGAGCCCAGCTTCGTTGACAAGAGTGCAAAAGGTGTATACTAAAAGCTTTCTGCTTTACTTGAGCGCCATGGCCGTTATTATATTTTGGCTGCTCCAAGCAATCTCTGTCCAGCCGATGCAAATTTCCAGCTCAAATTTTCCCAGCACTCAAAAAGTCCCTCCTCCCGCCAGCTCTGCTTTCAGGAAGTTCAGCAGAAGCAGTCCAACTTCTGTTCCCACTTCAGAGGAAAAGCTTTCTCGGGCCAGAGAAAGCCAGGGAATCACTGTACCGGCAAGTGCATTTCTTACAACTGGTAATCCCTCAGAACACAGAAATGAAGAAGCTGTATATGAAAATGTATTATTTCTTTGGTACACTAACCTATGTAACTAATATGGACCATTTCAGAGGACGGAGCGGACCCAACTGTGATCCCAGAGACCCAAATACCCAGCAGTAGGGAAAATAAATCCTCTCTGTGCTCTGCAACATTACATACACAAAATGCAAGCGCGTGCATTTTTTTATTGGCCCCATATACAGAATACATGTGAGGATGCTTGCCTTCCCAGTGTATTTCTCAAGCTCTTGAGAGCATATGCTATTTCCATGGGAACGCAAATAAGTTCATACTTTACATTTGTGTGTGACAAAAGGGGAAAAAAACTATTTTGTGTAAAATGCCAGCAGAGAGTGTTTCTGCCCGGTCTCGAACCGGGGACCTTTCGCGTGTGAGGCGAACGTGATAACCACTACACTACAGAAACAGCTGCTTGCTCACTTTTGTAGGGACTGGGAGAACAGGTGCAAAGGGCAGTGCAAGTGGACCTGCTTAAAGACTAATCAAATGCCTTGCGCCTGAAGCTCACACAATCCAGCCTAAAACATACGTCCTATCAAGCATGCGCACATATACAAGTATGCCAGCTGAGGGCCTATGCAGCGTACAGAGGGAAGGACATATTTCCACTTTGAGATCGGACGGCCAAAACTCACAAGCAAATCAAGGAATGTTACTGAGAGCTAACAGAGAACACAAAGTGCTTGTCGCAAGGACATGGCACGCAAAGAGGTTCAGGAAGTGAATTGTTCATCGACTACTGCTTACCGAGAAAACCAGAGAGTCTGTCCAATGAAAATAACATTGAAAAAACAAAAAAAAGGAGCTCAAGTTAACCACCTTGATTGGGCTCGTCCGGGATTTGAACCCGGGACCTCTCGCACCCAAAGCGAGAATCATACCCCTAGACCAACGAGCCACGGTCCTTTGAGCATTTGACGGAATTGTCCTCAGCGTTTGCACCCCCCTTAGGATTCGAGGCCAAGAATGCCTATTCCTGAAGTTTGTTCCTGCCGCTGAAAGCCTTGTCGGTGTATGAGCCAAATGAATGCCCCAGTCGGCACGCTCTGACTGTCTTCACAGGTCTCCTCCTCATCCCGAAGGTTGGTGGCCCATTGACATCAGGGTGGAAGGTGCTTGCGATACACTGTTCCTTCCTTCCTTCCTTTATTCCTCTTATGCTGTTTATGTAATAAGAGGGGACGATACACAGAAGAGAGAAAGTGGCCCAACACACTAGACTAGCAGTCTTCTGATCAATCTGCAGCTGGCAAGGTGGGGGAGAGCCTTTATTTTGCACCTGCTGGGATCTGCATTGGCAGAAGCTCTGAGGGCTGGGCCTTTCCTTTTGCCTGTAAAAACAAAAAGCAGCCCTCCTCCCTCCAGCCCTGAGAGCATGGGCGTGACACTGGAAAAAGCAGCATCTCCCCTTTGGTAAAGATGACCATTGCACAGCTGCTCACTCAGAGCTCGATCGTGCTCGATCAGGTGAGATATATTTAGGTCACCAGCAAAGTCTGTTCTCTTTTCTTGCGTAGGGTGAGCATTCACAGAGCCCAGCTTCGTTGACAAGAGTGCAAAAGGTGTATACTAAAAGCTTTCTGCTTTACTTGAGCGCCATGGCCGTTATTATATTTTGGCTGCTCCAAGCAATCTCTGTCCAGCCGATGCAAATTTCCAGCTCAAATTTTCCCAGCACTCAAAAAGTCCCTCCTCCCGCCAGCTCTGCTTTCAGGAAGTTCAGCAGAAGCAGTCCAACTTCTGTTCCCACTTCAGAGGAAAAGCTTTCTCGGGCCAGAGAAAGCCAGGGAATCACTGTACCGGCAAGTGCATTTCTTACAACTGGTAATCCCTCAGAACACAGAAATGAAGAAGCTGTATATGAAAATGTATTATTTCTTTGGTACACTAACCTATGTAACTAATATGGACCATTTCAGAGGACGGAGCGGACCCAACTGTGATCCCAGAGACCCAAATACCCAGCAGTAGGGAAAATAAATCCTCTCTGTGCTCTGCAACATTACATACACAAAATGCAAGCGCGTGCATTTTTTTATTGGCCCCATATACAGAATACATGTGAGGATGCTTGCCTTCCCAGTGTATTTCTCAAGCTCTTGAGAGCATATGCTATTTCCATGGGAACGCAAATAAGTTCATACTTTACATTTGTGTGTGACAAAAGGGGAAAAAAACTATTTTGTGTAAAATGCCAGCAGAGAGTGTTTCTGCCCGGTCTCGAACCGGGGGGACCTTTCGCGTGTGAGGCGAACGTGATAACCACTACACTACAGAAACAGCTGCTTGCTCACCTTTGTAGGGACTGGGAGAACAGGTGCCTGCTTAAAGACTAATCAAATGCCTTGCGCCTGAAGCTCACACAATCCAGCCTAAAACATACGTCCTATCAAGCATGCGCACATATACAAGTATGCCAGCTGAGGGCCTATGCAGCGTACAGAGGGAAGGACATATTTCCACTTTGAGATCGGACGGCCAAAACTCACAAGCAAATCAAGGAATGTTACTGAGAGCTAACAGAGAACACAAAGTGCTTGTCGCAAGGACATGGCACGCAAAGAGGTTCAGGAAGTGAATTGTTCATCGACTACTGCTTACCGAGAAAACCAGAGAGTCTGTCCAATGAAAATAACATTAAAAAAACAAAAAAAAGGAGCTCAAGTTAACCACCTTGATTGGGCTCGTCCAGGATTTGAACCCGGGACCTCTCGCACCCAAAGCGAGAATCATACCCCTAGACCAACGAGCCACGGTCCTTTGAGCATTTGACGGAATTGTCCTCAGCGTTTGCACCCCCCTTAGGATTCGAGGCCAAGAATGCCTATTCCTGAAGTTTGTTCCTGCCGCTGAAAGCCTTGTCGGTGTATGAGCCAAATGAATGCCCCAGTCGGCACGCTCTGACTGTCTTCACAGGTCTCCTCCTCATCCCGAAGGTTGGTGGCCCATTGACATCAGGGTGGAAGGTGCTTGCGATACACTGTTCCTTCCTTCCTTCCTTCCTTCCTTTATTCCTCTTATGCTGTTTATGTAATAAGAGGGGACGATACACAGAAGAGAGAAAGTGGCCCAACACACTAGACTAGCAGTCTTCTGATCAATCTGCAGCTGGCAAGGTGGGGGAGAGCCTTTATTTTGCACCTGCTGGGATCTGCATTGGCAGAAGCTCTGAGGGCTGGGCCTTTCCTTTTGCCTGTAAAAACAAAAAGCAGCCCTCCTCCCTCCAGCCCTGAGAGCATGGGCGTGACACTGGAAAAAGCAGCATCTCCCCTTTGGTAAAGATGACCATTGCACAGCTGCTCACTCAGAGCTCGATCGTGCTCGATCAGGCGAGATATATTTAGGTCACCAGCAAAGTCTGTTCTCTTTTCTTGCGTAGGGTGAGCATTCACAGAGCCCAGCTTCGTTGACAAGAGTGCAAAAGGTGTATACTAAAAGCTTTCTGCTTTACTTGAGCGCCATGGCCGTTATTATATTTTGGCTGCTCCAAGCAATCTCTGTCCAGCCGATGCAAATTTCCAGCTCAAATTTTCCCAGCACTCAAAAAGTCCCTCCTCCCGCCAGCTCTGCTTTCAGGAAGTTCAGCAGAAGCAGTCCAACTTCTGTTCCCACTTCAGAGGAAAAGCTTTCTCGGGCCAGAGAAAGCCAGGGAATCACTGTACCGGCAAGTGCATTTCTTACAACTGGTAATCCCTCAGAACACAGAAATGAAGAAGCTGTATATGAAAATGTATTATTTCTTTGGTACACTAACCTATGTAACTAATATGGACCATTTCAGAGGACGGAGCGGACCCAACTGTGATCCCAGAGACCCAAATACCCAGCAGTAGGGAAAATAAATCCTCTCTGTGCTCTGCAACATTACATACACAAAATGCAAGCGCGTGCATTTTTTTATTGGCCCCATATACAGAATACATGTGAGGATGCTTGCCTTCCCAGTGTATTTCTCAAGCTCTTGAGAGCATATGCTATTTCCATGGGAACGCAAATAAGTTCATACTTTACATTTGTGTGTGACAAAAGGGGAAAAAAACTATTTTGTGTAAAATGCCAGCAGAGAGTGTTTCTGCCCGGTCTCGAACCGGGGGGACCTTTCGCGTGTGAGGCGAACGTGATAACCACTACACTACAGAAACAGCTGCTTGCTCACCTTTGTAGGGACTGGGAGAACAGGTGCAAAGGGCAGTGCAAGTGGACCTGCTTAAAGACTAATCAAATGCCTTGCGCCTGAAGCTCACACAATCCAGCCTAAAACATACGTCCTATCAAGCATGCGCACATATACAAGTATGCCAGCTGAGGGCCTATGCAGCGTACAGAGGGAAGGACATATTTCCACTTTGAGATCGGACGGCCAAAACTCACAAGCAAATCAAGGAATGTTACTGAGAGCTAACAGAGAACACAAAGTGCTTGTCGCAAGGACATGGCACGCAAAGAGGTTCAGGAAGTGAATTGTTTATCGACTACTGCTTACCGAGAAAACCAGAGAGTCTGTCCAATGAAAATAACATTGAAAAAACAAAAAAAGGTGCTCAAGTTAACCACCTTGATTGGGCTCGTCCGGGATTTGAACCCGGGACCTCTCGCACCCAAAGCGAGAATCATACCCCTAGACCAACGAGCCACGGTCCTTTGAGCATTTGACGGAATTGTCCTCAGCGTTTGCACCCCCCTTAGGATTCGAGGCCAAGAATGCCTATTCCTGAAGTTTGTTCCTGCCGCTGAAAGCCTTGTCGGTGTATGAGCCAAATGAATGCCCCAGTCGGCACGCTCTGACTGTCTTCACAGGTCTCCTCCTCATCCCGAAGGTTGGTGGCCCATTGACATCAGGGTGGAAGGTGCTTGCGATACACTGTTCCTTCCTTCCTTCCTTCCTTCCTTTATTCCTCTTATGCTGTTTATGTAATAAGAGGGGACGATACACAGAAGAGAGAAAGTGGCCCAACACACTAGACTAGCAGTCTTCTGATCAATCTGCAGCTGGCAAGGTGGGGGAGAGCCTTTATTTTGCACCTGCTGGGATCTGCATTGGCAGAAGCTCTGAGGGCTGGGCCTTTCCTTTTGCCTGTAAAAACAAAAAGCAGCCCTCCTCCCTCCAGCCCTGAGAGCATGGGCGTGACACTGGAAAAAGCAGCATCTCCCCTTTGGTAAAGATGACCATTGCACAGCTGCTCACTCAGAGCTCGATCGTGCTCGATCAGGCGAGATATATTTAGGTCACCAGCAAAGTCTGTTCTCTTTTCTTGCGTAGGGTGAGCATTCACAGAGCCCAGCTTCGTTGACAAGAGTGCAAAAGGTGTATACTAAAAGCTTTCTGCTTTACTTGAGCGCCATGGCCGTTATTATATTTTGGCTGCTCCAAGCAATCTCTGTCCAGCCGATGCAAATTTCCAGCTCAAATTTTCCCAGCACTCAAAAAGTCCCTCCTCCCGCCAGCTCTGCTTTCAGGAAGTTCAGCAGAAGCAGTCCAACTTCTGTTCCCACTTCAGAGGAAAAGCTTTCTCGGGCCAGAGAAAGCCAGGGAATCACTGTACCGGCAAGTGCATTTCTTACAACTGGTAATCCCTCAGAACACAGAAATGAAGAAGCTGTATATGAAAATGTATTATTTCTTTGGTACACTAACCTATGTAACTAATATGGACCATTTCAGAGGACGGAGCGGACCCAACTGTGATCCCAGAGACCCAAATACCCAGCAGTAGGGAAAATAAATCCTCTCTGTGCTCTGCAACATTACATACACAAAATGCAAGCGCGTGCATTTTTTTATTGGCCCCATATACAGAATACATGTGAGGATGCTTGCCTTCCCAGTGTATTTCTCAAGCTCTTGAGAGCATATGCTATTTCCATGGGAACGCAAATAAGTTCATACTTTACATTTGTGTGTGACAAAAGGGGAAAAAAACTATTTTGTGTAAAATGCCAGCAGAGAGTGTTTCTGCCCGGTCTCGAACCGGGGACCTTTCGCGTGTGAGGCGAACGTGATAACCACTACACTACAGAAACAGCTGCTTGCTCACCTTTGTAGGGACTGGGAGAACAGGTGCAAAGGGCAGTGCAAGTGGACCTGCTTAAAGACTAATCAAATGCCTTGCGCCTGAAGCTCACACAATCCAGCCTAAAACATACGTCCTATCAAGCATGCGCACATATACAAGTATGCCAGCTGAGGGCCTATGCAGCGTACAGAGGGAAGGACATATTTCCACTTTGAGATCGGACGGCCAAAACTCACAAGCAAATCAAGGAATGTTACTGAGAGCTAACAGAGAACACAAAGTGCTTGTCGCAAGGACATGGCACGCAAAGAGGTTCAGGAAGTGAATTGTTCATCGACTACTGCTTACCGAGAAAACCAGAGAGTCTGTCCAATGAAAATAACATTGAAAAAACAAAAAAAAGGAGCTCAAGTTAACCACCTTGATTGGGCTCGTCCGGGATTTGAACCCGGGACCTCTCGCACCCAAAGCGAGAATCATACCCCTAGACCAACGAGCCACGGTCCTTTGAGCATTTGACGGAATTGTCCTCAGCGTTTGCACCCCCCTTAGGATTCGAGGCCAAGAATGCCTATTCCTGAAGTTTGTTCCTGCCGCTGAAAGCCTTGTCGGTGTATGAGCCAAATGAATGCCCCAGTCGGCACGCTCTGACTGTCTTCACAGGTCTCCTCCTCATCCCGAAGGTTGGTGGCCCATTGACATCAGGGTGGAAGGTGCTTGCGATACACTGTTCCTTCCTTCCTTCCTTCCTTCCTTTATTCCTCTTATGCTGTTTATGTAATAAGAGGGGACGATACACAGAAGAGAGAAAGTGGCCCAACACACTAGACTAGCAGTCTTCTGATCAATCTGCAGCTGGCAAGGTGGGGGAGAGCCTTTATTTTGCACCTGCTGGGATCTGCATTGGCAGAAGCTCTGAGGGCTGGGCCTTTCCTTTTGCCTGTAAAAACAAAAAGCAGCCCTCCTCCCTCCAGCCCTGAGAGCATGGGCGTGACACTGGAAAAAGCAGCATCTCCCCTTTGGTAAAGATGACCATTGCACAGCTGCTCACTCAGAGCTCGATCGTGCTCGATCAGGTGAGATATATTTAGGTCACCAGCAAAGTCTGTTCTCTTTTCTTGCGTAGGGTGAGCATTCACAGAGCCCAGCTTCGTTGACAAGAGTGCAAAAGGTGTATACTAAAAGCTTTCTGCTTTACTTGAGCGCCATGGCCGTTATTATATTTTGGCTGCTCCAAGCAATCTCTGTCCAGCCGATGCAAATTTCCAGCTCAAATTTTCCCAGCACTCAAAAAGTCCCTCCTCCCGCCAGCTCTGCTTTCAGGAAGTTCAGCAGAAGCAGTCCAACTTCTGTTCCCACTTCAGAGGAAAAGCTTTCTCGGGCCAGAGAAAGCCAGGGAATCACTGTACCGGCAAGTGCATTTCTTACAACTGGTAATCCCTCAGAACACAGAAATGAAGAAGCTGTATATGAAAATGTATTATTTCTTTGGTACACTAACCTATGTAACTAATATGGACCATTTCAGAGGACGGAGCGGACCCAACTGTGATCCCAGAGACCCAAATACCCAGCAGTAGGGAAAATAAATCCTCTCTGTGCTCTGCAACATTACATACACAAAATGCAAGCGCGTGCATTTTTTTATTGGCCCCATATACAGAATACATGTGAGGATGCTTGCCTTCCCAGTGTATTTCTCAAGCTCTTGAGAGCATATGCTATTTCCATGGGAACGCAAATAAGTTCATACTTTACATTTGTGTGTGACAAAAGGGGAAAAAAACTATTTTGTGTAAAATGCCAGCAGAGAGTGTTTCTGCCCGGTCTCGAACCGGGGACCTTTCGCGTGTGAGGCGAACGTGATAACCACTACACTACAGAAACAGCTGCTTGCTCACCTTTGTAGGGACTGGGAGAACAGGTGCAAAGGGCAGTGCAAGTGGACCTGCTTAAAGACTAATCAAATGCCTTGCGCCTGAAGCTCACACAATCCAGCCTAAAACATACGTCCTATCAAGCATGCGCACATATACAAGTATGCCAGCTGAGGGCCTATGCAGCGTACAGAGGGAAGGACATATTTCCACTTTGAGATCGGACGGCCAAAACTCACAAGCAAATCAAGGAATGTTACTGAGAGCTAACAGAGAACACAAAGTGCTTGTCGCAAGGACATGGCACGCAAAGAGGTTCAGGAAGTGAATTGTTCATCGACTACTGCTTACCGAGAAAACCAGAGAGTCTGTCCAATGAAAATAACATTGAAAAAACAAAAAAAAGGAGCTCAAGTTAACCACCTTGATTGGGCTCGTCCGGGATTTGAACCCGGGACCTCTCGCACCCAAAGCGAGAATCATACCCCTAGACCAACGAGCCACGGTCCTTTGAGCATTTGACGGAATTGTCCTCAGCGTTTGCACCCCCCTTAGGATTCGAGGCCAAGAATGCCTATTCCTGAAGTTTGTTCCTGCCGCTGAAAGCCTTGTCGGTGTATGAGCCAAATGAATGCCCCAGTCGGCACGCTCTGACTGTCTTCACAGGTCTCCTCCTCATCCCGAAGGTTGGTGGCCCATTGACATCAGGGTGGAAGGTGCTTGCGATACACTGTTCCTTCCTTCCTTCCTTCCTTCCTTTATTCCTCTTATGCTGTTTATGTAATAAGAGGGGACGATACACAGAAGAGAGAAAGTGGCCCAACACACTAGACTAGCAGTCTTCTGATCAATCTGCAGCTGGCAAGGTGGGGGAGAGCCTTTATTTTGCACCTGCTGGGATCTGCATTGGGAGAAGCTCTGAGGGCTGGGCCTTTCCTTTTGCCTGTAAAAACAAAAAGCAGGTCTCCTCCCTCCAGCCCTGAGAGCATGGGCGTGACACTGGAAAAAGCAGCATCTCCCCTTTGGTAAAGATGACCATTGCACAGCTGCTCACTCAGAGCTCGATCGTGCTCGATCAGGGGAGATATATTTAGGTCACCAGCAAAGTCTGTTCTCTTTTCTTGCGTAGGGTGAGCATTCACAGAGCCCAGCTTCGTTGACAAGAGTGCAAAAGGTGTATACTAAAAGCTTTCTGCTTTACTTGAGCGCCATGGCCGTTATTATATTTTGGCTGCTCCAAGCAATCTCTGTCCAGCCGATGCAAATTTCCAGCTCAAATTTTCCCAGCACTCAAAAAGTCCCTCCTCCCGCCAGCTCTGCTTTCAGGAAGTTCAGCAGAAGCAGTCCAACTTCTGTTCCCACTTCAGAGGAAAAGCTTTCTCGGGCCAGAGAAAGCCAGGGAATCACTGTACCGGCAAGTGCATTTCTTACAACTGGTAATCCCTCAGAACACAGAAATGAAGAAGCTGTATATGAAAATGTATTATTTCTTTGGTACACTAACCTATGTAACTAATATGGACCATTTCAGAGGACGGAGCGGACCCAACTGTGATCCCAGAGACCCAAATACCCAGCAGTAGGGAAAATAAATCCTCTCTGTGCTCTGCAACATTACATACACAAAATGCAAGCGCGTGCATTTTTTTATTGGCCCCATATACAGAATACATGTGAGGATGCTTGCCTTCCCAGTGTATTTCTCAAGCTCTTGAGAGCATATGCTATTTCCATGGGAACGCAAATAAGTTCATACTTTACATTTGTGTGTGACAAAAGGGGAAAAAAACTATTTTGTGTAAAATGCCAGCAGAGAGTGTTTCTGCCCGGTCTCGAACCGGGGGGACCTTTCGCGTGTGAGGCGAACGTGATAACCACTACACTACAGAAACAGCTGCTTGCTCACCTTTGTAGGGACTGGGAGAACAGGTGCCTGCTTAAAGACTAATCAAATGCCTTGCGCCTGAAGCTCACACAATCCAGCCTAAAACATACGTCCTATCAAGCATGCGCACATATACAAGTATGCCAGCTGAGGGCCTATGCAGCGTACAGAGGGAAGGACATATTTCCACTTTGAGATCGGACGGCCAAAACTCACAAGCAAATCAAGGAATGTTACTGAGAGCTAACAGAGAACACAAAGTGCTTGTCGCAAGGACATGGCACGCAAAGAGGTTCAGGAAGTGAATTGTTCATCGACTACTGCTTACCGAGAAAACCAGAGAGTCTGTCCAATGAAAATAACATTAAAAAAACAAAAAAAAGGAGCTCAAGTTAACCACCTTGATTGGGCTCGTCCAGGATTTGAACCCGGGACCTCTCGCACCCAAAGCGAGAATCATACCCCTAGACCAACGAGCCACGGTCCTTTGAGCATTTGACGGAATTGTCCTCAGCGTTTGCACCCCCCTTAGGATTCGAGGCCAAGAATGCCTATTCCTGAAGTTTGTTCCTGCCGCTGAAAGCCTTGTCGGTGTATGAGCCAAATGAATGCCCCAGTCGGCACGCTCTGACTGTCTTCACAGGTCTCCTCCTCATCCCGAAGGTTGGTGGCCCATTGACATCAGGGTGGAAGGTGCTTGCGATACACTGTTCCTTCCTTCCTTCCTTCCTTCCTTTATTCCTCTTATGCTGTTTATGTAATAAGAGGGGACGATACACAGAAGAGAGAAAGTGGCCCAACACACTAGACTAGCAGTCTTCTGATCAATCTGCAGCTGGCAAGGTGGGGGAGAGCCTTTATTTTGCACCTGCTGGGATCTGCATTGGCAGAAGCTCTGAGGGCTGGGCCTTTCCTTTTGCCTGTAAAAACAAAAAGCAGCCCTCCTCCCTCCAGCCCTGAGAGCATGGGCGTGACACTGGAAAAAGCAGCATCTCCCCTTTGGTAAAGATGACCATTGCACAGCTGCTCACTCAGAGCTCGATCGTGCTCGATCAGGCGAGATATATTTAGGTCACCAGCAAAGTCTGTTCTCTTTTCTTGCGTAGGGTGAGCATTCACAGAGCCCAGCTTCGTTGACAAGAGTGCAAAAGGTGTATACTAAAAGCTTTCTGCTTTACTTGAGCGCCATGGCCGTTATTATATTTTGGCTGCTCCAAGCAATCTCTGTCCAGCCGATGCAAATTTCCAGCTCAAATTTTCCCAGCACTCAAAAAGTCCCTCCTCCCGCCAGCTCTGCTTTCAGGAAGTTCAGCAGAAGCAGTCCAACTTCTGTTCCCACTTCAGAGGAAAAGCTTTCTCGGGCCAGAGAAAGCCAGGGAATCACTGTACCGGCAAGTGCATTTCTTACAACTGGTAATCCCTCAGAACACAGAAATGAAGAAGCTGTATATGAAAATGTATTATTTCTTTGGTACACTAACCTATGTAACTAATATGGACCATTTCAGAGGACGGAGCGGACCCAACTGTGATCCCAGAGACCCAAATACCCAGCAGTAGGGAAAATAAATCCTCTCTGTGCTCTGCAACATTACATACACAAAATGCAAGCGCGTGCATTTTTTTATTGGCCCCATATACAGAATACATGTGAGGATGCTTGCCTTCCCAGTGTATTTCTCAAGCTCTTGAGAGCATATGCTATTTCCATGGGAACGCAAATAAGTTCATACTTTACATTTGTGTGTGACAAAAGGGGAAAAAAAATATTTTGTGTAAAATGCCAGCAGAGAGTGTTTCTGCCCGGTCTCGAACCGGGGGGACCTTTCGCGTGTGAGGCGAACGTGATAACCACTACACTACAGAAACAGCTGCTTGCTCACCTTTGTAGGGACTGGGAGAACAGGTGCAAAGGGCAGTGCAAGTGGACCTGCTTAAAGACTAATCAAATGCCTTGCGCCTGAAGCTCACACAATCCAGCCTAAAACATACGTCCTATCAAGCATGCGCACATATACAAGTATGCCAGCTGAGGGCCTATGCAGCGTACAGAGGGAAGGACATATTTCCACTTTGAGATCGGACGGCCAAAACTCACAAGCAAATCAAGGAATGTTACTGAGAGCTAACAGAGAACACAAAGTGCTTGTCGCAAGGACATGGCACGCAAAGAGGTTCAGGAAGTGAATTGTTCATCGACTACTGCTTACCGAGAAAACCAGAGAGTCTGTCCAATGAAAATAACATTGAAAAAACAAAAAAAGGTGCTCAAGTTAACCACCTTGATTGGGCTCGTCCGGGATTTGAACCCGGGACCTCTCGCACCCAAAGCGAGAATCATACCCCTAGACCAACGAGCCACGGTCCTTTGAGCATTTGACGGAATTGTCCTCAGCGTTTGCACCCCCCTTAGGATTCGAGGCCAAGAATGCCTATTCCTGAAGTTTGTTCCTGCCGCTGAAAGCCTTGTCGGTGTATGAGCCAAATGAATGCCCCAGTCGGCACGCTCTGACTGTCTTCACAGGTCTCCTCCTCATCCCGAAGGTTGGTGGCCCATTGACATCAGGGTGGAAGGTGCTTGCGATACACTGTTCCTTCCTTCCTTCCTTCCTTCCTTTATTCCTCTTATGCTGTTTATGTAATAAGAGGGGACGATACACAGAAGAGAGAAAGTGGCCCAACACACTAGACTAGCAGTCTTCTGATCAATCTGCAGCTGGCAAGGTGGGGGAGAGCCTTTATTTTGCACCTGCTGGGATCTGCATTGGCAGAAGCTCTGAGGGCTGGGCCTTTCCTTTTGCCTGTAAAAACAAAAAGCAGCCCTCCTCCCTCCAGCCCTGAGAGCATGGGCGTGACACTGGAAAAAGCAGCATCTCCCCTTTGGTAAAGATGACCATTGCACAGCTGCTCACTCAGAGCTCGATCGTGCTCGATCAGGCGAGATATATTTAGGTCACCAGCAAAGTCTGTTCTCTTTTCTTGCGTAGGGTGAGCATTCACAGAGCCCAGCTTCGTTGACAAGAGTGCAAAAGGTGTATACTAAAAGCTTTCTGCTTTACTTGAGCGCCATGGCCGTTATTATATTTTGGCTGCTCCAAGCAATCTCTGTCCAGCCGATGCAAATTTCCAGCTCAAATTTTCCCAGCACTCAAAAAGTCCCTCCTCCCGCCAGCTCTGCTTTCAGGAAGTTCAGCAGAAGCAGTCCAACTTCTGTTCCCACTTCAGAGGAAAAGCTTTCTCGGGCCAGAGAAAGCCAGGGAATCACTGTACCGGCAAGTGCATTTCTTACAACTGGTAATCCCTCAGAACACAGAAATGAAGAAGCTGTATATGAAAATGTATTATTTCTTTGGTACACTAACCTATGTAACTAATATGGACCATTTCAGAGGACGGAGCGGACCCAACTGTGATCCCAGAGACCCAAATACCCAGCAGTAGGGAAAATAAATCCTCTCTGTGCTCTGCAACATTACATACACAAAATGCAAGCGCGTGCATTTTTTTATTGGCCCCATATACAGAATACATGTGAGGATGCTTGCCTTCCCAGTGTATTTCTCAAGCTCTTGAGAGCATATGCTATTTCCATGGGAACGCAAATAAGTTCATACTTTACATTTGTGTGTGACAAAAGGGGAAAAAAACTATTTTGTGTAAAATGCCAGCAGAGAGTGTTTCTGCCCGGTCTCGAACCGGGGACCTTTCGCGTGTGAGGCGAACGTGATAACCACTACACTACAGAAACAGCTGCTTGCTCACCTTTGTAGGGACTGGGAGAACAGGTGCAAAGGGCAGTGCAAGTGGACCTGCTTAAAGACTAATCAAATGCCTTGCGCCTGAAGCTCACACAATCCAGCCTAAAACATACGTCCTATCAAGCATGCGCACATATACAAGTATGCCAGCTGAGGGCCTATGCAGCGTACAGAGGGAAGGACATATTTCCACTTTGAGATCGGACGGCCAAAACTCACAAGCAAATCAAGGAATGTTACTGAGAGCTAACAGAGAACACAAAGTGCTTGTCGCAAGGACATGGCACGCAAAGAGGTTCAGGAAGTGAATTGTTCATCGACTACTGCTTACCGAGAAAACCAGAGAGTCTGTCCAATGAAAATAACATTGAAAAAACAAAAAAAAGGAGCTCAAGTTAACCACCTTGATTGGGCTCGTCCGGGATTTGAACCCGGGACCTCTCGCACCCAAAGCGAGAATCATACCCCTAGACCAACGAGCCACAGTCCTTTGAGCATTTGACGGAATTGTCCTCAGCGTTTGCACCCCCCTTAGGATTCGAGGCCAAGAATGCCTATTCCTGAAGTTTGTTCCTGCCGCTGAAAGCCTTGTCGGTGTATGAGCCAAATGAATGCCCCAGTCGGCACGCTCTGACTGTCTTCACAGGTCTCCTCCTCATCCCGAAGGTTGGTGGCCCATTGACATCAGGGTGGAAGGTGCTTGCGATACACTGTTCCTTCCTTCCTTCCTTTATTCCTCTTATGCTGTTTATGTAATAAGAGGGGACGATACACAGAAGAGAGAAAGTGGCCCAACACACTAGACTAGCAGTCTTCTGATCAATCTGCAGCTGGCAAGGTGGGGGAGAGCCTTTATTTTGCACCTGCTGGGATCTGCATTGGCAGAAGCTCTGAGGGCTGGGCCTTTCCTTTTGCCTGTAAAAACAAAAAGCAGCCCTCCTCCCTCCAGCCCTGAGAGCATGGGCGTGACACTGGAAAAAGCAGCATCTCCCCTTTGGTAAAGATGACCATTGCACAGCTGCTCACTCAGAGCTCGATCGTGCTCGATCAGGCGAGATATATTTAGGTCACCAGCAAAGTCTGTTCTCTTTTCTTGCGTAGGGTGAGCATTCACAGAGCCCAGCTTCGTTGACAAGAGTGCAAAAGGTGTATACTAAAAGCTTTCTGCTTTACTTGAGCGCCATGGCCGTTATTATATTTTGGCTGCTCCAAGCAATCTCTGTCCAGCCGATGCAAATTTCCAGCTCAAATTTTCCCAGCACTCAAAAAGTCCCTCCTCCCGCCAGCTCTGCTTTCAGGAAGTTCAGCAGAAGCAGTCCAACTTCTGTTCCCACTTCAGAGGAAAAGCTTTCTCGGGCCAGAGAAAGCCAGGGAATCACTGTACCGGCAAGTGCATTTCTTACAACTGGTAATCCCTCAGAACACAGAAATGAAGAAGCTGTATATGAAAATGTATTATTTCTTTGGTACACTAACCTATGTAACTAATATGGACCATTTCAGAGGACGGAGCGGACCCAACTGTGATCCCAGAGACCCAAATACCCAGCAGTAGGGAAAATAAATCCTCTCTGTGCTCTGCAACATTACATACACAAAATGCAAGCGCGTGCATTTTTTTATTGGCCCCATATACAGAATACATGTGAGGATGCTTGCCTTCCCAGTGTATTTCTCAAGCTCTTGAGAGCATATGCTATTTCCATGGGAACGCAAATAAGTTCATAATTTACATTTGTGTGTGACAAAAGGGGAAAAAAACTATTTTGTGTAAAATGCCAGCAGAGAGTGTTTCTGCCCGGTCTCGAACCGGGGACCTTTCGCGTGTGAGGTGAACGTGATAACCACTACACTACAGAAACAGCTGCTTGCTCACCTTTGTAGGGACTGGGAGAACAGGTGCAAAGGGCAGTGCAAGTGGACCTGCTTAAAGACTAATCAAATGCCTTGCGCCTGAAGCTCACACAATCCAGCCTAAAACATACGTCCTATCAAGCATGCGCACATATACAAGTATGCCAGCTGAGGGCCTATGCAGCGTACAGAGGGAAGGACATATTTCCACTTTGAGATCGGACGGCCAAAACTCACAAGCAAATCAAGGAATGTTACTGAGAGCTAACAGAGAACACAAAGTGCTTGTCGCAAGGACATGGCACGCAAAGAGGTTCAGGAAGTGAATTGTTCATCGACTACTGCTTACCGAGAAAACCAGAGAGTCTGTCCAATGAAAATAACATTAAAAAAACAAAAAAAAGGAGCTCAAGTTAACCACCTTGATTGGGCTCGTCCGGGATTTGAACCCGGGACCTCTCGCACCCAAAGCGAGAATCATACCCCTAGACCAACGAGCCACGGTCCTTTGAGCATTTGACGGAATTGTCCTCAGCGTTTGCACCCCCTTTAGGATTCGAGGCCAAGAATGCCTATTCCTGAAGTTTGTTCCTGCCGCTGAAAGCCTTGTCGGTGTATGAGCCAAATGAATGCCCCAGTCGGCACGCTCTGACTGTCTTCACAGGTCTCCTCCTCATCCCGAAGGTTGGTGGCCCATTGACATCAGGGTGGAAGGTGCTTGCGATACACTGTTCCTTCCTTCCTTCCTTCCTTCCTTTATTCCTCTTATGCTGTTTATGTAATAAGAGGGGACGATACACAGAAGAGAGAAAGTGGCCCAACACACTAGACTAGCAGTCTTCTGATCAATCTGCAGCTGGCAAGGTGGGGGAGAGCCTTTATTTTGCACCTGCTGGGATCTGCATTGGCAGAAGCTCTGAGGGCTGGGCCTTTCCTTTTGCCTGTAAAAACAGCCCTCCTCCCTCCAGCCCTGAGAGCATGGGCGTGACACTGGAAAAAGCAGCATCTCCCCTTTGGTAAAGATGACCATTGCACAGCTGCTCACTCAGAGCTCGATCGTGCTCGATCAGGCGAGATATATTTAGGTCACCAGCAAAGTCTGTTCTCTTTTCTTGCGTAGGGTGAGCATTCACAGAGCCCAGCTTCGTTGACAAGAGTGCAAAAGGTGTATACTAAAAGCTTTCTGCTTTACTTGAGCGCCATGGCCGTTATTATATTTTGGCTGCTCCAAGCAATCTCTGTCCAGCCGATGCAAATTTCCAGCTCAAATTTTCCCAGCACTCAAAAAGTCCCTCCTCCCGCCAGCTCTGCTTTCAGGAAGTTCAGCAGAAGCAGTCCAACTTCTGTTCCCACTTCAGAGGAAAAGCTTTCTCGGGCCAGAGAAAGCCAGGGAATCACTGTACCGGCAAGTGCATTTCTTACAACTGGTAATCCCTCAGAACACAGAAATAAAGAAGCTGTATATGAAAATGTATTATTTCTTTGGTACACTAACCTATGTAACTAATATGGACCATTTCAGAGGACGGAGCGGACCCAACTGTGATCCCAGAGACCCAAATACCCAGCAGTAGGGAAAATAAATCCTCTCTGTGCTCTGCAACATTACATACACAAAATGCAAGCGCGTGCATTTTTTTATTGGCCCCATATACAGAATACATGTGAGGATGCTTGCCTTCCCAGTGTATTTCTCAAGCTCTTGAGAGCATATGCTATTTCCATGGGAACGCAAATAAGTTCATACTTTACATTTGTGTGTGACAAAAGGGGAAAAAAACTATTTTGTGTAAAATGCCAGCAGAGAGTGTTTCTGCCCGGTCTTGAACCGGGGACCTTTCGCGTGTGAGGCGAACGTGATAACCACTACACTACAGAAACAGCTGCTTGCTCACCTTTGTAGGGACTGGGAGAACAGGTGCAAAGGGCAGTGCAAGTGGACCTGCTTAAAGACTAAACAAATGCCTTGCGCCTGAAGCTCACACAATCCAGCCTAAAACATACGTCCTATCAAGCATGCGCACATATACAAGTATGCCAGCTGAGGGCCTATGCAGCGTACAGAGGGAAGGACATATTTCCACTTTGAGATCGGACGGCCAAAACTCACAAGCAAATCAAGGAATGTTACTGAGAGCTAACAGAGAACACAAAGTGCTTGTCGCAAGGACATGGCACGCAAAGAGGTTCAGGAAGTGAATTGTTCATCGACTACTGCTTACCGAGAAAACCAGAGAGTCTGTCCAATGAAAATAACATTGAAAAAACAAAAAAAAGGAGCTCAAGTTAACCACCTTGATTGGGCTCGTCCAGGATTTGAACCCGGGACCTCTCGCACCCAAAGCGAGAATCATACCCCTAGACCAACGAGCCACGGTCCTTTGAGCATTTGACGGAATTGTCCTCAGCGTTTGCACCCCCCTTAGGATTCGAGGCCAAGAATGCCTATTCCTGAAGTTTGTTCCTGCCGCTGAAAGCCTTGTCGGTGTATGAGCCAAATGAATGCCCCAGTCGGCACGCTCTGACTGTCTTCACAGGTCTCCTCCTCATCCCGAAGGTTGGTGGCCCATTGACATCAGGGTGGAAGGTGCTTGCGATACACTGTTCCTTCCTTCCTTCCTTCCTTTATTCCTCTTATGCTGTTTATGTAATAAGAGGGGACGATACACAGAAGAGAGAAAGTGGCCCAACACACTAGACTAGCAGTCTTCTGATCAATCTGCAGCTGGCAAGGTGGGGGAGAGCCTTTATTTTGCACCTGCTGGGATCTGCATTGGCAGAAGCTCTGAGGGCTGGGCCTTTCCTTTTGCCTGTAAAAACAAAAAGCAGCCCTCCTCCCTCCAGCCCTGAGAGCATGGGCGTGACACTGGAAAAAGCAGCATCTCCCCTTTGGTAAAGATGACCATTGCACAGCTGCTCACTCAGAGCTCGATCGTGCTCGATCAGGCGAGATATATTTAGGTCACCAGCAAAGTCTGTTCTCTTTTCTTGCGTAGGGTGAGCATTCACAGAGCCCAGCTTCGTTGACAAGAGTGCAAAAGGTGTATACTAAAAGCTTTCTGCTTTACTTGAGCGCCATGGCCGTTATTATATTTTGGCTGCTCCAAGCAATCTCTGTCCAGCCGATGCAAATTTCCAGCTCAAATTTTCCCAGCACTCAAAAAGTCCCTCCTCCCGTCAGCTCTGCTTTCAGGAAGTTCAGCAGAAGCAGTCCAACTTCTGTTCCCACTTCAGAGGAAAAGCTTTCTCGGGCCAGAGAAAGCCAGGGAATCACTGTACCGGCAAGTGCATTTCTTACAACTGGTAATCCCTCAGAACACAGAAATGAAGAAGCTGTATATGAAAATGTATTATTTCTTTGGTACACTAACCTATGTAACTAATATGGACCATTTCAGAGGACGGAGCGGACCCAACTGTGATCCCAGAGACCCAAATACCCAGCAGTAGGGAAAATAAATCCTCTCTGTGCTCTGCAACATTACATACACAAAATGCAAGCGCATGCATTTTTTTATTGGCCCCATATACAGAATACATGTGAGGATGCTTGCCTTCCCAGTGTATTTCTCAAGCTCTTGAGAGCATATGCTATTTCCATGGGAACGCAAATAAGTTCATACTTTACATTTGTGTGTGACAAAAGGGGAAAAAAACTATTTTGTGTAAAATGCCAGCAGAGAGTGTTTCTGCCCGGTCTCGAACCGGGGGGACCTTTCACGTGTGAGGCGAACGTGATAACCACTACACTACAGAAACAGCTGCTTGCTCACCTTTGTAGGGACTGGGAGAACAGGTGCAAAGGGCAGTGCAAGTGGACCTGCTTAAAGACTAATCAAATGCCTTGCGCCTGAAGCTCACACAATCCAGCCTAAAACATACGTCCTATCAAGCATGCGCACATATACAAGTATGCCAGCTGAGGGCCTATGCAGCGTACAGAGGGAAGGACATATTTCCACTTTGAGATCGGACGGCCAAAACTCACAAGCAAATCAAGGAATGTTACTGAGAGCTAACAGAGAACACAAAGTGCTTGTCGCAAGGACATGGCACGCAAAGAGGTTCAGGAAGTGAATTGTTCATCGACTACTGCTTACCGAGAAAACCAGAGAGTCTGTCCAATGAAAATAACATTGAAAAAACAAAAAAAAGGAGCTCAAGTTAACCACCTTGATTGGGCTCGTCCGGGATTTGAACCCGGGACCTCTCGCACCCAAAGCGAGAATCATACCCCTAGACCAACGAGCCACGGTCCTTTGAGCATTTGACGGAATTGTCCTCAGCGTTTGCACCCCCCTTAGGATTCGAGGCCAAGAATGCCTATTCCTGAAGTTTGTTCCTGCCGCTGAAAGCCTTGTCGGTGTATGAGCCAAATGAATGCCCCAGTCGGCACGCTCTGACTGTCTTCACAGGTCTCCTCCTCATCCCGAAGGTTGGTGGCCCATTGACATCAGGGTGGAAGGTGCTTGCGATACACTGTTCCTTCCTTCCTTCCTTCCTTCCTTTATTCCTCTTATGCTGTTTATGTAATAAGAGGGGACGATACACAGAAGAGAGAAAGTGGCCCAACACACTAGACTAGCAGTCTTCTGATCAATCTGCAGCTGGCAAGGTGGGGGAGAGCCTTTATTTTGCACCTGCTGGGATCTGCATTGGCAGAAGCTCTGAGGGCTGGGCCTTTCCTTTTGCCTGTAAAAACAAAAAGCAGCCCTCCTCCCTCCAGCCCTGAGAGCATGGGCGTGACACTGGAAAAAGCAGCATCTCCCCTTTGGTAAAGATGACCATTGCACAGCTGCTCACTCAGAGCTCGATCGTGCTCGATCAGGCGAGATATATTTAGGTCACCAGCAAAGTCTGTTCTCTTTTCTTGCGTAGGGTGAGCATTCACAGAGCCCAGCTTCGTTGACAAGAGTGCAAAAGGTGTATACTAAAAGCTTTCTGCTTTACTTGAGCGCCATGGCCGTTATTATATTTTGGCTGCTCCAAGCAATCTCTGTCCAGCCGATGCAAATTTCCAGCTCAAATTTTCCCAGCACTCAAAAAGTCCCTCCTCCCGCCAGCTCTGCTTTCAGGAAGTTCAGCAGAAGCAGTCCAACTTCTGTTCCCACTTCAGAGGAAAAGCTTTCTCGGGCCAGAGAAAGCCAGGGAATCACTGTACCGGCAAGTGCATTTCTTACAACTGGTAATCCCTCAGAACACAGAAATGAAGAAGCTGTATATGAAAATGTATTATTTCTTTGGTACACTAACCTATGTAACTAATATGGACCATTTCAGAGGACGGAGCGGACCCAACTGTGATCCCAGAGACCCAAATACCCAGCAGTAGGGAAAATAAATCCTCTCTGTGCTCTGCAACATTACATACACAAAATGCAAGCGCGTGCATTTTTTTATTGGCCCCATATACAGAATACATGTGAGGATGCTTGCCTTCCCAGTGTATTTCTCAAGCTCTTGAGAGCATATGCTATTTCCATGGGAACGCAAATAAGTTCATACTTTACATTTGTGTGTGACAAAAGGGGAAAAAAACTATTTTGTGTAAAATGCCAGCAGAGAGTGTTTCTGCCCGGTCTCGAACCGGGGGGACCTTTCACGTGTGAGGCGAACCTGATAACCACTACACTACAGAAACAGCTGCTTGCTCACCTTTGTAGGGACTGGGAGAACAGGTGCAAAGGGCAGTGCAAGTGGACCTGCTTAAAGACTAATCAAATGCCTTGCGCCTGAAGCTCACACAATCCAGCCTAAAACATACGTCCTATCAAGCATGCGCACATATACAAGTATGCCAGCTGAGGGCCTATGCAGCGTACAGAGGGAAGGACATATTTCCACTTTGAGATCGGACGGCCAAAACTCACAAGCAAATCAAGGAATGTTACTGAGAGCTAACAGAGAACACAAAGTGCTTGTCGCAAGGACATGGCACGCAAAGAGGTTCAGGAAGTGAATTGTTCATCGACTACTGCTTACCGAGAAAACCAGAGAGTCTGTCCAATGAAAATAACATTGAAAAAACAAAAAAAAGGACCTCAAGTTAACCACCTTGATTGGGCTCGTCCGGGATTTGAACCCGGGACCTCTCGCACCCAAAGCGAGAATCATACCCCTAGACCAACGAGCCACGGTCCTTTGAGCATTTGACGGAATTGTCCTCAGCGTTTGCACCCCCCTTAGGATTCGAGGCCAAGAATGCCTATTCCTGAAGTTTGTTCCTGCCGCTGAAAGCCTTGTCGGTGTATGAGCCAAATGAATGCCCCAGTCGGCACGCTCTGACTGTCTTCACAGGTCTCCTCCTCATCCCGAAGGTTGGTGGCCCATTGACATCAGGGTGGAAGGTGCTTGCGATACACTGTTCCTTCCTTCCTTCCTTCCTTCCTTTATTCCTCTTATGCTGTTTATGTAATAAGAGGGGACGATACACAGAAGAGAGAAAGTGGCCCAACACACTAGACTAGCAGTCTTCTGATCAATCTGCAGCTGGCAAGGTGGGGGAGAGCCTTTATTTTGCACCTGCTGGGATCTGCATTGGCAGAAGCTCTGAGGGCTGGGCCTTTCCTTTTGCCTGTAAAAACAAAAAGCAGCCCTCCTCCCTCCAGCCCTGAGAGCATGGGCGTGACACTGGAAAAAGCAGCATCTCCCCTTTGGTAAAGATGACCATTGCACAGCTGCTCACTCAGAGCTCGATCGTGCTCGATCAGGCGAGATATATTTAGGTCACCAGCAAAGTCTGTTCTCTTTTCTTGCGTAGGGTGAGCATTCACAGAGCCCAGCTTCGTTGACAAGAGTGCAAAAGGTGTATACTAAAAGCTTTCTGCTTTACTTGAGCGCCATGGCCGTTATTATATTTTGGCTGCTCCAAGCAATCTCTGTCCAGCCGATGCAAATTTCCAGCTCAAATTTTCCCAGCACTCAAAAAGTCCCTCCTCCCGCCAGCTCTGCTTTCAGGAAGTTCAGCAGAAGCAGTCCAACTTCTGTTCCCACTTCAGAGGAAAAGCTTTCTCGGGCCAGAGAAAGCCAGGGAATCACTGTACCGGCAAGTGCATTTCTTACAACTGGTAATCCCTCAGAACACAGAAATGAAGAAGCTGTATATGAAAATGTATTATTTCTTTGGTACACTAACCTATGTAACTAATATGGACCATTTCAGAGGACGGAGCGGACCCAACTGTGATCCCAGAGACCCAAATACCCAGCAGTAGGGAAAATAAATCCTCTCTGTGCTCTGCAACATTACATACACAAAATGCAAGCGCGTGCATTTTTTTATTGGCCCCATATACAGAATACATGTGAGGATGCTTGCCTTCCCAGTGTATTTCTCAAGCTCTTGAGAGCATATGCTATTTCCATGGGAACGCAAATAAGTTCATACTTTACATTTGTGTGTGACAAAAGGGGAAAAAAACTATTTTGTGTAAAATGCCAGCAGAGAGTGTTTCTGCCCGGTCTCCAACCAGGGACCTTTCGCGTGTGAGGCGAACGTGATAACCACTACACTACAGAAACAGCTGCTTGCTCACTTTTGTAGGGACTGGGAGAACAGGTGCAAAGGGCAGTGCAAGTGGACCTGCTTAAAGACTAATCAAATGCCTTGCGCCTGAAGCTCACACAATCCAGCCTAAAACATACGTCCTATCAAGCATGCGCACATATACAAGTATGCCAGCTGAGGGCCTATGCAGCGTACAGAGGGAAGGACATATTTCCACTTTGAGATCGGACGGCCAAAACTCACAAGCAAATCAAGGAATGTTACTGAGAGCTAACAGAGAACACAAAGTGCTTGTCGCAAGGACATGGCACGCAAAGAGGTTCAGGAAGTGAATTGTTCATCGACTACTGCTTACCGAGAAAACCAGAGAGTCTGTCCAATGAAAATAACATTGAAAAAACAAAAAAAAGGAGCTCAAGTTAACCACCTTGATTGGGCTCGTCCGGGATTTGAACCCGGGACCTCTCGCACCCAAAGTGAGAATCATACCCCTAGACCAACGAGCCACGGTCCTTTGAGCATTTGACGGAATTGTCCTCAGCGTTTGCACCCCCCTTAGGATTCGAGGCCAAGAATGCCTATTCCTGAAGTTTGTTCCTGCCGCTGAAAGCCTTGTCGGTGTATGAGCCAAATGAATGCCCCAGTCGGCACGCTCTGACTGTCTTCACAGGTCTCCTCCTCATCCCGAAGGTTGGTGGCCCATTGACATCAGGGTGGAAGGTGCTTGCGATACACTGTTCCTTCCTTCCTTCCTTTATTCCTCTTATGCTGTTTATGTAATAAGAGGGGACGATACACAGAAGAGAGAAAGTGGCCCAACACACTAGACTAGCAGTCTTCTGATCAATCTGCAGCTGGCAAGGTGGGGGAGAGCCTTTATTTTGCACCTGCTGGGATCTGCATTGGCAGAAGCTCTGAGGGCTGGGCCTTTCCTTTTGCCTGTAAAAACAAAAAGCAGCCCTCCTCCCTCCAGCCCTGAGAGCATGGGCGTGACACTGGAAAAAGCAGCATCTCCCCTTTGGTAAAGATGACCATTGCACAGCTGCTCACTCAGAGCTCGATCGTGCTCGATCAGGTGAGATATATTTAGGTCACCAGCAAAGTCTGTTCTCTTTTCTTGCGTAGGGTGAGCATTCACAGAGCCCAGCTTCGTTGACAAGAGTGCAAAAGGTGTATACTAAAAGCTTTCTGCTTTACTTGAGCGCCATGGCCGTTATTATATTTTGGCTGCTCCAAGCAATCTCTGTCCAGCCGATGCAAATTTCCAGCTCAAATTTTCCCAGCACTCAAAAAGTCCCTCCTCCCGCCAGCTCTGCTTTCAGGAAGTTCAGCAGAAGCAGTCCAACTTCTGTTCCCACTTCAGAGGAAAAGCTTTCTCGGGCCAGAGAAAGCCAGGGAATCACTGTACCGGCAAGTGCATTTCTTACAACTGGTAATCCCTCAGAACACAGAAATGAAGAAGCTGTATATGAAAATGTATTATTTCTTTGGTACACTAACCTATGTAACTAATATGGACCATTTCAGAGGACGGAGCGGACCCAACTGTGATCCCAGAGACCCAAATACCCAGCAGTAGGGAAAATAAATCCTCTCTGTGCTCTGCAACATTACATACACAAAATGCAAGCGCGTGCATTTTTTTATTGGCCCCATATACAGAATACATGTGAGGATGCTTGCCTTCCCAGTGTATTTCTCAAGCTCTTGAGAGCATATGCTATTTCCATGGGAACGCAAATAAGTTCATACTTTACATTTGTGTGTGACAAAAGGGGAAAAAAACTATTTTGTGTAAAATGCCAGCAGAGAGTGTTTCTGCCCGGTCTCGAACCGGGGACCTTTCGCGTGTGAGGCGAACGTGATAACCACTACACTACAGAAACAGCTGCTTGCTCACCTTTGTAGGGACTGGGAGAACAGGTGCAAAGGGCAGTGCAAGTGGACCTGCTTAAAGACTAATCAAATGCCTTGCGCCTGAAGCTCACACAATCCAGCCTAAAACATACGTCCTATCAAGCATGCGCACATATACAAGTATGCCAGCTGAGGGCCTATGCAGCGTACAGAGGGAAGGACATATTTCCACTTTGAGATCGGACGGCCAAAACTCACAAGCAAATCAAGGAATGTTACTGAGAGCTAACAGAGAACACAAAGTGCTTGTCGCAAGGACATGGCACGCAAAGAGGTTCAGGAAGTGAATTGTTCATCGACTACTGCTTACCGAGAAAACCAGAGAGTCTGTCCAATGAAAATAACATTGAAAAAACAAAAAAAAGGAGCTCAAGTTAACCACCTTGATTGGGCTCGTACGGGATTTGAACCCGGGACCTCTCGCACCCAAAGCGAGAATCATACCCCTAGACCAACGAGCCACAGTCCTTTGAGCATTTGACGGAATTGTCCTCAGCGTTTGCACCCCCCTTAGGATTCGAGGCCAAGAATGCCTATTCCTGAAGTTTGTTCCTGCCGCTGAAAGCCTTGTCGGTGTATGAGCCAAATGAATGCCCCAGTCGGCACGCTCTGACTGTCTTCACAGGTCTCCTCCTCATCCCGAAGGTTGGTGGCCCATTGACATCAGGGTGGAAAGTGCTTGCGATACACTGTTCCTTCCTTCCTTTATTCCTCTTATGCTGTTTATGTAATAAGAGGGGACGATACACAGAAGAGAGAAAGTGGCCCAACACACTAGACTAGCAGTCTTCTGATCAATCTGCAGCTGGCAAGGTGGGGGAGAGCCTTTATTTTGCACCTGCTGGGATCTGCATTGGCAGAAGCTCTGAGGGCTGGGCCTTTCCTTTTGCCTGTAAAAACAAAAAGCAGCCCTCCTCCCTCCAGCCCTGAGAGCATGGGCGTGACACTGGAAAAAGCAGCATCTCCCCTTTGGTAAAGATGACCATTGCACAGCTGCTCACTCAGAGCTCGATCGTGCTCGATCAGGCGAGATATATTTAGGTCACCAGCAAAGTCTGTTCTCTTTTCTTGCGTAGGGTGAGCATTCACAGAGCCCAGCTTCGTTGACAAGAGTGCAAAAGGTGTATACTAAAAGCTTTCTGCTTTACTTGAGCGCCATGGCCGTTATTATATTTTGGCTGCTCCAAGCAATCTCTGTCCAGCCGATGCAAATTTCCAGCTCAAATTTTCCCAGCACTCAAAAAGTCCCTCCTCCCGCCAGCTCTGCTTTCAGGAAGTTCAGCAGAAGCAGTCCAACTTCTGTTCCCACTTCAGAGGAAAAGCTTTCTCGGGCCAGAGAAAGCCAGGGAATCACTGTACCGGCAAGTGCATTTCTTACAACTGGTAATCCCTCAGAACACAGAAATGAAGAAGCTGTATATGAAAATGTATTATTTCTTTGGTACACTAACCTATGTAACTAATATGGACCATTTCAGAGGACGGAGCGGACCCAACTGTGATCCCAGAGACCCAAATACCCAGCAGTAGGGAAAATAAATCCTCTCTGTGCTCTGCAACATTACATACACAAAATGCAAGCGCGTGCATTTTTTTATTGGCCCCATATACAGAATACATGTGAGGATGCTTGCCTTCCCAGTGTATTTCTCAAGCTCTTGAGAGCATATGCTATTTCCATGGGAACGCAAATAAGTTCATACTTTACATTTGTGTGTGACAAAAGGGGAAAAAAACTATTTTGTGTAAAATGCCAGCAGAGAGTGTTTCTGCCCGGTCTCCAACCAGGGACCTTTCGCGTGTGAGGCGAACGTGATAACCACTACACTACAGAAACAGCTGCTTGCTCACTTTTGTAGGGACTGGGAGAACAGGTGCAAAGGGCAGTGCAAGTGGACCTGCTTAAAGACTAATCAAATGCCTTGCGCCTGAAGCTCACACAATCCAGCCTAAAACATACGTCCTATCAAGCATGCGCACATATACAAGTATGCCAGCTGAGGGCCTATGCAGCGTACAGAGGGAAGGACATATTTCCACTTTGAGATCGGACGGCCAAAACTCACAAGCAAATCAAGGAATGTTACTGAGAGCTAACAGAGAACACAAAGTGCTTGTCGCAAGGACATGGCACGCAAAGAGGTTCAGGAAGTGAATTGTTCATCGACTACTGCTTACCGAGAAAACCAGAGAGTCTGTCCAATGAAAATAACATTGAAAAAACAAAAAAAAGGAGCTCAAGTTAACCACCTTGATTGGGCTCGTCCGGGATTTGAACCCGGGACCTCTCGCACCCAAAGTGAGAATCATACCCCTAGACCAACGAGCCACGGTCCTTTGAGCATTTGACGGAATTGTCCTCAGCGTTTGCACCCCCCTTAGGATTCGAGGCCAAGAATGCCTATTCCTGAAGTTTGTTCCTGCCGCTGAAAGCCTTGTCGGTGTATGAGCCAAATGAATGCCCCAGTCGGCACGCTCTGACTGTCTTCACAGGTCTCCTCCTCATCCCGAAGGTTGGTGGCCCATTGACATCAGGGTGGAAGGTGCTTGCGATACACTGTTCCTTCCTTCCTTCCTTTATTCCTCTTATGCTGTTTATGTAATAAGAGGGGACGATACACAGAAGAGAGAAAGTGGCCCAACACACTAGACTAGCAGTCTTCTGATCAATCTGCAGCTGGCAAGGTGGGGGAGAGCCTTTATTTTGCACCTGCTGGGATCTGCATTGGCAGAAGCTCTGAGGGCTGGGCCTTTCCTTTTGCCTGTAAAAACAAAAAGCAGCCCTCCTCCCTCCAGCCCTGAGAGCATGGGCGTGACACTGGAAAAAGCAGCATCTCCCCTTTGGTAAAGATGACCATTGCACAGCTGCTCACTCAGAGCTCGATCGTGCTCGATCAGGTGAGATATATTTAGGTCACCAGCAAAGTCTGTTCTCTTTTCTTGCGTAGGGTGAGCATTCACAGAGCCCAGCTTCGTTGACAAGAGTGCAAAAGGTGTATACTAAAAGCTTTCTGCTTTACTTGAGCGCCATGGCCGTTATTATATTTTGGCTGCTCCAAGCAATCTCTGTCCAGCCGATGCAAATTTCCAGCTCAAATTTTCCCAGCACTCAAAAAGTCCCTCCTCCCGCCAGCTCTGCTTTCAGGAAGTTCAGCAGAAGCAGTCCAACTTCTGTTCCCACTTCAGAGGAAAAGCTTTCTCGGGCCAGAGAAAGCCAGGGAATCACTGTACCGGCAAGTGCATTTCTTACAACTGGTAATCCCTCAGAACACAGAAATGAAGAAGCTGTATATGAAAATGTATTATTTCTTTGGTACACTAACCTATGTAACTAATATGGACCATTTCAGAGGACGGAGCGGACCCAACTGTGATCCCAGAGACCCAAATACCCAGCAGTAGGGAAAATAAATCCTCTCTGTGCTCTGCAACATTACATACACAAAATGCAAGCGCGTGCATTTTTTTATTGGCCCCATATACAGAATACATGTGAGGATGCTTGCCTTCCCAGTGTATTTCTCAAGCTCTTGAGAGCATATGCTATTTCCATGGGAACGCAAATAAGTTCATACTTTACATTTGTGTGTGACAAAAGGGGAAAAAAACTATTTTGTGTAAAATGCCAGCAGAGAGTGTTTCTGCCCGGTCTCGAACCGGGGACCTTTCGCGTGTGAGGCGAACGTGATAACCACTACACTACAGAAACAGCTGCTTGCTCACCTTTGTAGGGACTGGGAGAACAGGTGCAAAGGGCAGTGCAAGTGGACCTGCTTAAAGACTAATCAAATGCCTTGCGCCTGAAGCTCACACAATCCAGCCTAAAACATACGTCCTATCAAGCATGCGCACATATACAAGTATGCCAGCTGAGGGCCTATGCAGCGTACAGAGGGAAGGACATATTTCCACTTTGAGATCGGACGGCCAAAACTCACAAGCAAATCAAGGAATGTTACTGAGAGCTAACAGAGAACACAAAGTGCTTGTCGCAAGGACATGGCACGCAAAGAGGTTCAGGAAGTGAATTGTTCATCGACTACTGCTTACCGAGAAAACCAGAGAGTCTGTCCAATGAAAATAACATTGAAAAAACAAAAAAAAGGAGCTCAAGTTAACCACCTTGATTGGGCTCGTCCGGGATTTGAACCCGGGACCTCTCGCACCCAAAGTGAGAATCATACCCCTAGACCAACGAGCCACGGTCCTTTGAGCATTTGACGGAATTGTCCTCAGCGTTTGCACCCCCCTTAGGATTCGAGGCCAAGAATGCCTATTCCTGAAGTTTGTTCCTGCCGCTGAAAGCCTTGTCGGTGTATGAGCCAAATGAATGCCCCAGTCGGCACGCTCTGACTGTCTTCACAGGTCTCCTCCTCATCCCGAAGGTTGGTGGCCCATTGACATCAGGGTGGAAGGTGCTTGCGATACACTGTTCCTTCCTTCCTTCCTTTATTCCTCTTATGCTGTTTATGTAATAAGAGGGGACGATACACAGAAGAGAGAAAGTGGCCCAACACACTAGACTAGCAGTCTTCTGATCAATCTGCAGCTGGCAAGGTGGGGGAGAGCCTTTATTTTGCACCTGCTGGGATCTGCATTGGCAGAAGCTCTGAGGGCTGGGCCTTTCCTTTTGCCTGTAAAAACAAAAAGCAGCCCTCCTCCCTCCAGCCCTGAGAGCATGGGCGTGACACTGGAAAAAGCAGCATCTCCCCTTTGGTAAAGATGACCATTGCACAGCTGCTCACTCAGAGCTCGATCGTGCTCGATCAGGTGAGATATATTTAGGTCACCAGCAAAGTCTGTTCTCTTTTCTTGCGTAGGGTGAGCATTCACAGAGCCCAGCTTCGTTGACAAGAGTGCAAAAGGTGTATACTAAAAGCTTTCTGCTTTACTTGAGCGCCATGGCCGTTATTATATTTTGGCTGCTCCAAGCAATCTCTGTCCAGCCGATGCAAATTTCCAGCTCAAATTTTCCCAGCACTCAAAAAGTCCCTCCTCCCGCCAGCTCTGCTTTCAGGAAGTTCAGCAGAAGCAGTCCAACTTCTGTTCCCACTTCAGAGGAAAAGCTTTCTCGGGCCAGAGAAAGCCAGGGAATCACTGTACCGGCAAGTGCATTTCTTACAACTGGTAATCCCTCAGAACACAGAAATGAAGAAGCTGTATATGAAAATGTATTATTTCTTTGGTACACTAACCTATGTAACTAATATGGACCATTTCAGAGGACGGAGCGGACCCAACTGTGATCCCAGAGACCCAAATACCCAGCAGTAGGGAAAATAAATCCTCTCTGTGCTCTGCAACATTACATACACAAAATGCAAGCGCGTGCATTTTTTTATTGGCCCCATATACAGAATACATGTGAGGATGCTTGCCTTCCCAGTGTATTTCTCAAGCTCTTGAGAGCATATGCTATTTCCATGGGAACGCAAATAAGTTCATACTTTACATTTGTGTGTGACAAAAGGGGAAAAAAACTATTTTGTGTAAAATGCCAGCAGAGAGTGTTTCTGCCCGGTCTCGAACCGGGGACCTTTCGCGTGTGAGGCGAACGTGATAACCACTACACTACAGAAACAGCTGCTTGCTCACCTTTGTAGGGACTGGGAGAACAGGTGCAAAGGGCAGTGCAAGTGGACCTGCTTAAAGACTAATCAAATGCCTTGCGCCTGAAGCTCACACAATCCAGCCTAAAACATACGTCCTATCAAGCATGCGCACATATACAAGTATGCCAGCTGAGGGCCTATGCAGCGTACAGAGGGAAGGACATATTTCCACTTTGAGATCGGACGGCCAAAACTCACAAGCAAATCAAGGAATGTTACTGAGAGCTAACAGAGAACACAAAGTGCTTGTCGCAAGGACATGGCACGCAAAGAGGTTCAGGAAGTGAATTGTTCATCGACTACTGCTTACCGAGAAAACCAGAGAGTCTGTCCAATGAAAATAACATTGAAAAAACAAAAAAAAGGAGCTCAAGTTAACCACCTTGATTGGGCTCGTCCGGGATTTGAACCCGGGACCTCTCGCACCCAAAGCGAGAATCATACCCCTAGACCAACGAGCCACGGTCCTTTGAGCATTTGACGGAATTGTCCTCAGCGTTTGCACCCCCCTTAGGATTCGAGGCCAAGAATGCCTATTCCTGAAGTTTGTTCCTGCCGCTGAAAGCCTTGTCGGTGTATGAGCCAAATGAATGCCCCAGTCGGCACGCTCTGACTGTCTTCACAGGTCTCCTCCTCATCCCGAAGGTTGGTGGCCCATTGACATCAGGGTGGAAGGTGCTTGCGATACACTGTTCCTTCCTTCCTTCCTTCCTTCCTTTATTCCTCTTATGCTGTTTATGTAATAAGAGGGGACGATACACAGAAGAGAGAAAGTGGCCCAACACACTAGACTAGCAGTCTTCTGATCAATCTGCAGCTGGCAAGGTGGGGGAGAGCCTTTATTTTGCACCTGCTGGGATCTGCATTGGCAGAAGCTCTGAGGGCTGGGCCTTTCCTTTTGCCTGTAAAAACAAAAAGCAGCCCTCCTCCCTCCAGCCCTGAGAGCATGGGCGTGACACTGGAAAAAGCAGCATCTCCCCTTTGGTAAAGATGACCATTGCACAGCTGCTCACTCAGAGCTCGATCGTGCTCGATCAGGCGAGATATATTTAGGTCACCAGCAAAGTCTGTTCTCTTTTCTTGCGTAGGGTGAGCATTCACAGAGCCCAGCTTCGTTGACAAGAGTGCAAAAGGTGTATACTAAAAGCTTTCTGCTTTACTTGAGCGCCATGGCCGTTATTATATTTTGGCTGCTCCAAGCAATCTCTGTCCAGCCGATGCAAATTTCCAGCTCAAATTTTCCCAGCACTCAAAAAGTCCCTCCTCCCGCCAGCTCTGCTTTCAGGAAGTTCAGCAGAAGCAGTCCAACTTCTGTTCCCACTTCAGAGGAAAAGCTTTCTCGGGCCAGAGAAAGCCAGGGAATCACTGTACCGGCAAGTGCATTTCTTACAACTGGTAATCCCTCAGAACACAGAAATAAAGAAGCTGTATATGAAAATGTATTATTTCTTTGGTACACTAACCTATGTAACTAATATGGACCATTTCAGAGGACGGAGCGGACCCAACTGTGATCCCAGAGACCCAAATACCCAGCAGTAGGGAAAATAAATCCTCTCTGTGCTCTGCAACATTACATACACAAAATGCAAGCGCGTGCATTTTTTTATTGGCCCCATATACAGAATACATGTGAGGATGCTTGCCTTCCCAGTGTATTTCTCAAGCTCTTGAGAGCATATGCTATTTCCATGGGAACGCAAATAAGTTCATACTTTACATTTGTGTGTGACAAAAGGGGAAAAAAACTATTTTGTGTAAAATGCCAGCAGAGAGTGTTTCTGCCCGGTCTTGAACCGGGGACCTTTCGCGTGTGAGGCGAACCTGATAACCACTACACTACAGAAACAGCTGCTTGCTCACCTTTGTAGGGACTGGGAGAACAGGTGCAAAGGGCAGTGCAAGTGGACCTGCTTAAAGACTAATCAAATGCCTTGCGCCTGAAGCTCACACAATCCAGCCTAAAACATACGTCCTATCAAGCATGCGCACATATACAAGTATGCCAGCTGAGGGCCTATGCAGCGTACAGAGGGAAGGACATATTTCCACTTTGAGATCGGACGGCCAAAACTCACAAGCAAATCAAGGAATGTTACTGAGAGCTAACAGAGAACACAAAGTGCTTGTCGCAAGGACATGGCACGCAAAGAGGTTCAGGAAGTGAATTGTTCATCGACTACTGCTTACCGAGAAAACCAGAGAGTCTGTCCAATGAAAATAACATTGAAAAAACAAAAAAAAGGAGCTCAAGTTAACCACCTTGATTGGGCTCGTCCGGGATTTGAACCCGGGACCTCTCGCACCCAAAGCGAGAATCATACCCCTAGACCAACAAGCCACGGTCCTTTGAGCATTTGACGGAATTGTCCTCAGCGTTTGCACCCCCCTTAGGATTCGAGGCCAAGAATGCCTATTCCTGAAGTTTGTTCCTGCCGCTGAAAGCCTTGTCGGTGTATGAGCCAAATGAATGCCCCAGTCGGCACGCTCTGACTGTCTTCACAGGTCTCCTCCTCATCCCGAAGGTTGGTGGCCCATTGACATCAGGGTGGAAGGTGCTTGCGATACACTGTTCCTTCCTTCCTTCCTTCCTTTATTCCTCTTATGCTGTTTATGTAATAAGAGGGGACGATACACAGAAGAGAGAAAGTGGCCCAACACACTAGACTAGCAGTCTTCTGATCAATCTGCAGCTGGCAAGGTGGGGGAGAGCCTTTATTTTGCACCTGCTGGGATCTGCATTGGCAGAAGCTCTGAGGGCTGGGCCTTTCCTTTTGCCTGTAAAAACAAAAAGCAGCCCTCCTCCCTCCAGCCCTGAGAGCATGGGCGTGACACTGGAAAAAGCAGCATCTCCCCTTTGGTAAAGATGACCATTGCACAGCTGCTCACTCAGAGCTCGATCGTGCTCGATCAGGCGAGATATATTTAGGTCACCAGCAAAGTCTGTTCTCTTTTCTTGCGTAGGGTGAGCATTCACAGAGCCCAGCTTCGTTGACAAGAGTGCAAAAGGTGTATACTAAAAGCTTTCTGCTTTACTTGAGCGCCATGGCCGTTATTATATTTTGGCTGCTCCAAGCAATCTCTGTCCAGCCGATGCAAATTTCCAGCTCAAATTTTCCCAGCACTCAAAAAGTCCCTCCTCCCGCCAGCTCTGCTTTCAGGAAGTTCAGCAGAAGCAGTCCAACTTCTGTTCCCACTTCAGAGGAAAAGCTTTCTCGGGCCAGAGAAAGCCAGGGAATCACTGTACCGGCAAGTGCATTTCTTACAACTGGTAATCCCTCAGAACACAGAAATGAAGAAGCTGTATATGAAAATGTATTATTTCTTTGGTACACTAACCTATGTAACTAATATGGACCATTTCAGAGGACGGAGCGGACCCAACTGTGATCCCAGAGACCCAAATACCCAGCAGTAGGGAAAATAAATCCTCTCTGTGCTCTGCAACATTACATACACAAAATGCAAGCGCGTGCATTTTTTTATTGGCCCCATATACAGAATACATGTGAGGATGCTTGCCTTCCCAGTGTATTTCTCAAGCTCTTGAGAGCATATGCTATTTCCATGGGAACGCAAATAAGTTCATACTTTACATTTGTGTGTGACAAAAGGGGAAAAAAACTATTTTGTGTAAAATGCCAGCAGAGAGTGTTTCTGCCCGGTCTCAAACCGGGGGGACCTTTCACGTGTGAGGCGAACGTGATAACCACTACACTACAGAAACAGCTGCTTGCTCACCTTTGTAGGGACTGGGAGAACAGGTGCAAAGGGCAGTGCAAGTGGACCTGCTTAAAGACTAATCAAATGCCTTGCGCCTGAAGCTCACACAATCCAGCCTAAAACATACGTCCTATCAAGCATGCGCACATATACAAGTATGCCAGCTGAGGGCCTATGCAGCGTACAGAGGGAAGGACATATTTCCACTTTGAGATCAGACGGCCAAAACTCACAAGCAAATCAAGGAATGTTACTGAGAGCTAACAGAGAACACAAAGTGCTTGTCGCAAGGACATGGCACGCAAAGAGGTTCAGGAAGTGAATTGTTCATCGACTACTGCTTACCGAGAAAACCAGAGAGTCTGTCCAATGAAAATAACATTGAAAAAACAAAAAAAAGGACCTCAAGTTAACCACCTTGATTGGGCTCGTCCGGGATTTGAACCCGGGACCTCTCGCACCCAAAGCGAGAATCATACCCCTAGACCAACGAGCCACGGTCCTTTGAGCATTTGACGGAATTGTCCTCAGCGTTTGCACCCCCCTTAGGATTCGAGGCCAAGAATGCCTATTCCTGAAGTTTGTTCCTGCCGCTGAAAGCCTTGTCAGTGTATGAGCCAAATGAATGCCCCAGTCGGCACGCTCTGACTGTCTTCACAGGTCTCCTCCTCATCCCGAAGGTTGGTGGCCCATTGACATCAGGGTGGAAGGTGCTTGCGATACACTGTTCCTTCCTTCCTTCCTTCCTTCCTTTATTCCTCTTATGCTGTTTATGTAATAAGAGGGGACGATACACAGAAGAGAGAAAGTGGCCCAACACACTAGACTAGCAGTCTTCTGATCAATCTGCAGCTGGCAAGGTGGGGGAGAGCCTTTATTTTGCACCTGCTGGGATCTGCATTGGCAGAAGCTCTGAGGGCTGGGCCTTTCCTTTTGCCTGTAAAAACAAAAAGCAGCCCTCCTCCCTCCAGCCCTGAGAGCATGGGCGTGACACTGGAAAAAGCAGCATCTCCCCTTTGGTAAAGATGACCATTGCACAGCTGCTCACTCAGAGCTCGATCGTGCTCGATCAGGCGAGATATATTTAGGTCACCAGCAAAGTCTGTTCTCTTTTCTTGCGTAGGGTGAGCATTCACAGAGCCCAGCTTCGTTGACAAGAGTGCAAAAGGTGTATACTAAAAGCTTTCTGCTTTACTTGAGCGCCATGGCCGTTATTATATTTTGGCTGCTCCAAGCAATCTCTGTCCAGCCGATGCAAATTTCCAGCTCAAATTTTCCCAGCACTCAAAAAGTCCCTCCTCCCGCCAGCTCTGCTTTCAGGAAGTTCAGCAGAAGCAGTCCAACTTCTGTTCCCACTTCAGAGGAAAAGCTTTCTCGGGCCAGAGAAAGCCAGGGAATCACTGTACCGGCAAGTGCATTTCTTACAACTGGTAATCCCTCAGAACACAGAAATGAAGAAGCTGTATATGAAAATGTATTATTTCTTTGGTACACTAACCTATGTAACTAATATGGACCATTTCAGAGGACGGAGCGGACCCAACTGTGATCCCAGAGACCCAAATACCCAGCAGTAGGGAAAATAAATCCTCTCTGTGCTCTGCAACATTACATACACAAAATGCAAGCGCGTGCATTTTTTTATTGGCCCCATATACAGAATACATGTGAGGATGCTTGCCTTCCCAGTGTATTTCTCAAGCTCTTGAGAGCATATGCTATTTCCATGGGAACGCAAATAAGTTCATACTTTACATTTGTGTGTGACAAAAGGGGAAAAAAACTATTTTGTGTAAAATGCCAGCAGAGAGTGTTTCTGCCCGGTCTCGAACCGGGGGGACCTTTCACGTGTGAGGCGAACGTGATAACCACTACACTACAGAAACAGCTGCTTGCTCACCTTTGTAGGGACTGGGAGAACAGGTGCAAAGGGCAGTGCAAGTGGACCTGCTTAAAGACTAATCAAATGCCTTGCGCCTGAAGCTCACACAATCCAGCCTAAAACATACGTCCTATCAAGCATGCGCACATATACAAGTATGCCAGCTGAGGGCCTATGCAGCGTACAGAGGGAAGGACATATTTCCACTTTGAGATCGGACGGCCAAAACTCACAAGCAAATCAAGGAATGTTACTGAGAGCTAACAGAGAACACAAAGTGCTTGTCGCAAGGACATGGCACGCAAAGAGGTTCAGGAAGTGAATTGTTCATCGACTACTGCTTACCGAGAAAACCAGAGAGTCTGTCCAATGAAAATAACATTGAAAAAACAAAAAAAAGGACCTCAAGTTAACCACCTTGATTGGGCTCGTCCGGGATTTGAACCCGGGACCTCTCGCACCCAAAGCGAGAATCATACCCCTAGACCAACGAGCCACGGTCCTTTGAGCATTTGACGGAATTGTCCTCAGCGTTTGCACCCCCCTTAGGATTCGAGGCCAAGAATGCCTATTCCTGAAGTTTGTTCCTGCCGCTGAAAGCCTTGTCGGTGTATGAGCCAAATGAATGCCCCAGTCGGCACGCTCTGACTGTCTTCACAGGTCTCCTCCTCATCCCGAAGGTTGGTGGCCCATTGACATCAGGGTGGAAGGTGCTTGCGATACACTGTTCCTTCCTTCCTTCCTTCCTTCCTTTATTCCTCTTATGCTGTTTATGTAATAAGAGGGGACGATACACAGAAGAGAGAAAGTGGCCCAACACACTAGACTAGCAGTCTTCTGATCAATCTGCAGCTGGCAAGGTGGGGGAGAGCCTTTATTTTGCACCTGCTGGGATCTGCATTGGCAGAAGCTCTGAGGGCTGGGCCTTTCCTTTTGCCTGTAAAAACAAAAAGCAGCCCTCCTCCCTCCAGCCCTGAGAGCATGGGCGTGACACTGGAAAAAGCAGCATCTCCCCTTTGGTAAAGATGACCATTGCACAGCTGCTCACTCAGAGCTCGATCGTGCTCGATCAGGCGAGATATATTTAGGTCACCAGCAAAGTCTGTTCTCTTTTCTTGCGTAGGGTGAGCATTCACAGAGCCCAGCTTCGTTGACAAGAGTGCAAAAGGTGTATACTAAAAGCTTTCTGCTTTACTTGAGCGCCATGGCCGTTATTATATTTTGGCTGCTCCAAGCAATCTCTGTCCAGCCGATGCAAATTTCCAGCTCAAATTTTCCCAGCACTCAAAAAGTCCCTCCTCCCGCCAGCTCTGCTTTCAGGAAGTTCAGCAGAAGCAGTCCAACTTCTGTTCCCACTTCAGAGGAAAAGCTTTCTCGGGCCAGAGAAAGCCAGGGAATCACTGTACCGGCAAGTGCATTTCTTACAACTGGTAATCCCTCAGAACACAGAAATGAAGAAGCTGTATATGAAAATGTATTATTTCTTTGGTACACTAACCTATGTAACTAATATGGACCATTTCAGAGGACGGAGCGGACCCAACTGTGATCCCAGAGACCCAAATACCCAGCAGTAGGGAAAATAAATCCTCTCTGTGCTCTGCAACATTACATACACAAAATGCAAGCGCGTGCATTTTTTTATTGGCCCCATATACAGAATACATGTGAGGATGCTTGCCTTCCCAGTGTATTTCTCAAGCTCTTGAGAGCATATGCTATTTCCATGGGAACGCAAATAAGTTCATACTTTACATTTGTGTGTGACAAAAGGGGAAAAAAACTATTTTGTGTAAAATGCCAGCAGAGAGTGTTTCTGCCCGGTCTCGAACCGGGGACCTTTCGCGTGTGAGGCGAACGTGATAACCACTACACTACAGAAACAGCTGCTTGCTCACCTTTGTAGGGACTGGGAGAACAGGTGCAAAGGGCAGTGCAAGTGGACCTGCTTAAAGACTAATCAAATGCCTTGCGCCTGAAGCTCACACAATCCAGCCTAAAACATACGTCCTATCAAGCATGCGCACATATACAAGTATGCCAGCTGAGGGCCTATGCAGCGTACAGAGGGAAGGACATATTTCCACTTTGAGATCGGACGGCCAAAACTCACAAGCAAATCAAGGAATGTTACTGAGAGCTAACAGAGAACACAAAGTGCTTGTCGCAAGGACATGGCACGCAAAGAGGTTCAGGAAGTGAATTGTTCATCGACTACTGCTTACCGAGAAAACCAGAGAGTCTGTCCAATGAAAATAACATTGAAAAAACAAAAAAAAGGAGCTCAAGTTAACCACCTTGATTGGGCTCGTCCGGGATTTGAACCCGGGACCTCTCGCACCCAAAGCGAGAATCATACCCCTAGACCAACGAGCCACGGTCCTTTGAGCATTTGACGGAATTGTCCTCAGCGTTTGCACCCCCCTTAGGATTCGAGGCCAAGAATGCCTATTCCTGAAGTTTGTTCCTGCCGCTGAAAGCCTTGTCGGTGTATGAGCCAAATGAATGCCCCAGTCGGCACGCTCTGACTGTCTTCACAGGTCTCCTCCTCATCCCGAAGGTTGGTGGCCCATTGACATCAGGGTGGAAGGTGCTTGCGATACACTGTTCCTTCCTTCCTTCCTTTATTCCTCTTATGCTGTTTATGTAATAAGAGGGGACGATACACAGAAGAGAGAAAGTGGCCCAACACACTAGACTAGCAGTCTTCTGATCAATCTGCAGCTGGCAAGGTGGGGGAGAGCCTTTATTTTGCACCTGCTGGGATCTGCATTGGCAGAAGCTCTGAGGGCTGGGCCTTTCCTTTTGCCTGTAAAAACAAAAAGCAGCCCTCCTCCCTCCAGCCCTGAGAGCATGGGCGTGACACTGGAAAAAGCAGCATCTCCCCTTTGGTAAAGATGACCATTGCACAGCTGCTCACTCAGAGCTCGATCGTGCTCGATCAGGCGAGATATATTTAGGTCACCAGCAAAGTCTGTTCTCTTTTCTTGCGTAGGGTGAGCATTCACAGAGCCCAGCTTCGTTGACAAGAGTGCAAAAGGTGTATACTAAAAGCTTTCTGCTTTACTTGAGCGCCATGGCCGTTATTATATTTTGGCTGCTCCAAGCAATCTCTGTCCAGCCGATGCAAATTTCCAGCTCAAATTTTCCCAGCACTCAAAAAGTCCCTCCTCCCGCCAGCTCTGCTTTCAGGAAGTTCAGCAGAAGCAGTCCAACTTCTGTTCCCACTTCAGAGGAAAAGCTTTCTCGGGCCAGAGAAAGCCAGGGAATCACTGTACCGGCAAGTGCATTTCTTACAACTGGTAATCCCTCAGAACACAGAAATGAAGAAGCTGTATATGAAAATGTATTATTTCTTTGGTACACTAACCTATGTAACTAATATGGACCATTTCAGAGGACGGAGCGGACCCAACTGTGATCCCAGAGACCCAAATACCCAGCAGTAGGGAAAATAAATCCTCTCTGTGCTCTGCAACATTACATACACAAAATGCAAGCGCGTGCATTTTTTTATTGGCCCCATATACAGAATACATGTGAGGATGCTTGCCTTCCCAGTGTATTTCTCAAGCTCTTGAGAGCATATGCTATTTCCATGGGAACGCAAATAAGTTCATACTTTACATTTGTGTGTGACAAAAGGGGAAAAAAACTATTTTGTGTAAAATGCCAGCAGAGAGTGTTTCTGCCCGGTCTCGAACCGGGGGGACCTTTCGCGTGTGAGGCGAACGTGATAACCACTACACTACAGAAACAGCTGCTTGCTCACCTTTGTAGGGACTGGGAGAACAGGTGCCTGCTTAAAGACTAATCAAATGCCTTGCGCCTGAAGCTCACACAATCTAGCCTAAAACATACGTCCTATCAAGCATGCGCACATATACAAGTATGCCAGCTGAGGGCCTATGCAGCATACAGAGGGAAGGACATATTTCCACTTTGAGATCGGACGGCCAAAACTCACAAGCAAATCAAGGAATGTTACTGAGAGCTAACAGAGAACACAAAGTGCTTGTCGCAAGGACATGGCACGCAAAGAGGTTCAGGAAGTGAATTGTTCATCGACTACTGCTTACCGAGAAAACCAGAGAGTCTGTCCAATGAAAATAACATTGAAAAAACAAAAAAAAGGAGCTCAAGTTAACCACCTTGATTGGGCTCATCCGGGATTTGAACCCGGGACCTCTCGCACCCAAAGCGAGAATCATACCCCTAGACCAACGAGCCACGGTCCTTTGAGCATTTGACGGAATTGTCCTCAGCGTTTGCACCCCCCTTAGGATTCGAGGCCAAGAATGCCTATTCCTGAAGTTTGTTCCTGCCGCTGAAAGCCTTGTCGGTGTATGAGCCAAATGAATGCCCCAGTCGGCACGCTCTGACTGTCTTCACAGGTCTCCTCCTCATCCCGAAGGTTGGTGGCCCATTGACATCAGGGTGGAAGGTGCTTGCGATACACTGTTCCTTCCTTCCTTCCTTCCTTCCTTTATTCCTCTTATGCTGTTTATGTAATAAGAGGGGACGATACACAGAAGAGAGAAAGTGGCCCAACACACTAGACTAGCAGTCTTCTGATCAATCTGCAGCTGGCAAGGTGGGGGAGAGCCTTTATTTTGCACCTGCTGGGATCTGCATTGGCAGAAGCTCTGAGGGCTGGGCCTTTCCTTTTGCCTGTAAAAACAAAAAGCAGCCCTCCTCCCTCCAGCCCTGAGAGCATGGGCGTGACACTGGAAAAAGCAGCATCTCCCCTTTGGTAAAGATGACCATTGCACAGCTGCTCACTCAGAGCTCGATCGTGCTCGATCAGGCGAGATATATTTAGGTCACCAGCAAAGTCTGTTCTCTTTTCTTGCGTAGGGTGAGCATTCACAGAGCCCAGCTTCGTTGACAAGAGTGCAAAAGGTGTATACTAAAAGCTTTCTGCTTTACTTGAGCGCCATGGCCGTTATTATATTTTGGCTGCTCCAAGCAATCTCTGTCCAGCCGATGCAAATTTCCAGCTCAAATTTTCCCAGCACTCAAAAAGTCCCTCCTCCCGCCAGCTCTGCTTTCAGGAAGTTCAGCAGAAGCAGTCCAACTTCTGTTCTCACTTCAGAGGAAAAGCTTTCTCGGGCCAGAGAAAGCCAGGGAATCACTGTACCGGCAAGTGCATTTCTTACAACTGGTAATCCCTCAGAACACAGAAATGAAGAAGCTGTATATGAAAATGTATTATTTCTTTGGTACACTAACCTATGTAACTAATATGGACCATTTCAGAGGACGGAGCGGACCCAACTGTGATCCCAGAGACCCAAATACCCAGCAGTAGGGAAAATAAATCCTCTCTGTGCTCTGCAACATTACATACACAAAATGCAAGCGCGTGCATTTTTTTATTGGCCCCATATACAGAATACATGTGAGGATGCTTGCCTTCCCAGTGTATTTCTCAAGCCCTTGAGAGCATATGCTATTTCCATGGGAACGCAAATAAGTTCATACTTTACATTTGTGTGTGACAAAAGGGGAAAAAAACTATTTTGTGTAAAATGCCAGCAGAGAGTGTTTCTGCCCGGTCTCGAACCGGGGACCTTTCGCGTGTGAGGCGAACGTGATAACCACTACACTACAGAAACAGCTGCTTGCTCACCTTTGTAGGGACTGGGAGAACAGGTGCAAAGGGCAGTGCAAGTGGACCTGCTTAAAGACTAATCAAATGCCTTGCGCCTGAAGCTCACACAATCCAGCCTAAAACATACGTCCTATCAAGCATGCGCACATATACAAGTATGCCAGCTGAGGGCCTATGCAGCGTACAGAGGGAAGGACATATTTCCACTTTGAGATCGGACGGCCAAAACTCACAAGCAAATCAAGGAATGTTACTGAGAGCTAACAGAGAACACAAAGTGCTTGTCGCAAGGACATGGCACGCAAAGAGGTTCAGGAAGTGAATTGTTCATCGACTACTGCTTACCGAGAAAACCAGAGAGTCTGTCCAATGAAAATAACATTGAAAAAACAAAAAAAAGGAGCTCAAGTTAACCACTTTGATTGGGCTCGTCCGGGATTTGAACCCGGGACCTCTCGCACCCAAAGCGAGAATCATACCCCTAGACCAACGAGCCACGGTCCTTTGAGCATTTGACGGAATTGTCCTCAGTGTTTGCACCCCCCTTAGGATTCGAGGCCAAGAATGCCTATTCCTGAAGTTTGTTCCTGCCGCTGAAAGCCTTGTCGGTGTATGAGCCAAATGAATGCCCCAGTCGGCACGCTCTGACTGTCTTCACAGGTCTCCTCCTCATCCCGAAGGTTGGTGGCCCATTGACATCAGGGTGGAAGGTGCTTGCGATACACTGTTCCTTCCTTCCTTCCTTCCTTCCTTTATTCCTCTTATGCTGTTTATGTAATAAGAGGGGACGATACACAGAAGAGAGAAAGTGGCCCAACACACTAGACTAGCAGTCTTCTGATCAATCTGCAGCTGGCAAGGTGGGGGAGAGCCTTTATTTTGCACCTGCTGGGATCTGCATTGGCAGAAGCTCTGAGGGCTGGGCCTTTCCTTTTGCCTGTAAAAACAAAAAGCAGCCCTCCTCCCTCCAGCCCTGAGAGCATGGGCGTGACACTGGAAAAAGCAGCATCTCCCCTTTGGTAAAGATGACCATTGCACAGCTGCTCACTCAGAGCTCGATCGTGCTCGATCAGGCGAGATATATTTAGGTCACCAGCAAAGTCTGTTCTCTTTTCTTGCGTAGGGTGAGCATTCACAGAGCCCAGCTTCGTTGACAAGAGTGCAAAAGGTGTATACTAAAAGCTTTCTGCTTTACTTGAGCGCCATGGCCGTTATTATATTTTGGCTGCTCCAAGCAATCTCTGTCCAGCCGATGCAAATTTCCAGCTCAAATTTTCCCAGCACTCAAAAAGTCCCTCCTCCCGCCAGCTCTGCTTTCAGGAAGTTCAGCAGAAGCAGTCCAACTTCTGTTCCCACTTCAGAGGAAAAGCTTTCTCGGGCCAGAGAAAGCCAGGGAATCACTGTACCGGCAAGTGCATTTCTTACAACTGGTAATCCCTCAGAACACAGAAATGAAGAAGCTGTATATGAAAATGTATTATTTCTTTGGTACACTAACCTATGTAACTAATATGGACCATTTCAGAGGACGGAGCGGACCCAACTGTGATCCCAGAGACCCAAATACCCAGCAGTAGGGAAAATAAATCCTCTCTGTGCTCTGCAACATTACATACACAAAATGCAAGCGCGTGCATTTTTTTATTGGCCCCATATACAGAATACATGTGAGGATGCTTGCCTTCCCAGTGTATTTCTCAAGCTCTTGAGAGCATATGCTATTTCCATGGGAACGCAAATAAGTTCATACTTTACATTTGTGTGTGACAAAAGGGGAAAAAAACTATTTTGTGTAAAATGCCAGCAGAGAGTGTTTCTGCCCGGTCTCGAACCGGGGACCTTTCGCGTGTGAGGCGAACGTGATAACCACTACACTACAGAAACAGCTGCTTGCTCACCTTTGTAGGGACTGGGAGAACAGGTGCAAAGGGCAGTGCAAGTGGACCTGCTTAAAGACTAATCAAATGCCTTGCGCCTGAAGCTCACACAATCCAGCCTAAAACATACGTCCTATCAAGCATGCGCACATATACAAGTATGCCAGCTGAGGGCCTATGCAGCGTACAGAGGGAAGGACATATTTCCACTTTGAGATCGGACGGCCAAAACTCACAAGCAAATCAAGGAATGTTACTGAGAGCTAACAGAGAACACAAAGTGCTTGTCGCAAGGACATGGCACGCAAAGAGGTTCAGGAAGTGAATTGTTCATCGACTACTGCTTACCGAGAAAACCAGAGAGTCTGTCCAATGAAAATAACATTGAAAAAACAAAAAAAAGGAGCTCAAGTTAACCACCTTGATTGGGCTCGTCCGGGATTTGAACCCGGGACCTCTCGCACCCAAAGCGAGAATCATACCCCTAGACCAACGAGCCACGGTCCTTTGAGCATTTGACGGAATTGTCCTCAGCGTTTGCACCCCCCTTAGGATTCGAGGCCAAGAATGCCTATTCCTGAAGTTTGTTCCTGCCGCTGAAAGCCTTGTCGGTGTATGAGCCAAATGAATGCCCCAGTCGGCACGCTCTGACTGTCTTCACAGGTCTCCTCCTCATCCCGAAGGTTGGTGGCCCATTGACATCAGGGTGGAAGGTGCTTGCGATACACTGTTCCTTCCTTCCTTCCTTCCTTCCTTTATTCCTCTTATGCTGTTTATGTAATAAGAGGGGACGATACACAGAAGAGAGAAAGTGGCCCAACACACTAGACTAGCAGTCTTCTGATCAATCTGCAGCTGGCAAGGTGGGGGAGAGCCTTTATTTTGCACCTGCTGGGATCTGCATTGGCAGAAGCTCTGAGGGCTGGGCCTTTCCTTTTGCCTGTAAAAACAAAAAGCAGCCCTCCTCCCTCCAGCCCTGAGAGCATGGGCGTGACACTGGAAAAAGCAGCATCTCCCCTTTGGTAAAGATGACCATTGCACAGCTGCTCACTCAGAGCTCGATCGTGCTCGATCAGGTGAGATATATTTAGGTCACCAGCAAAGTCTGTTCTCTTTTCTTGCGTAGGGTGAGCATTCACAGAGCCCAGCTTCGTTGACAAGAGTGCAAAAGGTGTATACTAAAAGCTTTCTGCTTTACTTGAGCGCCATGGCCGTTATTATATTTTGGCTGCTCCAAGCAATCTCTGTCCAGCCGATGCAAATTTCCAGCTCAAATTTTCCCACCACTCAAAAAGTCCCTCCTCCCGCCAGCTCTGCTTTCAGGAAGTTCAGCAGAAGCAGTCCAACTTCTGTTCCCACTTCAGAGGAAAAGCTTTCTCGGGCCAGAGAAAGCCAGGGAATCACTGTACCGGCAAGTGCATTTCTTACAACTGGTAATCCCTCAGAACACAGAAATGAAGAAGCTGTATATGAAAATGTATTATTTCTTTGGTACACTAACCTATGTAACTAATATGGACCATTTCAGAGGACGGAGCGGACCCAACTGTGATCCCAGAGACCCAAATACCCAGCAGTAGGGAAAATAAATCCTCTCTGTGCTCTGCAACATTACATACACAAAATGCAAGCGCGTGCATTTTTTTATTGGCCCCATATACAGAATACATGTGAGGATGCTTGCCTTCCCAGTGTATTTCTCAAGCTCTTGAGAGCATATGCTATTTCCATGGGAACGCAAATAAGTTCATACTTTACATTTGTGTGTGACAAAAGGGGAAAAAAACTATTTTGTGTAAAATGCCAGCAGAGAGTGTTTCTGCCCGGTCTCGAACCGGGGGGACCTTTCGCGTGTGAGGCGAACGTGATAACCACTACACTACAGAAACAGCTGCTTGCTCACCTTTGTAGGGACTGGGAGAACAGGTGCAAAGGGCAGTGCAAGTGGACCTGCTTAAAGACTAATCAAATGCCTTGCGCCTGAAGCTCACACAATCCAGCCTAAAACATACGTCCTATCAAGCATGCGCACATATACAAGTATGCCAGCTGAGGGCCTATGCAGCGTACAGAGGGAAGGACATATTTCCACTTTGAGATCGGACGGCCAAAACTCACAAGCAAATCAAGGAATGTTACTGAGAGCTAACAGAGAACACAAAGTGCTTGTCGCAAGGACATGGCACGCAAAGAGGTTCAAGAAGTGAATTGTTCATCGACTACTGCTTACCGAGAAAACCAGAGAGTCTGTCCAATGAAAATAACATTGAAAAAACAAAAAAAAGGAGCTCAAGTTAACCACCTTGATTGGGCTCGTCCGGGATTTGAACCCGGGACCTCTCGCACCCAAAGCGAGAATCATACCCCTAGACCAACGAGCCACGGTCCTTTGAGCATTTGACGGAATTGTCCTCAGCGTTTGCACCCCCCTTAGGATTCGAGGCCAAGAATGCCTATTCCTGAAGTTTGTTCCTGCCGCTGAAAGCCTTGTCGGTGTATGAGCCAAATGAATGCCCCAGTCGGCACGCTCTGACTGTCTTCACAGGTCTCCTCCTCATCCCGAAGGTTGGTGGCCCATTGACATCAGGGTGGAAGGTGCTTGCGATACACTGTTCCTTCCTTCCTTCCTTCCTTCCTTTATTCCTCTTATGCTGTTTATGTAATAAGAGGGGACGATACACAGAAGAGAGAAAGTGGCCCAACACACTAGACTAGCAGTCTTCTGATCAATCTGCAGCTGGCAAGGTGGGGGAGAGCCTTTATTTTGCACCTGCTGGGATCTGCATTGGCAGAAGCTCTGAGGGCTGGGCCTTTCCTTTTGCCTGTAAAAACAAAAAGCAGCCCTCCTCCCTCCAGCCCTGAGAGCATGGGCGTGACACTGGAAAAAGCAGCATCTCCCCTTTGGTAAAGATGACCATTGCACAGCTGCTCACTCAGAGCTCGATCGTGCTCGATCAGGCGAGATATATTTAGGTCACCAGCAAAGTCTGTTCTCTTTTCTTGCGTAGGGTGAGCATTCACAGAGCCCAGCTTCGTTGACAAGAGTGCAAAAGGTGTATACTAAAAGCTTTCTGCTTTACTTGAGCGCCATGGCCGTTATTATATTTTGGCTGCTCCAAGCAATCTCTGTCCAGCCGATGCAAATTTCCAGCTCAAATTTTCCCAGCACTCAAAAAGTCCCTCCTCCCGCCAGCTCTGCTTTCAGGAAGTTCAGCAGAAGCAGTCCAACTTCTGTTCCCACTTCAGAGGAAAAGCTTTCTCGGGCCAGAGAAAGCCAGGGAATCACTGTACCGGCAAGTGCATTTCTTACAACTGGTAATCCCTCAGAACACAGAAATGAAGAAGCTGTATATGAAAATGTATTATTTCTTTGGTACACTAACCTATGTAACTAATATGGACCATTTCAGAGGACGGAGCGGACCCAACTGTGATCCCAGAGACCCAAATACCCAGCAGTAGGGAAAATAAATCCTCTCTGTGCTCTGCAACATTACATACACAAAATGCAAGCGCGTGCATTTTTTTATTGGCCCCATATACAGAATACATGTGAGGATGCTTGCCTTCCCAGTGTATTTCTCAAGCTCTTGAGAGCATATGCTATTTCCATGGGAACGCAAATAAGTTCATACTTTACATTTGTGTGTGACAAAAGGGGAAAAAAACTATTTTGTGTAAAATGCCAGCAGAGAGTGTTTCTGCCCGGTCTCGAACCGGGGACCTTTCGCGTGTGAGGCTAACGTGATAACCACTACACTACAGAAACAGCTGCTTGCTCACCTTTGTAGGGACTGGGAGAACAGGTGCAAAGGGCAGTGCAAGTGGACCTGCTTAAAGACTAATCAAATGCCTTGCGCCTGAAGCTCACACAATCCAGCCTAAAACATACGTCCTATCAAGCATGCGCACATATACAAGTATGCCAGCTGAGGGCCTATGCAGCGTACAGAGGGAAGGACATATTTCCACTTTGAGATCGGACGGCCAAAACTCACAAGCAAATCAAGGAATGTTACTGAGAGCTAACAGAGAACACAAAGTGCTTGTCGCAAGGACATGGCACGCAAAGAGGTTCAGGAAGTGAATTGTTCATCGACTACTGCTTACCGAGAAAACCAGAGAGTCTGTCCAATGAAAATAACATTGAAAAAACAAAAAAAAGGAGCTCAAGTTAACCACCTTGATTGGGCTCGTCCGGGATTTGAACCTGGGACCTCTCGCACCCAAAGCGAGAATCATACCCCTAGACCAACGAGCCACGGTCTTTTGAGCATTTGACGGAATTGTCCTCAGCGTTTGCACCCCCCTTAGGATTCGAGGCCAAGAATGCCTATTCCTGAAGTTTGTTCCTGCCGCTGAAAGCCTTGTCGGTGTATGAGCCAAATGAATGCCCCAGTCGGCACGCTCTGACTGTCTTCACAGGTCTCCTCCTCATCCCGAAGGTTGGTGGCCCATTGACATCAGGGTGGAAGGTGCTTGCGATACACTGTTCCTTCCTTCCTTCCTTCCTTCCTTTATTCCTCTTATGCTGTTTATGTAATAAGAGGGGACGATACACAGAAGAGAGAAAGTGGCCCAACACACTAGACTAGCAGTCTTCTGATCAATCTGCAGCTGGCAAGGTGGGGGAGAGCCTTTATTTTGCACCTGCTGGGATCTGCATTGGCAGAAGCTCTGAGGGCTGGGCCTTTCCTTTTGCCTGTAAAAACAAAAAGCAGCCCTCCTCCCTCCAGCCCTGAGAGCATGGGCGTGACACTGGAAAAAGCAGCATCTCCCCTTTGGTAAAGATGACCATTGCACAGCTGCTCACTCAGAGCTCGATCGTGCTCGATCAGGCGAGATATATTTAGGTCACCAGCAAAGTCTGTTCTCTTTTCTTGCGTAGGGTGAGCATTCACAGAGCCCAGCTTCGTTGACAAGAGTGCAAAAGGTGTATACTAAAAGCTTTCTGCTTTACTTGAGCGCCATGGCCGTTATTATATTTTGGCTGCTCCAAGCAATCTCTGTCCAGCCGATGCAAATTTCCAGCTCAAATTTTCCCAGCACTCAAAAAGTCCCTCCTCCCGCCAGCTCTGCTTTCAGGAAGTTCAGCAGAAGCAGTCCAACTTCTGTTCCCACTTCAGAGGAAAAGCTTTCTCTGGCCAGAGAAAGCCAGGGAATCACTGTACCGGCAAGTGCATTTCTTACAACTGGTAATCCCTCAGAACACAGAAATGAAGAAGCTGTATATGAAAATGTATTATTTCTTTGGTACACTAACCTATGTAACTAATATGGACCATTTCAGAGGACGGAGCGGACCCAACTGTGATCCCAGAGACCCAAATACCCAGCAGTAGGGAAAATAAATCCTCTCTGTGCTCTGCAACATTACATACACAAAATGCAAGCGCGTGCATTTTTTTATTGGCCCCATATACAGAATACATGTGAGGATGCTTGCCTTCCCAGTGTATTTCTCAAGCTCTTGAGAGCATATGCTATTTCCATGGGAACGCAAATAAGTTCATACTTTACATTTGTGTGTGACAAAAGGGGAAAAAAACTATTTTGTGTAAAATGCCAGCAGAGAGTGTTTCTGCCCGGTCTCGAACCGGGGACCTTTCGCGTGTGAGGCGAACGTAATAACCACTACACTACAGAAACAGCTGCTTGCTCACCTTTGTAGGGACTGGGAGAACAGGTGCAAAGGGCAGTGCAAGTGGACCTGCTTAAAGACTAATCAAATGCCTTGCGCCTGAAGCTCACACAATCCAGCCTAAAACATACGTCCTATCAAGCATGCGCACATATACAAGTATGCCAGCTGAGGGCCTATGCAGCGTACAGAGGGAAGGACATATTTCCACTTTGAGATCGGACGGCCAAAACTCACAAGCAAATCAAGGAATGTTACTGAGAGCTAACAGAGAACACAAAGTGCTTGTCGCAAGGACATGGCACGCAAAGAGGTTCAGGAAGTGAATTGTTCATCGACTACTGCTTACCGAGAAAACCAGAGAGTCTGTCCAATGAAAATAACATTGAAAAAACAAAAAAAAGGAGCTCAAGTTAACCACCTTGATTGGGCTCGTCCGGGATTTGAACCCGGGACCTCTCGCACCCAAAGCGAGAATCATACCCCTAGACCAACGAGCCACGGTCCTTTGAGCATTTGACGGAATTGTCCTCAGCGTTTGCACCCCCCTTAGGATTCGAGGCCAAGAATGCCTATTCCTGAAGTTTGTTCCTGCCGCTGAAAGCCTTGTCGGTGTATGAGCCAAATGAATGCCCCAGTCGGCACGCTCTGACTGTCTTCACAGGTCTCCTCCTCATCCCGAAGGTTGGTGGCCCATTGACATCAGGGTGGAAGGTGCTTGCGATACACTGTTCCTTCCTTCCTTCCTTTATTCCTCTTATGCTGTTTATGTAATAAGAGGGGACGATACACAGAAGAGAGAAAGTGGCCCAACACACTAGACTAGCAGTCTTCTGATCAATCTGCAGCTGGCAAGGTGGGGGAGAGCCTTTATTTTGCACCTGCTGGGATCTGCATTGGCAGAAGCTCTGAGGGCTGGGCCTTTCCTTTTGCCTGTAAAAACAAAAAGCAGCCCTCCTCCCTCCAGCCCTGAGAGCATGGGCGTGACACTGGAAAAAGCAGCATCTCCCCTTTGGTAAAGATGACCATTGCACAGCTGCTCACTCAGAGCTCGATCGTGCTCGATCAGGCGAGATATATTTAGGTCACCAGCAAAGTCTGTTCTCTTTTCTTGCGTAGGGTGAGCATTCACAGAGCCCAGCTTCGTTGACAAGAGTGCAAAAGGTGTATACTAAAAGCTTTCTGCTTTACTTGAGCGCCATGGCCGTTATTATATTTTGGCTGCTCCAAGCAATCTCTGTCCAGCCGATGCAAATTTCCAGCTCAAATTTTCCCAGCACTCAAAAAGTCCCTCCTCCCGCCAGCTCTGCTTTCAGGAAGTTCAGCAGAAGCAGTCCAACTTCTGTTCCCACTTCAGAGGAAAAGCTTTCTCGGGCCAGAGAAAGCCAGGGAATCACTGTACCGGCAAGTGCATTTCTTACAACTGGTAATCCCTCAGAACACAGAAATGAAGAAGCTGTATATGAAAATGTATTATTTCTTTGGTACACTAACCTATGTAACTAATATGGACCATTTCAGAGGACGGAGCGGACCCAACTGTGATCCCAGAGACCCAAATACCCAGCAGTAGGGAAAATAAATCCTCTCTGTGCTCTGCAACATTACATACACAAAATGCAAGCGCGTGCATTTTTTTATTGGCCCCATATACAGAATACATGTGAGGATGCTTGCCTTCCCAGTGTATTTCTCAAGCTCTTGAGAGCATATGCTATTTCCATGGGAACGCAAATAAGTTCATACTTTACATTTGTGTGTGACAAAAGGGGAAAAAAACTATTTTGTGTAAAATGCCAGCAGAGAGTGTTTCTGCCCGGTCTCGAACCGGGGGGACCTTTCGCGTGTGAGGCGAACGTGATAACCACTACACTACAGAAACAGCTGCTTGCTCACCTTTGTAGGGACTGGGAGAACAGGTGCCTGCTTAAAGACTAATCAAATGCCTTGCGCCTGAAGCTCACACAATCTAGCCTAAAACATACGTCCTATCAAGCATGCGCACATATACAAGTATGCCAGCTGAGGGCCTATGCAGCGTACAGAGGGAAGGACATATTTCCACTTTGAGATCGGACGGCCAAAACTCACAAGCAAATCAAGGAATGTTACTGAGAGCTAACAGAGAACACAAAGTGCTTGTCGCAAGGACATGGCACGCAAAGAGGTTCAGGAAGTGAATTGTTCATCGACTACTGCTTACCGAGAAAACCAGAGAGTCTGTCCAATGAAAATAACATTGAAAAAACAAAAAAAAGGAGCTCAAGTTAACCACCTTGATTGGGCTCATCCGGGATTTGAACCCGGGACCTCTCGCACCCAAAGCGAGAATCATACCCCTAGACCAACGAGCCACGGTCCTTTGAGCATTTGACGGAATTGTCCTCAGCGTTTGCACCCCCCTTAGGATTCGAGGCCAAGAATGCCTATTCCTGAAGTTTGTTCCTGCCGCTGAAAGCCTTGTCGGTGTATGAGCCAAATGAATGCCCCAGTCGGCACGCTCTGACTGTCTTCACAGGTCTCCTCCTCATCCCGAAGGTTGGTGGCCCATTGACATCAGGGTGGAAGGTGCTTGCGATACACTGTTCCTTCCTTCCTTCCTTCCTTCCTTTATTCCTCTTATGCTGTTTATGTAATAAGAGGGGACGATACACAGAAGAGAGAAAGTGGCCCAACACACTAGACTAGCAGTCTTCTGATCAATCTGCAGCTGGCAAGGTGGGGGAGAGCCTTTATTTTGCACCTGCTGGGATCTGCATTGGCAGAAGCTCTGAGGGCTGGGCCTTTCCTTTTGCCTGTAAAAACAAAAAGCAGCCCTCCTCCCTCCAGCCCTGAGAGCATGGGCGTGACACTGGAAAAAGCAGCATCTCCCCTTTGGTAAAGATGACCATTGCACAGCTGCTCACTCAGAGCTCGATCGTGCTCGATCAGGCGAGATATATTTAGGTCACCAGCAAAGTCTGTTCTCTTTTCTTGCGTAGGGTGAGCATTCACAGAGCCCAGCTTCGTTGACAAGAGTGCAAAAGGTGTATACTAAAAGCTTTCTGCTTTACTTGAGCGCCATGGCCGTTATTATATTTTGGCTGCTCCAAGCAATCTCTGTCCAGCCGATGCAAATTTCCAGCTCAAATTTTCCCAGCACTCAAAAAGTCCCTCCTCCCGCCAGCTCTGCTTTCAGGAAGTTCAGCAGAAGCAGTCCAACTTCTGTTCCCACTTCAGAGGAAAAGCTTTCTCGGGCCAGAGAAAGCCAGGGAATCACTGTACCGGCAAGTGCATTTCTTACAACTGGTAATCCCTCAGAACACAGAAATGAAGAAGCTGTATATGAAAATGTATTATTTCTTTGGTACACTAACCTATGTAACTAATATGGACCATTTCAGAGGACGGAGCGGACCCAACTGTGATCCCAGAGACCCAAATACCCAGCAGTAGGGAAAATAAATCCTCTCTGTGCTCTGCAACATTACATACACAAAATGCAAGCGCGTGCATTTTTTTATTGGCCCCATATACAGAATACATGTGAGGATGCTTGCCTTCCCAGTGTATTTCTCAAGCTCTTGAGAGCATATGCTATTTCCATGGGAACGCAAATAAGTTCATACTTTACATTTGTGTGTGACAAAAGGGGAAAAAAACTATTTTGTGTAAAATGCCAGCAGAGAGTGTTTCTGCCCGGTCTCGAACCTGGGACCTTTCGCGTGTGAGGCGAACGTGATAACCACTACACTACAGAAACAGCTGCTTGCTCACCTTTGTAGGGACTGGGAGAACAGGTGCAAAGGGCAGTGCAAGTGGACCTGCTTAAAGACTAATCAAATGCCTTGCGCCTGAAGCTCACACAATCCAGCCTAAAACATACGTCCTATCAAGCATGCGCACATATACAAGTATGCCAGCTGAGGGCCTATGCAGCGTACAGAGGGAAGGACATATTTCCACTTTGAGATCGGACGGCCAAAACTCACAAGCAAATCAAGGAATGTTACTGAGAGCTAACAGAGAACACAAAGTGCTTGTCGCAAGGACATGGCACGCAAAGAGGTTCAGGAAGTGAATTGTTCATCGACTACTGCTTACCGAGAAAACCAGAGAGTCTGTCCAATGAAAATAACATTGAAAAAACAAAAAAAAGGAGCTCAAGTTAACCACCTTGATTGGGCTCGTCCGGGATTTGAACCCGGGACCTCTCGCACCCAAAGCGAGAATCATACCCCTAGACCAACGAGCCACGGTCCTTTGAGCATTTGACGGAATTGTCCTCAGCGTTTGCACCCCCCTTAGGATTCGAGGCCAAGAATGCCTATTCCTGAAGTTTGTTCCTGCCGCTGAAAGCCTTGTCGGTGTATGAGCCAAATGAATGCCCCAGTCGGCACGCTCTGACTGTCTTCACAGGTCTCCTCCTCATCCCGAAGGTTGGTGGCCCATTGACATCAGGGTGGAAGGTGCTTGCGATACACTGTTCCTTCCTTCCTTCCTTCCTTCCTTTATTCCTCTTATGCTGTTTATGTAATAAGAGGGGACGATACACAGAAGAGAGAAAGTGGCCCAACACACTAGACTAGCAGTCTTCTGATCAATCTGCAGCTGGCAAGGTGGGGGAGAGCCTTTATTTTGCACCTGCTGGGATCTGCATTGGCAGAAGCTCTGAGGGCTGGGCCTTTCCTTTTGCCTGTAAAAACAAAAAGCAGCCCTCCTCCCTCCAGCCCTGAGAGCATGGGCGTGACACTGGAAAAAGCAGCATCTCCCCTTTGGTAAAGATGACCATTGCACAGCTGCTCACTCAGAGCTCGATCGTGCTCGATCAGGCGAGATATATTTAGGTCACCAGCAAAGTCTGTTCTCTTTTCTTGCGTAGGGTGAGCATTCACAGAGCCCAGCTTCGTTGACAAGAGTGCAAAAGGTGTATACTAAAAGCTTTCTGCTTTACTTGAGCGCCATGGCCGTTATTATATTTTGGCTGCTCCAAGCAATCTCTGTCCAGCCGATGCAAATTTCCAGCTCAAATTTTCCCAGCACTCAAAAAGTCCCTCCTCCCGCCAGCTCTGCTTTCAGGAAGTTCAGCAGAAGCAGTCCAACTTCTGTTCCCACTTCAGAGGAAAAGCTTTCTCGGGCCAGAGAAAGCCAGGGAATCACTGTACCGGCAAGTGCATTTCTTACAACTGGTAATCCCTCAGAACACAGAAATGAAGAAGCTGTATATGAAAATGTATTATTTCTTTGGTACACTAACCTATGTAACTAATATGGACCATTTCAGAGGACGGAGCGGACCCAACTGTGATCCCAGAGACCCAAATACCCAGCAGTAGGGAAAATAAATCCTCTCTGTGCTCTGCAACATTACATACACAAAATGCAAGCGCGTGCATTTTTTTATTGGCCCCATATACAGAATACATGTGAGGATGCTTGCCTTCCCAGTGTATTTCTCAAGCTCTTGAGAGCATATGCTATTTCCATGGGAACGCAAATAAGTTCATACTTTACATTTGTGTGTGACAAAAGGGGAAAAAAACTATTTTGTGTAAAATGCCAGCAGAGAGTGTTTCTGCCCGGTCTCGAACCGGGGGGACCTTTCGCGTGTGAGGCGAACGTGATAACCACTACACTACAGAAACAGCTGCTTGCTCACCTTTGTAGGGACTGGGAGAACAGGTGCAAAGGGCAGTGCAAGTGGACCTGCTTAAAGACTAATCAAATGCCTTGCGCCTGAAGCTCACACAATCCAGCCTAAAACATACGTCCTATCAAGCATGCGCACATATACAAGTATGCCAGCTGAGGGCCTATGCAGCGTACAGAGGGAAGGACATATTTCCACTTTGAGATCGGACGGCCAAAACTCACAAGCAAATCAAGGAATGTTACTGAGAGCTAACAGAGAACACAAAGTGCTTGTCGCAAGGACATGGCACGCAAAGAGGTTCAGGAAGTGAATTGTTCATCGACTACTGCTTACCGAGAAAACCAGAGAGTCTGTCCAATGAAAATAACATTGAAAAAACAAAAAAAAGGAGCTCAAGTTAACCACCTTGATTGGGCTCGTCCGGGATTTGAACCCTGGACCTCTCGCACCCAAAGCGAGAATCATACCCCTAGACCAACGAGCCACGGTCCTTTGAGCATTTGACGGAATTGTCCTCAGCGTTTGCACCCCCCTTAGGATTCGAGGCCAAGAATGCCTATTCCTGAAGTTTGTTCCTGCCGCTGAAAGCCTTGTCGGTGTATGAGCCAAATGAATGCCCCAGTCGGCACGCTCTGACTGTCTTCACAGGTCTCCTCCTCATCCCGAAGGTTGGTGGCCCATTGACATCAGGGTGGAAGGTGCTTGCGATACACTGTTCCTTCCTTCCTTCCTTTATTCCTCTTATGCTGTTTATGTAATAAGAGGGGACGATACACAGAAGAGAGAAAGTGGCCCAACACACTAGACTAGCAGTCTTCTGATCAATCTGCAGCTGGCAAGGTGGGGGAGAGCCTTTATTTTGCACCTGCTGGGATCTGCATTGGCAGAAGCTCTGAGGGCTGGGCCTTTCCTTTTGCCTGTAAAAACAAAAAGCAGCCCTCCTCCCTCCAGCCCTGAGAGCATGGGCGTGACACTGGAAAAAGCAGCATCTCCCCTTTGGTAAAGATGACCATTGCACAGCTGCTCACTCAGAGCTCGATCGTGCTCGATCAGGCGAGATATATTTAGGTCACCAGCAAAGTCTGTTCTCTTTTCTTGCGTAGGGTGAGCATTCACAGAGCCCAGCTTCGTTGACAAGAGTGCAAAAGTTGTATACTAAAAGCTTTCTGCTTTACTTGAGCGCCATGGCCGTTATTATATTTTGGCTGCTCCAAGCAATCTCTGTCCAGCCGATGCAAATTTCCAGCTCAAATTTTCCCAGCACTCAAAAAGTCCCTCCTCCCGCCAGCTCTGCTTTCAGGAAGTTCAGCAGAAGCAGTCCAACTTCTGTTCCCACTTCAGAGGAAAAGCTTTCTCGGGCCAGAGAAAGCCAGGGAATCACTGTACCGGCAAGTGCATTTCTTACAACTGGTAATCCCTCAGAACACAGAAATGAAGAAGCTGTATATGAAAATGTATTATTTCTTTGGTACACTAACCTATGTAACTAATATGGACCATTTCAGAGGACGGAGCGGACCCAACTGTGATCCCAGAGACCCAAATACCCAGCAGTAGGGAAAATAAATCCTCTCTGTGCTCTGCAACATTACATACACAAAATGCAAGCGCGTGCATTTTTTTATTGGCCCCATATACAGAATACATGTGAGGATGCTTGCCTTCCCAGTGTATTTCTCAAGCTCTTGAGAGCATATGCTATTTCCATGGGAACGCAAATAAGTTCATACTTTACATTTGTGTGTGACAAAAGGGGAAAAAAACTATTTTGTGTAAAATGCCAGCAGAGAGTGTTTCTGCCCGGTCTCGAACCGGGGGGACCTTTCGCGTGTGAGGCGAACGTGATAACCACTACACTACAGAAACAGCTGCTTGCTCACCTTTGTAGGGACTGGGAGAACAGGTGCAAAGGGCAGTGCAAGTGGACCTGCTTAAAGACTAATCAAATGCCTTGCGCCTGAAGCTCACACAATCTAGCCTAAAACATACGTCCTATCAAGCATGCGCACATATACAAGTATGCCAGCTGAGGGCCTATGCAGCGTACAGAGGGAAGGACATATTTCTACTTTGAGATCGGACGGCCAAAACTCACAAGCAAATCAAGGAATGTTACTGAGAGCTAACAGAGAACACAAAGTGCTTGTCGCAAGGACATGGCACGCAAAGAGGTTCAGGAAGTGAATTGTTCATCGACTACTGCTTACCGAGAAAACCAGAGAGTCTGTCCAATGAAAATAACATTGAAAAAACAAAAAAAGGAGCTCAAGTTAACCACCTTGATTGGGCTCATCCGGGATTTGAACCCGGGACCTCTCGCACCCAAAGGGAGAATCATACCCCTAGACCAACGAGCCACGGTCCTTTGAGCATTTGACGGAATTGTCCTCAGCGTTTGCACCCCCCTTAGGATTCGAGGCCAAGAATGCCTATTCCTGAAGTTTGTTCCTGCCGCTGAAAGCCTTGTCGGTGTATGAGCCAAATGAATGCCCCAGTCGGCACGCTCTGACTGTCTTCACAGGTCTCCTCCTCATCCCGAAGGTTGGTGGCCCATTGACATCAGGGTGGAAGGTGCTTGCGATACACTGTTCCTTCCTTCCTTCCTTCCTTCCTTCCTTTATTCCTCTTATGCTGTTTATGTAATAAGAGGGGACGATACACAGAAGAGAGAAAGTGGCCCAACACACTAGACTAGCAGTCTTCTGATCAATCTGCAGCTGGCAAGGTGGGGGAGAGCCTTTATTTTGCACCTGCTGGGATCTGCATTGGCAGAAGCTCTGAGGGCTGGGCCTTTCCTTTTGCCTGTAAAAACAAAAAGCAGCCCTCCTCCCTCCAGCCCTGAGAGCATGGGCGTGACACTGGAAAAAGCAGCATCTCCCCTTTGGTAAAGATGACCATTGCACAGCTGCTCACTCAGAGCTCGATCGTGCTCGATCAGGCGAGATATATTTAGGTCACCAGCAAAGTCTGTTCTCTTTTCTTGCGTAGGGTGAGCATTCACAGAGCCCAGCTTCGTTGACAAGAGTGCAAAAGGTGTATACTAAAAGCTTTCTGCTTTACTTGAGCGCCATGGCCGTTATTATATTTTGGCTGCTCCAAGCAATCTCTGTCCAGCCGATGCAAATTTCCAGCTCAAATTTTCCCAGCACTCAAAAAGTCCCTCCTCCCGCCAGCTCTGCTTTCAGGAAGTTCAGCAGAAGCAGTCCAACTTCTGTTCCCACTTCAGAGGAAAAGCTTTCTCGGGCCAGAGAAAGCCAGGGAATCACTGTACCGGCAAGTGCATTTCTTACAACTGGTAATCCCTCAGAACACAGAAATGAAGAAGCTGTATATGAAAATGTATTATTTCTTTGGTACACTAACCTATGTAACTAATATGGACCATTTCAGAGGACGGAGCGGACCCAACTGTGATCCCAGAGACCCAAATACCCAGCAGTAGGGAAAATAAATCCTCTCTGTGCTCTGCAACATTACATACACAAAATGCAAGCGCGTGCATTTTTTTATTGGCCCCATATACAGAATACATGTGAGGATGCTTGCCTTCCCAGTGTATTTCTCAAGCTCTTGAGAGCATATGCTATTTCCATGGGAACGCAAATAAGTTCATACTTTACATTTGTGTGTGACAAAAGGGGAAAAAAACTATTTTGTGTAAAATGCCAGCAGAGAGTGTTTCTGCCCGGTCTCGAACCGGGGACCTTTCGCGTGTGAGGCGAACGTGATAACCACTACACTACAGAAACAGCTGCTTGCTCACCTTTGTAGGGACTGGGAGAACAGGTGCAAAGGGCAGTGCAAGTGGACCTGCTTAAAGACTAATCAAATGCCTTGCGCCTGAAGCTCACACAATCCAGCCTAAAACATACGTCCTATCAAGCATGCGCACATATACAAGTATGCCAGCTGAGGGCCTATGCAGCGTACAGAGGGAAGGACATATTTCCACTTTGAGATCGGACGGCCAAAACTCACAAGCAAATCAAGGAATGTTACTGAGAGCTAACAGAGAACACAAAGTGCTTGTCGCAAGGACATGGCACGCAAAGAGGTTCAGGAAGTGAATTGTTCATCGACTACTGCTTACCGAGAAAACCAGAGAGTCTGTCCAATGAAAATAACATTGAAAAAACAAAAAAAAGGAGCTCAAGTTAACCACCTTGATTGGGCTCGTCCGGGATTTGAACCCGGGACCTCTCGCACCCAAAGCGAGAATCATACCCCTAGACCAACGAGCCACGGTCCTTTGAGCATTTGACGGAATTGTCCTCAGCGTTTGCACCCCCCTTAGGATTCGAGGCCAAGAATGCCTATTCCTGAAGTTTGTTCCTGCCGCTGAAAGCCTTGTCGGTGTATGAGCCAAATGAATGCCCCAGTCGGCACGCTCTGACTGTCTTCACAGGTCTCCTCCTCATCCCGAAGGTTGGTGGCCCATTGACATCAGGGTGGAAGGTGCTTGCGATACACTGTTCCTTCCTTCCTTCCTTTATTCCTCTTATGCTGTTTATGTAATAAGAGGGGACGATACACAGAAGAGAGAAAGTGGCCCAACACACTAGACTAGCAGTCTTCTGATCAATCTGCAGCTGGCAAGGTGGGGGAGAGCCTTTATTTTGCACCTGCTGGGATCTGCATTGGCAGAAGCTCTGAGGGCTGGGCCTTTCCTTTTGCCTGTAAAAACAAAAAGCAGCCCTCCTCCCTCCAGCCCTGAGAGCATGGGCGTGACACTGGAAAAAGCAGCATCTCCCCTTTGGTAAAGATGACCATTGCACAGCTGCTCACTCAGAGCTCGATCGTGCTCGATCAGGCGAGATATATTTAGGTCACCAGCAAAGTCTGTTCTCTTTTCTTGCGTAGGGTGAGCATTCACAGAGCCCAGCTTCGTTGACAAGAGTGCAAAAGGTGTATACTAAAAGCTTTCTGCTTTACTTGAGCGCCATGGCCGTTATTATATTTTGGCTGCTCCAAGCAATCTCTGTCCAGCCGATGCAAATTTCCAGCTCAAATTTTCCCAGCACTCAAAAAGTCCCTCCTCCCGCCAGCTCTGCTTTCAGGAAGTTCAGCAGAAGCAGTCCAACTTCTGTTCCCACTTCAGAGGAAAAGCTTTCTCGGGCCAGAGAAAGCCAGGGAATCACTGTACCGGCAAGTGCATTTCTTACAACTGGTAATCCCTCAGAACACAGAAATGAAGAAGCTGTATATGAAAATGTATTATTTCTTTGGTACACTAACCTATGTAACTAATATGGACCATTTCAGAGGACGGAGCGGACCCAACTGTGATCCCAGAGACCCAAATACCCAGCAGTAGGGAAAATAAATCCTCTCTGTGCTCTGCAACATTACATACACAAAATGCAAGCGCGTGCATTTTTTTATTGGCCCCATATACAGAATACATGTGAGGATGCTTGCCTTCCCAGTGTATTTCTCAAGCTCTTGAGAGCATATGCTATTTCCATGGGAACGCAAATAAGTTCATACTTTACATTTGTGTGTGACAAAAGGGGAAAAAAACTATTTTGTGTAAAATGCCAGCAGAGAGTGTTTCTGCCCGGTCTCGAACCGGGGGGACCTTTCGCGTGTGAGGCGAACGTGATAACCACTACACTACAGAAACAGCTGCTTGCTCACCTTTGTAGGGACTGGGAGAACAGGTGCCTGCTTAAAGACTAATCAAATGCCTTGCGCCTGAAGCTCACACAATCTAGCCTAAAACATACGTCCTATCAAGCATGCGCACATATACAAGTATGCCAGCTGAGGGCCTATGCAGCGTACAGAGGGAAGGACATATTTCCACTTTGAGATCGGACGGCCAAAACTCACAAGCAAATCAAGGAATGTTACTGAGAGCTAACAGAGAACACAAAGTGCTTGTCGCAAGGACATGGCACGCAAAGAGGTTCAGGAAGTGAATTGTTCATCGACTACTGCTTACCGAGAAAACCAGAGAGTCTGTCCAATGAAAATAACATTGAAAAAACAAAAAAAGGAGCTCAAGTTAACCACCTTGATTGGGCTCATCCGGGATTTGAACCCGGGACCTCTCGCACCCAAAGGGAGAATCATACCCCTAGACCAACGAGCCACGGTCCTTTGAGCATTTGACGGAATTGTCCTCAGCGTTTGCACCCCCCTTAGGATTCGAGGCCAAGAATGCCTATTCCTGAAGTTTGTTCCTGCCGCTGAAAGCCTTGTCGGTGTATGAGCCAAATGAATGCCCCAGTCGGCACGCTCTGACTGTCTTCACAGGTCTCCTCCTCATCCCGAAGGTTGGTGGCCCATTGACATCAGGGTGGAAGGTGCTTGCGATACACTGTTCCTTCCTTCCTTCCTTCCTTCCTTTATTCCTCTTATGCTGTTTATGTAATAAGAGGGGACGATACACAGAAGAGAGAAAGTGGCCCAACACACTAGACTAGCAGTCTTCTGATCAATCTGCAGCTGGCAAGGTGGGGGAGAGCCTTTATTTTGCACCTGCTGGGATCTGCATTGGCAGAAGCTCTGAGGGCTGGGCCTTTCCTTTTGCCTGTAAAAACAAAAAGCAGCCCTCCTCCCTCCAGCCCTGAGAGCATGGGCGTGACACTGGAAAAAGCAGCATCTCCCCTTTGGTAAAGATGACCATTGCACAGCTGCTCACTCAGAGCTCGATCGTGCTCGATCAGGCGAGATATATTTAGGTCACCAGCAAAGTCTGTTCTCTTTTCTTGCGTAGGGTGAGCATTCACAGAGCCCAGCTTCGTTGACAAGAGTGCAAAAGGTGTATACTAAAAGCTTTCTGCTTTACTTGAGCGCCATGGCCGTTATTATATTTTGGCTGCTCCAAGCAATCTCTGTCCAGCCGATGCAAATTTCCAGCTCAAATTTTCCCAGCACTCAAAAAGTCCCTCCTCCCGCCAGCTCTGCTTTCAGGAAGTTCAGCAGAAGCAGTCCAACTTCTGTTCCCACTTCAGAGGAAAAGCTTTCTCGGGCCAGAGAAAGCCAGGGAATCACTGTACCGGCAAGTGCATTTCTTACAACTGGTAATCCCTCAGAACACAGAAATGAAGAAGCTGTATATGAAAATGTATTATTTCTTTGGTACACTAACCTATGTAACTAATATGGACCATTTCAGAGGACGGAGCGGACCCAACTGTGATCCCAGAGACCCAAATACCCAGCAGTAGGGAAAATAAATCCTCTCTGTGCTCTGCAACATTACATACACAAAATGCAAGCGCGTGCATTTTTTTATTGGCCCCATATACAGAATACATGTGAGGATGCTTGCCTTCCCAGTGTATTTCTCAAGCTCTTGAGAGCATATGCTATTTCCATGGGAACGCAAATAAGTTCATACTTTACATTTGTGTGTGACAAAAGGGGAAAAAAACTATTTTGTGTAAAATGCCAGCAGAGAGTGTTTCTGCCCGGTCTCGAACCGGGGACCTTTCGCGTGTGAGGCGAACGTGATAACCACTACACTACAGAAACAGCTGCTTGCTCACCTTTGTAGGGACTGGGAGAACAGGTGCAAAGGGCAGTGCAAGTGGACCTGCTTAAAGACTAATCAAATGCCTTGCGCCTGAAGCTCACACAATCCAGCCTAAAACATACGTCCTATCAAGCATGCGCACATATACAAGTATGCCAGCTGAGGGCCTATGCAGCGTACAGAGGGAAGGACATATTTCCACTTTGAGATCGGACGGCCAAAACTCACAAGCAAATCAAGGAATGTTACTGAGAGCTAACAGAGAACACAAAGTGCTTGTCGCAAGGACATGGCACGCAAAGAGGTTCAGGAAGTGAATTGTTCATCGACTACTGCTTACCGAGAAAACCAGAGAGTCTGTCCAATGAAAATAACATTGAAAAAACAAAAAAAAGGAGCTCAAGTTAACCACCTTGATTGGGCTCGTCCGGGATTTGAACCCGGGACCTCTCGCACCCAAAGCGAGAATCATACCCCTAGACCAACGAGCCACGGTCCTTTGAGCATTTGACGGAATTGTCCTCAGCGTTTGCACCCCCCTTAGGATTCGAGGCCAAGAATGCCTATTCCTGAAGTTTGTTCCTGCCGCTGAAAGCCTTGTCGGTGTATGAGCCAAATGAATGCCCCAGTCGGCACGCTCTGACTGTCTTCACAGGTCTCCTCCTCATCCCGAAGGTTGGTGGCCCATTGACATCAGGGTGGAAGGTGCTTGCGATACACTGTTCCTTCCTTCCTTCCTTCCTTCCTTTATTCCTCTTATGCTGTTTATGTAATAAGAGGGGACGATACACAGAAGAGAGAAAGTGGCCCAACACACTAGACTAGCAGTCTTCTGATCAATCTGCAGCTGGCAAGGTGGGGGAGAGCCTTTATTTTGCACCTGCTGGGATCTGCATTGGCAGAAGCTCTGAGGGCTGGGCCTTTCCTTTTGCCTGTAAAAACAAAAAGCAGCCCTCCTCCCTCCAGCCCTGAGAGCATGGGCGTGACACTGGAAAAAGCAGCATCTCCCCTTTGGTAAAGATGACCATTGCACAGCTGCTCACTCAGAGCTCGATCGTGCTCGATCAGGCGAGATATATTTAGGTCACCAGCAAAGTCTGTTCTCTTTTCTTGCGTAGGGTGAGCATTCACAGAGCCCAGCTTCGTTGACAAGAGTGCAAAAGGTGTATACTAAAAGCTTTCTGCTTTACTTGAGCGCCATGGCCGTTATTATATTTTGGCTGCTCCAAGCAATCTCTGTCCAGCCGATGCAAATTTCCAGCTCAAATTTTCCCAGCACTCAAAAAGTCCCTCCTCCCGCCAGCTCTGCTTTCAGGAAGTTCAGCAGAAGCAGTCCAACTTCTGTTCCCACTTCAGAGGAAAAGCTTTCTCGGGCCAGAGAAAGCCAGGGAATCACTGTACCGGCAAGTGCATTTCTTACAACTGGTAATCCCTCAGAACACAGAAATGAAGAAGCTGTATATGAAAATGTATTATTTCTTTGGTACACTAACCTATGTAACTAATATGGACCATTTCAGAGGACGGAGCGGACCCAACTGTGATCCCAGAGACCCAAATACCCAGCAGTAGGGAAAATAAATCCTCTCTGTGCTCTGCAACATTACATACACAAAATGCAAGCGCGTGCATTTTTTTATTGGCCCCATATACAGAATACATGTGAGGATGCTTGCCTTCCCAGTGTATTTCTCAAGCTCTTGAGAGCATATGCTATTTCCATGGGAACGCAAATAAGTTCATACTTTACATTTGTGTGTGACAAAAGGGGAAAAAAACTATTTTGTGTAAAATGCCAGCAGAGAGTGTTTCTGCCCGGTCTCGAACCGGGGACCTTTCGCGTGTGAGGAGAACGTGATAACCACTACACTACAGAAACAGCTGCTTGCTCACCTTTGTAGGGACTGGGAGAACAGGTGCAAAGGGCAGTGCAAGTGGACCTGCTTAAAGACTAATCAAATGCCTTGCGCCTGAAGCTCACACAATCCAGCCTAAAACATACGTCCTATCAAGCATGCGCACATATACAAGTATGCCAGCTGAGGGCCTATGCAGCGTACAGAGGGAAGGACATATTTCCACTTTGAGATCGGACGGCCAAAACTCACAAGCAAATCAAGGAATGTTACTGAGAGCTAACAGAGAACACAAAGTGCTTGTCGCAAGGACATGGCACGCAAAGAGGTTCAGGAAGTGAATTGTTCATCGACTACTGCTTACCGAGAAAACCAGAGAGTCTGTCCAATGAAAATAACATTGAAAAAACAAAAAAAAGGAGCTCAAGTTAACCACATTGATTGGGCTCGTCCGGGATTTGAACCCGGGACCTCTCGCACCCAAAGCGAGAATCATACCCCTAGACCAACGAGCCACAGTCCTTTGAGCATTTGACGGAATTGTCCTCAGCGTTTGCACCCCCCTTAGGATTCGAGGCCAAGAATGCCTATTCCTGAAGTTTGTTCCTGCCGCTGAAAGCCTTGTCGGTGTATGAGCCAAATGAATGCCCCAGTCGGCACGCTCTGACTGTCTTCACAGGTCTCCTCCTCATCCCGAAGGTTGGTGGCCCATTGACATCAGGGTGGAAGGTGCTTGCGATACACTGTTCCTTCCTTCCTTCCTTCCTTCCTTTATTCCTCTTATGCTGTTTATGTAATAAGAGGGGACGATACACAGAAGAGAGAAAGTGGCCCAACACACTAGACTAGCAGTCTTCTGATCAATCTGCAGCTGGCAAGGTGGGGGAGAGCCTTTATTTTGCACCTGCTGGGATCTGCATTGGCAGAAGCTCTGAGGGCTGGGCCTTTCCTTTTGCCTGTAAAAACAAAAAGCAGCCCTCCTCCCTCCAGCCCTGAGAGCATGGGCGTGACACTGGAAAAAGCAGCATCTCCCCTTTGGTAAAGATGACCATTGCACAGCTGCTCACTCAGAGCTCGATCGTGCTCGATCAGGCGAGATATATTTAGGTCACCAGCAAAGTCTGTTCTCTTTTCTTGCGTAGGGTGAGCATTCACAGAGCCCAGCTTCGTTGACAAGAGTGCAAAAGGTGTATACTAAAAGCTTTCTGCTTTACTTGAGCGCCATGGCCGTTATTATATTTTGGCTGCTCCAAGCAATCTCTGTCCAGCCGATGCAAATTTCCAGCTCAAATTTTCCCAGCACTCAAAAAGTCCCTCCTCCCGCCAGCTCTGCTTTCAGGAAGTTCAGCAGAAGCAGTCCAACTTCTGTTCCCACTTCAGAGGAAAAGCTTTCTCGGGCCAGAGAAAGCCAGGGAATCACTGTACCGGCAAGTGCATTTCTTACAACTGGTAATCCCTCAGAACACAGAAATGAAGAAGCTGTATATGAAAATGTATTATTTCTTTGGTACACTAACCTATGTAACTAATATGGACCATTTCAGAGGACGGAGCGGACCCAACTGTGATCCCAGAGACCCAAATACCCAGCAGTAGGGAAAATAAATCCTCTCTGTGCTCTGCAACATTACATACACAAAATGCAAGCGCGTGCATTTTTTTATTGGCCCCATATACAGAATACATGTGAGGATGCTTGCCTTCCCAGTGTATTTCTCAAGCTCTTGAGAGCATATGCTATTTCCATGGGAACGCAAATAAGTTCATACTTTACATTTGTGTGTGACAAAAGGGGAAAAAAACTATTTTGTGTAAAATGCCAGCAGAGAGTGTTTCTGCCCCGTCTCGAACCGGGGACCTTTCGCGTGTGAGGCGAACGTGATAACCACTACACTACAGAAACAGCTGCTTGCTCACCTTTGTAGGGACTGGGAGAACAGGTGCAAAGGGCAGTGCAAGTGGACCTGCTTAAAGACTAATCAAATGCCTTGCGCCTGAAGCTCACACAATCCAGCCTAAAACATACGTCCTATCAAGCATGCGCACATATACAAGTATGCCAGCTGAGGGCCTATGCAGCGTACAGAGGGAAGGACATATTTCCACTTTGAGATCGGACGGCCAAAACTCACAAGCAAATCAAGGAATGTTACTGAGAGCTAACAGAGAACACAAAGTGCTTGTCGCAAGGACATGGCACGCAAAGAGGTTCAGGAAGTGAATTGTTCATCGACTACTGCTTACCGAGAAAACCAGAGAGTCTGTCCAATGAAAATAACATTGAAAAAACAAAAAAAAGGAGCTCAAGTTAACCACTTTGATTGGGCTCGTCCGGGATTTGAACCCGGGACCTCTCGCACCCAAAGCGAGAATCATACCCCTAGACCAACGAGCCACGGTCCTTTGAGCATTTGACGGAATTGTCCTCAGTGTTTGCACCCCCCTTAGGATTCGAGGCCAAGAATGCCTATTCCTGAAGTTTGTTCCTGCCGCTGAAAGCCTTGTCGGTGTATGAGCCAAATGAATGCCCCAGTCGGCACGCTCTGACTGTCTTCACAGGTCTCCTCCTCATCCCGAAGGTTGGTGGCCCATTGACATCAGGGTGGAAGGTGCTTGCGATACACTGTTCCTTCCTTCCTTCCTTCCTTCCTTTATTCCTCTTATGCTGTTTATGTAATAAGAGGGGACGATACACAGAAGAGAGAAAGTGGCCCAACACACTAGACTAGCAGTCTTCTGATCAATCTGCAGCTGGCAAGGTGGGGGAGAGCCTTTATTTTGCACCTGCTGGGATCTGCATTGGCAGAAGCTCTGAGGGCTGGGCCTTTCCTTTTGCCTGTAAAAACAAAAAGCAGCCCTCCTCCCTCCAGCCCTGAGAGCATGGGCATGACACTGGAAAAAGCAGCATCTCCCCTTTGGTAAAGATGACCATTGCACAGCTGCTCACTCAGAGCTCGATCGTGCTCGATCAGGCGAGATATATTTAGGTCACCAGCAAAGTCTGTTCTCTTTTCTTGCGTAGGGTGAGCATTCACAGAGCCCAGCTTCGTTGACAAGAGTGCAAAAGGTGTATACTAAAAGCTTTCTGCTTTACTTGAGCGCCATGGCCGTTATTATATTTTGGCTGCTCCAAGCAATCTCTGTCCAGCCGATGCAAATTTCCAGCTCAAATTTTCCCAGCACTCAAAAAGTCCCTCCTCCCGCCAGCTCTGCTTTCAGGAAGTTCAGCAGAAGCAGTCCAACTTCTGTTCCCACTTCAGAGGAAAAGCTTTCTCGGGCCAGAGAAAGCCAGGGAATCACTGTACCGGCAAGTGCATTTCTTACAACTGGTAATCCCTCAGAACACAGAAATGAAGAAGCTGTATATGAAAATGTATTATTTCTTTGGTACACTAACCTATGTAACTAATATGGACCATTTCAGAGGACGGAGCGGACCCAACTGTGATCCCAGAGACCCAAATACCCAGCAGTAGGGAAAATAAATCCTCTCTGTGCTCTGCAACATTACATACACAAAATGCAAGCGCGTGCATTTTTTTATTGGCCCCATATACAGAATACATGTGAGGATGCTTGCCTTCCCAGTGTATTTCTCAAGCTCTTGAGAGCATATGCTATTTCCATGGGAACGCAAATAAGTTCATACTTTACATTTGTGTGTGACAAAAGGGGAAAAAAACTATTTTGTGTAAAATGCCAGCAGAGAGTGTTTCTGCCCGGTCTCGAACCGGGGACCTTTCGCGTGTGAGGCGAACGTGATAACCACTACACTACAGAAACAGCTGCTTGCTCACCTTTGTAGGGACTGGGAGAACAGGTGCAAAGGGCAGTGCAAGTGGACCTGCTTAAAGACTAATCAAATGCCTTGCGCCTGAAGCTCACACAATCCAGCCTAAAACATACGTCCTATCAAGCATGCGCACATATACAAGTATGCCAGCTGAGGGCCTATGCAGCGTACAGAGGGAAGGACATATTTCCACTTTGAGATCGGACGGCCAAAACTCACAAGCAAATCAAGGAATGTTACTGAGAGCTAACAGAGAACACAAAGTGCTTGTCGCAAGGACATGGCACGCAAAGAGGTTCAGGAAGTGAATTGTTCATCGACTACTGCTTACCGAGAAAACCAGAGAGTCTGTCCAATGAAAATAACATTGAAAAAACAAAAAAAAGGAGCTCAAGTTAACCACCTTGATTGGGCTCATCCGGGATTTGAACCCGGGACCTCTCGCACCCAAAGCGAGAATCATACCCCTAGACCAACGAGCCACGGTCCTTTGAGCATTTGACGGAATTGTCCTCAGCGTTTGCACCCCCCTTAGGATTCGAGGCCAAGAATGCCTATTCCTGAAGTTTGTTCCTGCCGCTGAAAGCCTTGTCGTGTATGAGCCAAATGAATGCCCCAGTCGGCACGCTCTGACTGTCTTCACAGGTCTCCTCCTCATCCCGAAGGTTGGTGGCCCATTGACATCAGGGTGGAAGGTGCTTGCGATACACTGTTCCTTCCTTCCTTCCTTCCTTCCTTTATTCCTCTTATGCTGTTTATGTAATAAGAGGGGACGATACACAGAAGAGAGAAAGTGGCCCAACACACTAGACTAGCAGTCTTCTGATCAATCTGCAGCTGGCAAGGTGGGGGAGAGCCTTTATTTTGCACCTGCTGGGATCTGCATTGGCAGAAGCTCTGAGGGCTGGGCCTTTCCTTTTGCCTGTAAAAACAAAAAGCAGCCCTCCTCCCTCCAGCCCTGAGAGCATGGGCGTGACACTGGAAAAAGCAGCATCTCCCCTTTGGTAAAGATGACCATTGCACAGCTGCTCACTCAGAGCTCGATCGTGCTCGATCAGGCGAGATATATTTAGGTCACCAGCAAAGTCTGTTCTCTTTTCTTGCGTAGGGTGAGCATTCACAGAGCCCAGCTTCGTTGACAAGAGTGCAAAAGGTGTATACTAAAAGCTTTCTGCTTTACTTGAGCGCCATGGCCGTTATTATATTTTGGCTGCTCCAAGCAATCTCTGTCCAGCCGATGCAAATTTCCAGCTCAAATTTTCCCAGCACTCAAAAAGTCCCTCCTCCCGCCAGCTCTGCTTTCAGGAAGTTCAGCAGAAGCAGTCCAACTTCTGTTCCCACTTCAGAGGAAAAGCTTTCTCGGGCCAGAGAAAGCCAGGGAATCACTGTACCGGCAAGTGCATTTCTTACAACTGGTAATCCCTCAGAAAACAGAAATGAAGAAGCTGTATATGAAAATGTATTATTTCTTTGGTACACTAACCTATGTAACTAATATGGACCATTTCAGAGGACGGAGCGGACCCAACTGTGATCCCAGAGACCCAAATACCCAGCAGTAGGGAAAATAAATCCTCTCTGTGCTCTGCAACATTACATACACAAAATGCAAGCGCGTGCATTTTTTTATTGGCCCCATATACAGAATACATGTGAGGATGCTTGCCTTCCCAGTGTATTTCTCAAGCTCTTGAGAGCATATGCTATTTCCATGGGAACGCAAATAAGTTCATACTTTACATTTGTGTGTGACAAAAGGGGAAAAAAACTATTTTGTGTAAAATGCCAGCAGAGAGTGTTTCTGACCGGTCTCGAACCGGGGACCTTTCGCGTGTGAGGCGAACGTGATAACCACTACACTACAGAAACAGCTGCTTGCTCACCTTTGTAGGGACTGGGAGAACAGGTGCAAAGGGCAGTGCAAGTGGACCTGCTTAAAGACTAATCAAATGCCTTGCGCCTGAAGCTCACACAATCCAGCCTAAAACATACGTCCTATCAAGCATGCGCACATATACAAGTATGCCAGCTGAGGGCCTATGCAGCGTACAGAGGGAAGGACATATTTCCACTTTGAGATCGGACGGCCAAAACTCACAAGCAAATCAAGGAATGTTACTGAGAGCTAACAGAGAACACAAAGTGCTTGTCGCAAGGACATGGCACGCAAAGAGGTTCAGGAAGTGAATTGTTCATCGACTACTGCTTACCGAGAAAACCAGAGAGTCTGTCCAATGAAAATAACATTGAAAAAACAAAAAAAAGGAGCTCAAGTTAACCACCTTGATTGGGCTCGTCCAGGATTTGAACCCGGGACCTCTCGCACCCAAAGCGAGAATCATACCCCTAGACCAACGAGCCACGGTCCTTTGAGCATTTGACGGAATTGTCCTCAGCGTTTGCACCCCCCTTAGGATTCGAGGCCAAGAATGCCTATTCCTGAAGTTTGTTCCTGCCGCTGAAAGCCTTGTCGGTGTATGAGCCAAATGAATGCCCCAGTCGGCACGCTCTGACTGTCTTCACAGGTCTCCTCCTCATCCCGAAGGCCCATTGACATCAGGGTGGAAGGTGCTTGCGATACACTGTTCCTTCCTTCCTTCCTTCCTTCCTTTATTCCTCTTATGCTGTTTATGTAATAAGAGGGGACGATACACAGAAGAGAGAAAGTGGCCCAACACACTAGACTAGCAGTCTTCTGATCAATCTGCAGCTGGCAAGGTGGGGGAGAGCCTTTATTTTGCACCTGCTGGGATCTGCATTGGCAGAAGCTCTGAGGGCTGGGCCTTTCCTTTTGCCTGTAAAAACAAAAAGCAGCCCTCCTCCCTCCAGCCCTGAGAGCATGGGCGTGACACTGGAAAAAGCAGCATCTCCCCTTTGGTAAAGATGACCATTGCACAGCTGCTCACTCAGAGCTCGATCGTGCTCGATCAGGCGAGATATATTTAGGTCACCAGCAAAGTCTGTTCTCTTTTCTTGCGTAGGGTGAGCATTCACAGAGCCCAGCTTCGTTGACAAGAGTGCAAAAGGTGTATACTAAAAGCTTTCTGCTTTACTTGAGCGCCATGGCCGTTATTATATTTTGGCTGCTCCAAGCAATCTCTGTCCAGCCGATGCAAATTTCCAGCTCAAATTTTCCCAGCACTCAAAAAGTCCCTCCTCCCGCAAGCTCTGCTTTCAGGAAGTTCAGCAGAAGCAGTCCAACTTCTGTTCCCACTTCAGAGGAAAAGCTTTCTCGGGCCAGAGAAAGCCAGGGAATCACTGTACCGGCAAGTGCATTTCTTACAACTGGTAATCCCTCAGAACACAGAAATGAAGAAGCTGTATATGAAAATGTATTATTTCTTTGGTACACTAACCTATGTAACTAATATGGACCATTTCAGAGGACGGAGCGGACCCAACTGTGATCCCAGAGACCCAAATACCCAGCAGTAGGGAAAATAAATCCTCTCTGTGCTCTGCAACATTACATACACAAAATGCAAGCGCGTGCATTTTTTTATTGGCCCCATATACAGAATACATGTGAGGATGCTTGCCTTCCCAGTGTATTTCTCAAGCTCTTGAGAGCATATGCTATTTCCATGGGAACGCAAATAAGTTCATACTTTACATTTGTGTGTGACAAAAGGGGAAAAAAACTATTTTGTGTAAAATGCCAGCAGAGAGTGTTTCTGCCCGGTCTCGAACCGGGGGGACCTTTCGCGTGTGAGGCGAACGTGATAACCACTACACTACAGAAACAGCTGCTTGCTCACCTTTGTAGGGACTGGGAGAACAGGTGCCTGCTTAAAGACTAATCAAATGCCTTGCGCCTGAAGCTCACACAATCCAGCCTAAAACATACGTCCTATCAAGCATGCGCACATATACAAGTATGCCAGCTGAGGGCCTATGCAGCGTACAGAGGGAAGGACATATTTCCACTTTGAGATCGGACGGCCAAAACTCACAAGCAAATCAAGGAATGTTACTGAGAGCTAACAGAGAACACAAAGTGCTTGTCGCAAGGACATGGCACGCAAAGAGGTTCAGGAAGTGAATTGTTCATCGACTACTGCTTACCGAGAAAACCAGAGAGTCTGTCCAATGAAAATAACATTGAAAAAACAAAAAAAAGGAGCTCAAGTTAACCACCTTGATTGGGCTCGTCCAGGATTTGAACCCGGGACCTCTCGCACCCAAAGCGAGAATCATACCCCTAGACCAACGAGCCACGGTCCTTTGAGCATTTGACGGAATTGTCCTCAGCGTTTGCACCCCCCTTAGGATTCGAGGCCAAGAATGCCTATTCCTGAAGTTTGTTCCTGCCGCTGAAAGCCTTGTCGGTGTATGAGCCAAATGAATGCCCCAGTCGGCACGCTCTGACTGTCTTCACAGGTCTCCTCCTCATCCCGAAGGTTGGTGGCCCATTGACATCAGGGTGGAAGGTGCTTGCGATACACTGTTCCTTCCTTCCTTCCTTCCTTCCTTTATTCCTCTTATGCTGTTTATGTAATAAGAGGGGACGATACACAGAAGAGAGAAAGTGGCCCAACACACTAGACTAGCAGTCTTCTGATCAATCTGCAGCTGGCAAGGTGGGGGAGAGCCTTTATTTTGCACCTGCTGGGATCTGCATTGGCAGAAGCTCTGAGGGCTGGGCCTTTCCTTTTGCCTGTAAAAACAAAAAGCAGCCCTCCTCCCTCCAGCCCTGAGAGCATGGGCGTGACACTGGAAAAAGCAGCATCTCCCCTTTGGTAAAGATGACCATTGCACAGCTGCTCACTCAGAGCTCGATCGTGCTCGATCAGGCGAGATATATTTAGGTCACCAGCAAAGTCTGTTCTCTTTTCTTGCGTAGGGTGAGCATTCACAGAGCCCAGCTTCGTTGACAAGAGTGCAAAAGGTGTATACTAAAAGCTTTCTGCTTTACTTGAGCGCCATGGCCGTTATTATATTTTGGCTGCTCCAAGCAATCTCTGTCCAGCCGATGCAAATTTCCAGCTCAAATTTTCCCAGCACTCAAAAAGTCCCTCCTCCCGCCAGCTCTGCTTTCAGGAAGTTCAGCAGAAGCAGTCCAACTTCTGTTCCCACTTCAGAGGAAAAGCTTTCTCGGGCCAGAGAAAGCCAGGGAATCACTGTACCGGCAAGTGCATTTCTTACAACTGGTAATCCCTCAGAACACAGAAATGAAGAAGCTGTATATGAAAATGTATTATTTCTTTGGTACACTAACCTATGTAACTAATATGGACCATTTCAGAGGACGGAGCGGACCCAACTGTGATCCCAGAGACCCAAATACCCAGCAGTAGGGAAAATAAATCCTCTCTGTGCTCTGCAACATTACATACACAAAATGCAAGCGCGTGCATTTTTTTATTGGCCCCATATACAGAATACATGTGAGGATGCTTGCCTTCCCAGTGTATTTCTCAAGCTCTTGAGAGCATATGCTATTTCCATGGGAACGCAAATAAGTTCATACTTTACATTTGTGTGTGACAAAAGGGGAAAAAAACTATTTTGTGTAAAATGCCAGCAGAGAGTGTTTCTGCCCGGTCTCGAACCGGGGACCTTTCGCGTGTGAGGCGAACGTGATAACCACTACACTACAGAAACAGCTGCTTGCTCACCTTTGTAGGGACTGGGAGAACAGGTGCAAAGGGCAGTGCAAGTGGACCTGCTTAAAGACTAATCAAATGCCTTGCGCCTGAAGCTCACACAATCCAGCCTAAAACATACGTCCTATCAAGCATGCGCACATATACAAGTATGCCAGCTGAGGGCCTATGCAGCGTACAGAGGGAAGGACATATTTCCACTTTGAGATCGGACGGCCAAAACTCACAAGCAAATCAAGGAATGTTACTGAGAGCTAACAGAGAACACAAAGTGCTTGTCGCAAGGACATGGCACGCAAAGAGGTTCAGGAAGTGAATTGTTCATCGACTACTGCTTACCGAGAAAACCAGAGAGTCTGTCCAATGAAAATAACATTGAAAAAACAAAAAAAGGAGCCCAAGTTAACCACCTTGATTGGGCTCCTCCGGGATTTGAACCCGGGACCTCTCGCACCCAAAGCGAGAATCATACCCCTAGACCAACGAGCCACGGTCCTTTGAGCATTTGACGGAATTGTCCTCAGCGTTTGCACCCCCCTTAGGATTCGAGGCCAAGAATGCCTATTCCTGAAGTTTGTTCCTGCCGCTGAAAGCCTTGTCGGTGTATGAGCCAAATGAATGCCCCAGTCGGCACGCTCTGACTGTCTTCACAGGTCTCCTCCTCATCCCGAAGGTTGGTGGCCCATTGACATCAGGGTGGAAGGTGCTTGCGATACACTGTTCCTTCCTTCCTTCCTTCCTTCCTTTATTCCTCTTATGCTGTTTATGTAATAAGAGGGGACGATACACAGAAGAGAGAAAGTGGCCCAACACACTAGACTAGCAGTCTTCTGATCAATCTGCAGCTGGCAAGGTGGGGGAGAGCCTTTATTTTGCACCTGCTGGGATCTGCATTGGCAGAAGCTCTGAGGGCTGGGCCTTTCCTTTTGCCTGTAAAAACAAAAAGCAGCCCTCCTCCCTCCAGCCCTGAGAGCATGGGCGTGACACTGGAAAAAGCAGCATCTCCCCTTTGGTAAAGATGACCATTGCACAGCTGCTCACTCAGAGCTCGATCGTGCTCGATCAGGCGAGATATATTTAGGTCACCAGCAAAGTCTGTTCTCTTTTCTTGCGTAGGGTGAGCATTCACAGAGCCCAGCTTCGTTGACAAGAGTGCAAAAGGTGTATACTAAAAGCTTTCTGCTTTACTTGAGCGCCATGGCCGTTATTATATTTTGGCTGCTCCAAGCAATCTCTGACCAGCCGATGCAAATTTCCAGCTCAAATTTTCCCAGCACTCAAAAAGTCCCTCCTCCCGCCAGCTCTGCTTTCAGGAAGTTCAGCAGAAGCAGTCCAACTTCTGTTCCCACTTCAGAGGAAAAGCTTTCTCGGGTCAGAGAAAGCCAGGGAATCACTGTACCGGCAAGTGCATTTCTTACAACTGGTAATCCCTCAGAACACAGAAATGAAGAAGCTGTATATGAAAATGTATTATTTCTTTGGTACACTAACCTATGTAACTAATATGGACCATTTCAGAGGACGGAGCGGACCCAACTGTGATCCCAGAGACCCAAATACCCAGCAGTAGGGAAAATAAATCCTCTCTGTGCTCTGCAACATTACATACACAAAATGCAAGCGCGTGCATTTTTTTATTGGCCCCATATACAGAATACATGTGAGGATGCTTGCCTTCCCAGTGTATTTCTCAAGCTCTTGAGAGCATATGCTATTTCCATGGGAACGCAAATAAGTTCATACTTTACATTTGTGTGTGACAAAAGGGGAAAAAAACTATTTTGTGTAAAATGCCAGCAGAGAGTGTTTCTGCCCGGTCTCGAACCGGGGACCTTTCGCGTGTGAGGCGAACGTGATAACCACTACACTACAGAAACAGCTGCTTGCTCACCTTTGTAGGGACTGGGAGAACAGGTGCAAAGGGCAGTGCAAGTGGACCTGCTTAAAGACTAATCAAATGCCTTGCGCCTGAAGCTCACACAATCCAGCCTAAAACATACGTCCTATCAAGCATGCGCACATATACAAGTATGCCAGCTGAGGGCCTATGCAGCGTACAGAGGGAAGGACATATTTCCACTTTGAGATCGGACGGCCAAAACTCACAAGCAAATCAAGGAATGTTACTGAGAGCTAACAGAGAACACAAAGTGCTTGTCGCAAGGACATGGCACGCAAAGAGGTTCAGGAAGTGAATTGTTCATCGACTACTGCTTACCGAGAAAACCAGAGAGTCTGTCCAATGAAAATAACATTGAAAAAACAAAAAAAAGGAGCTCAAGTTGACCACCTTGATTGGGCTCGTCCGGGATTTGAACCCGGGACCTCTCGCACCCAAAGCGAGAATCATACCCCTAGACCAACGAGCCACGGTCCTTTGAGCATTTGACGGAATTGTCCTCAGCGTTTGCACCCCCCTTAGGATTCGAGGCCAAGAATGCCTATTCCTGAAGTTTGTTCCTGCCGCTGAAAGCCTTGTCGGTGTATGAGCCAAATGAATGCCCCAGTCGGCACGCTCTGACTGTCTTCACAGGTCTCCTCCTCATCCCGAAGGTTGGTGGCCCATTGACATCAGGGTGGAAGGTGCTTGCGATACACTGTTCCTTCCTTCCTTCCTTTATTCCTCTTATGCTGTTTATGTAATAAGAGGGGACGATACACAGAAGAGAGAAAGTGGCCCAACACACTAGACTAGCAGTCTTCTGATCAATCTGCAGCTGGCAAGGTGGGGGAGAGCCTTTATTTTGCACCTGCTGGGATCTGCATTGGCAGAAGCTCTGAGGGCTGGGCCTTTCCTTTTGCCTGTAAAAACAAAAAGCAGCCCTCCTCCCTCCAGCCCTGAGAGCATGGGCGTGACACTGGAAAAAGCAGCATCTCCCCTTTGGTAAAGATGACCATTGCACAGCTGCTCACTCAGAGCTCGATCGTGCTCGATCAGGCGAGATATATTTAGGTCACCAGCAAAGTCTGTTCTCTTTTCTTGCGTAGGGTGAGCATTCACAGAGCCCAGCTTCGTTGACAAGAGTGCAAAAGGTGTATACTAAAAGCTTTCTGCTTTACTTGAGCGCCATGGCCGTTATTATATTTTGGCTGCTCCAAGCAATCTCTGTCCAGCCGATGCAAATTTCCAGCTCAAATTTTCCCAGCACTCAAAAAGTCCCTCCTCCCGCCAGCTCTGCTTTCAGGAAGTTCAGCAGAAGCAGTCCAACTTCTGTTCCCACTTCAGAGGAAAAGCTTTCTCGGGCCAGAGAAAGCCAGGGAATCACTGTACCGGCAAGTGCATTTCTTACAACTGGTAATCCCTCAGAACACAGAAATGAAGAAGCTGTATATGAAAATGTATTATTTCTTTGGTACACTAACCTATGTAACTAATATGGACCATTTCAGAGGACGGAGCGGACCCAACTGTGATCCCAGAGACCCAAATACCCAGCAGTAGGGAAAATAAATCCTCTCTGTGCTCTGCAACATTACATACACAAAATGCAAGCGCGTGCATTTTTTTATTGGCCCCATATACAGAATACATGTGAGGATGCTTGCCTTCCCAGTGTATTTCTCAAGCTCTTGAGAGCATATGCTATTTCCATGGGAACGCAAATAAGTTCATACTTTACATTTGTGTGTGACAAAAGGGGAAAAAAACTATTTTGTGTAAAATGCCAGCAGAGAGTGTTTCTGCCCGGTCTCGAACCGGGGGAACCTTTCGCGTGTGAGGCGAACGTGATAACCACTACACTACAGAAACAGCTGCTTGCTCACCTTTGTAGGGACTGGGAGAACAGGTGCAAAGGGCAGTGCAAGTGGACCTGCTTAAAGACTAATCAAATGCCTTGCGCCTGAAGCTCACACAATCCAGCCTAAAACATACGTCCTATCAAGCATGCGCACATATACAAGTATGCCAGCTGAGGGCCTATGCAGCGTACAGAGGGAAGGACATATTTCCACTTTGAGATCGGACGGCCAAAACTCACAAGCAAATCGAGGAATGTTACTGAGAGCTAACAGAGAACACAAAGAGCTTGTCGCAAGGACATGGCACGCAAAGAGGTTCAGGAAGTGAATTGTTCATCGACTACTGCTTACCGAGAAAACCAGAGAGTCTGTCCAATGAAAATAACATTGAAAAAACAAAAAAAAGTAGCTCAAGTTAACCACCTTGATTGGGCTCGTCCGGGATTTGAACCCGGGACCTCTCGCACCCAAAGCGAGAATCATACCCCTAGACCAACGAGCCACGGTCCTTTGAGCATTTGACGGAATTGTCCTCAGCGTTTGCACCCCCCTTAGGATTCGAGGCCAAGAATGCCTATTCCTGAAGTTTGTTCCTGCCGCTGAAAGCCTTGTCGGTGTATGAGCCAAATGAATGCCCCAGTCGGCACGCTCTGACTGTCTTCACAGGTCTCCTCCTCATCCCGAAGGTTGGTGGCCCATTGACATCAGGGTGGAAGGTGCTTGCGATACACTGTTCCTTCCTTCCTTCCTTTATTCCTCTTATGCTGTTTATGTAATAAGAGGGGACGATACACAGAAGAGAGAAAGTGGCCCAACACACTAGACTAGCAGTCTTCTGATCAATCTGCAGCTGGCAAGGTGGGGGAGAGCCTTTATTTTGCACCTGCTGGGATCTGCATTGGCAGAAGCTCTGAGGGCTGGGCCTTTCCTTTTGCCTGTAAAAACAAAAAGCAGCCCTCCTCCCTCCAGCCCTGAGAGCATGGGCGTGACACTGGAAAAAGCAGCATCTCCCCTTTGGTAAAGATGACCATTGCACAGCTGCTCACTCAGAGCTCGATCGTGCTCGATCAGGCGAGATATATTTAGGTCACCAGCAAAGTCTGTTCTCTTTTCTTGCGTAGGGTGAGCATTCACAGAGCCCAGCTTCGTTGACAAGAGTGCAAAAGGTGTATACTAAAAGCTTTCTGCTTTACTTGAGCGCCATGGCCGTTATTATATTTTGGCTGCTCCAAGCAATCTCTGTCCAGCCGATGCAAATTTCCAGCTCAAATTTTCCCAGCACTCAAAAAGTCCCTCCTCCCGCCAGCTCTGCTTTCAGGAAGTTCAGCAGAAGCAGTCCAACTTCTGTTCCCACTTCAGAGGAAAAGCTTTCTCGGGCCAGAGAAAGCCAGGGAATCACTGTACCGGCAAGTGCATTTCTTACAACTGGTAATCCCTCAGAACACAGAAATGAAGAAGCTGTATATGAAAATGTATTATTTCTTTGGTACACTAACCTATGTAACTAATATGGACCATTTCAGAGGACGGAGCGGACCCAACTGTGATCCCAGAGACCCAAATACCCAGCAGTAGGGAAAATAAATCCTCTCTGTGCTCTGCAACATTACATACACAAAATGCAAGCGCGTGCATTTTTTTATTGGCCCCATATACAGAATACATGTGAGGATGCTTGCCTTCCCAGTGTATTTCTCAAGCTCTTGAGAGCATATGCTATTTCCATGGGAACGCAAATAAGTTCATACTTTACATTTGTGTGTGACAAAAGGGGAAAAAAACTATTTTGTGTAAAATGCCAGCAGAGAGTGTTTCTGCCCGGTCTCGAACCGGGGACCTTTATAACCACTACACTACAGAAACAGCTGCTTGCTCACCTTTGTAGGGACTGGGAGAACAGGTGCAAAGGGCAGTGCAAGTGGACCTGCTTAAAGACTAATCAAATGCCTTGCGCCTGAAGCTCACACAATCCAGCCTAAAACATACGTCCTATCAAGCATGCGCACATATACAAGTATGCCAGCTGAGGGCCTATGCAGCGTACAGAGGGAAGGACATATTTCCACTTTGAGATCGGACGGCCAAAACTCACAAGCAAATCAAGGAATGTTACTGAGAGCTAACAGAGAACACAAAGTGCTTGTCGCAAGGACATGGCACGCAAAGAGGTTCAGGAAGTGAATTGTTCATCGACTACTGCTTACCGAGAAAACCAGAGAGTCTGTCCAATGAAAATAACATTGAAAAAACAAAAAAAAGGAGCTCAAGTTAACCACCTTGATTGGGCTCGTCCGGGATTTGAACCCGGGACCTCTCGCACCCAAAGCGAGAATCATACCCCTAGACCAACGAGCCACGGTCCTTTGAGCATTTGACGGAATTGTCCTCAGCGTTTGCACCCCCCTTAGGATTCGAGGCCAAGAATGCCTATTCCTGAAGTTTGTTCCTGCCGCTGAAAGCCTTGTCGGTGTATGAGCCAAATGAATGCCCCAGTCGGCACGCTCTGACTGTCTTCACAGGTCTCCTCCTCATCCCGAAGGTTGGTGGCCCATTGACATCAGGGTGGAAGGTGCTTGCGATACACTGTTCCTTCCTTCCTTCCTTCCTTCCTTTATTCCTCTTATGCTGTTTATGTAATAAGAGGGGACGATACACAGAAGAGAGAAAGTGGCCCAACACACTAGACTAGCAGTCTTCTGATCAATCTGCAGCTGGCAAGGTGGGGGAGAGCCTTTATTTTGCACCTGCTGGGATCTGCATTGGGAGAAGCTCTGAGGGCTGGGCCTTTCCTTTTGCCTGTAAAAACAAAAAGCAGGTCTCCTCCCTCCAGCCCTGAGAGCATGGGCGTGACACTGGAAAAAGCAGCATCTCCCCTTTGGTAAAGATGACCATTGCACAGCTGCTCACTCAGAGCTCGATCGTGCTCGATCAGGCGAGATATATTTAGGTCACCAGCAAAGTCTGTTCTCTTTTCTTGCGTAGGGTGAGCATTCACAGAGCCCAGCTTCGTTGACAAGAGTGCAAAAGGTGTATACTAAAAGCTTTCTGCTTTACTTGAGCGCCATGGCCGTTATTATATTTTGGCTGCTCCAAGCAATCTCTGTCCAGCCGATGCAAATTTCCAGCTCAAATTTTCCCAGCACTCAAAAAGTCCCTCCTCCCGCCAGCTCTGCTTTCAGGAAGTTCAGCAGAAGCAGTCCAACTTCTGTTCCCACTTCAGAGGAAAAGCTTTCTCGGGCCAGAGAAAGCCAGGGAATCACTGTACCGGCAAGTGCATTTCTTACAACTGGTAATCCCTCAGAACACAGAAATGAAGAAGCTGTATATGAAAATGTATTATTTCTTTGGTACACTAACCTATGTAACTAATATGGACCATTTCAGAGGACGGAGCGGACCCAACTGTGATCCCAGAGACCCAAATACCCAGCAGTAGGGAAAATAAATCCTCTCTGTGCTCTGCAACATTACATACACAAAATGCAAGCGCGTGCATTTTTTTATTGGCCCCATATACAGAATACATGTGAGGATGCTTGCCTTCCCAGTGTATTTCTCAAGCTCTTGAGAGCATATGCTATTTCCATGGGAACGCAAATAAGTTCATACTTTACATTTGTGTGTGACAAAAGGGGAAAAAAACTATTTTGTGTAAAATGCCAGCAGAGAGTGTTTCTGCCCGGTCTCGAACCGGGGGGACCTTTCGCGTGTGAGGCGAACGTGATAACCACTACACTACAGAAACAGCTGCTTGCTCACCTTTGTAGGGACTGGGAGAACAGGTGCCTGCTTAAAGACTAATCAAATGCCTTGCGCCTGAAGCTCACACAATCCAGCCTAAAACATACGTCCTATCAAGCATGCGCACATATACAAGTATGCCAGCTGAGGGCCTATGCAGCGTACAGAGGGAAGGACATATTTCCACTTTGAGATCGGACGGCCAAAACTCACAAGCAAATCAAGGAATGTTACTGAGAGCTAACAGAGAACACAAAGTGCTTGTCGCAAGGACATGGCACGCAAAGAGGTTCAGGAAGTGAATTGTTCATCGACTACTGCTTACCGAGAAAACCAGAGAGTCTGTCCAATGAAAATAACATTGAAAAAACAAAAAAAAGGAGCTCAAGTTAACCACCTTGATTGGGCTCGTCCGGGATTTGAACCCGGGACCTCTCGCACCCAAAGCGAGAATCATACCCCTAGACCAACGAGCCACGGTCCTTTGAGCATTTGACGGAATTGTCCTCAGCGTTTGCACCCCCCTTAGGATTCGAGGCCAAGAATGCCTATTCCTGAAGTTTGTTCCTGCCGCTGAAAGCCTTGTCGGTGTATGAGCCAAATGAATGCCCCAGTCGGCACGCTCTGACTGTCTTCACAGGTCTCCTCCTCATCCCGAAGGTTGGTGGCCCATTGACATCAGGGTGGAAGGTGCTTGCGATACACTGTTCCTTCCTTCCTTCCTTCCTTCCTTTATTCCTCTTATGCTGTTTATGTAATAAGAGGGGACGATACACAGAAGAGAGAAAGTGGCCCAACACACTAGACTAGCAGTCTTCTGATCAATCTGCAGCTGGCAAGGTGGGGGAGAGCCTTTATTTTGCACCTGCTGGGATCTGCATTGGCAGAAGCTCTGAGGGCTGGGCCTTTCCTTTTGCCTGTAAAAACAAAAAGCAGCCCTCCTCCCTCCAGCCCTGAGAGCATGGGCGTGACACTGGAAAAAGCAGCATCTCCCCTTTGGTAAAGATGACCATTGCACAGCTGCTCACTCAGAGCTCGATCGTGCTCGATCAGGCGAGATATATTTAGGTCACCAGCAAAGTCTGTTCTCTTTTCTTGCGTAGGGTGAGCATTCACAGAGCCCAGCTTCGTTGACAAGAGTGCAAAAGGTGTATACTAAAAGCTTTCTGCTTTACTTGAGCGCCATGGCCGTTATTATATTTTGGCTGCTCCAAGCAATCTCTGTCCAGCCGATGCAAATTTCCAGCTCAAATTTTCCCAGCACTCAAAAAGTCCCTCCTCCCGCCAGCTCTGCTTTCAGGAAGTTCAGCAGAAGCAGTCCAACTTCTGTTCCCACTTCAGAGGAAAAGCTTTCTCGGGCCAGAGAAAGCCAGGGAATCACTGTACCGGCAAGTGCATTTCTTACAACTGGTAATCCCTCAGAACACAGAAATGAAGAAGCTGTATATGAAAATGTATTATTTCTTTGGTACACTAACCTATGTAACTAATATGGACCATTTCAGAGGACGGAGCGGACCCAACTGTGATCCCAGAGACCCAAATACCCAGCAGTAGGGAAAATAAATCCTCTCTGTGCTCTGCAACATTACATACACAAAATGCAAGCGCGTGCATTTTTTTATTGGCCCCATATACAGAATACATGTGAGGATGCTTGCCTTCCCAGTGTATTTCTCAAGCTCTTGAGAGCATATGCTATTTCCATGGGAACGCAAATAAGTTCATACTTTACATTTGTGTGTGACAAAAGGGGAAAAAAACTATTTTGTGTAAAATGCCAGCAGAGAGTGTTTCTGCCCGGTCTCGAACCGGGGGGACCTTTCGCGTGTGAGGCGAACGTGATAACCACTACACTACAGAAACAGCTGCTTGCTCACCTTTGTAGGGACTGGGAGAACAGGTGCAAAGGGCAGTGCAAGTGGACCTGCTTAAAGACTAATCAAATGCCTTGCGCCTGAAGCTCACACAATCCAGCCTAAAACATACGTCCTATCAAGCATGCGCACATATACAAGTATGCCAGCTGAGGGCCTATGCAGCGTACAGAGGGAAGGACATATTTCCACTTTGAGATCGGACGGCCAAAACTCACAAGCAAATCAAGGAATGTTACTGAGAGCTAACAGAGAACACAAAGTGCTTGTCGCAAGGACATGGCACGCAAAGAGGTTCAGGAAGTGAATTGTTCATCGACTACTGCTTACCGAGAAAACCAGAGAGTCTGTCCAATGAAAATAACATTGAAAAAACAAAAAAAAGGAGCTCAAGTTAACCACCTTGATTGGGCTCGTCCGGGATTTGAACCCGGGACCTCTCGCACCCAAAGCGAGAATCATACCCCTAGACCAACGAGCCACGGTCCTTTGAGCATTTGACGGAATTGTCCTCAGCGTTTGCACCCCCCTTAGGATTCGAGGCCAAGAATGCCTATTCCTGAAGTTTGTTCCTGCCGCTGAAAGCCTTGTCGGTGTATGAGCCAAATGAATGCCCCAGTCGGCACGCTCTGACTGTCTTCACAGGTCTCCTCCTCATCCCGAAGGTTGGTGGCCCATTGACATCAGGGTGGAAGGTGCTTGCGATACACTGTTCCTTCCTTCCTTCCTTTATTCCTCTTATGCTGTTTATGTAATAAGAGGGGACGATACACAGAAGAGAGAAAGTGGCCCAACACACTAGACTAGCAGTCTTCTGATCAATCTGCAGCTGGCAAGGTGGGGGAGAGCCTTTATTTTGCACCTGCTGGGATCTGCATTGGCAGAAGCTCTGAGGGCTGGGCCTTTCCTTTTGCCTGTAAAAACAAAAAGCAGCCCTCCTCCCTCCAGCCCTGAGAGCATGGGCGTGACACTGGAAAAAGCAGCATCTCCCCTTTGGTAAAGATGACCATTGCACAGCTGCTCACTCAGAGCTCGATCGTGCTCGATCAGGCGAGATATATTTAGGTCACCAGCAAAGTCTGTTCTCTTTTCTTGCGTAGGGTGAGCATTCACAGAGCCCAGCTTCGTTGACAAGAGTGCAAAAGGTGTATACTAAAAGCTTTCTGCTTTACTTGAGCGCCATGGCCGTTATTATATTTTGGCTGCTCCAAGCAATCTCTGTCCAGCCGATGCAAATTTCCAGCTCAAATTTTCCCAGCACTCAAAAAGTCCCTCCTCCCGCCAGCTCTGCTTTCAGGAAGTTCAGCAGAAGCAGTCCAACTTCTGTTCCCACTTCAGAGGAAAAGCTTTCTCGGGCCAGAGAAAGCCAGGGAATCACTGTACCGGCAAGTGCATTTCTTACAACTGGTAATCCCTCAGAACACAGAAATGAAGAAGCTGTATATGAAAATGTATTATTTCTTTGGTACACTAACCTATGTAACTAATATGGACCATTTCAGAGGACGGAGCGGACCCAACTGTGATCCCAGAGACCCAAATACCCAGCAGTAGGGAAAATAAATCCTCTCTGTGCTCTGCAACATTACATACACAAAATGCAAGCGCGTGCATTTTTTTATTGGCCCCATATACAGAATACATGTGAGGATGCTTGCCTTCCCAGTGTATTTCTCAAGCTCTTGAGAGCATATGCTATTTCCATGGGAACGCAAATAAGTTCATACTTTACATTTGTGTGTGACAAAAGGGGAAAAAAACTATTTTGTGTAAAATGCCAGCAGAGAGTGTTTCTGCCCGGTCTCGAACCGGGGGAACCTTTCGCGTGTGAGGCGAACGTGATAACCACTACACTACAGAAACAGCTGCTTGCTCACCTTTGTAGGGACTGGGAGAACAGGTGCAAAGGGCAGTGCAAGTGGACCTGCTTAAAGACTAATCAAATGCCTTGCGCCTGAAGCTCACACAATCCAGCCTAAAACATACGTCCTATCAAGCATGCGCACATATACAAGTATGCCAGCTGAGGGCCTATGCAGCGTACAGAGGGAAGGACATATTTCCACTTTGAGATCGGACGGCCAAAACTCACAAGCAAATCAAGGAATGTTACTGAGAGCTAACAGAGAACACAAAGTGCTTGTCGCAAGGACATGGCACGCAAAGAGGTTCAGGAAGTGAATTGTTCATCGACTACTGCTTACCGAGAAAACCAGAGAGTCTGTCCAATGAAAATAACATTGAAAAAACAAAAAAAAGGAGCTCAAGTTAACCACCTTGATTGGGCTCGTCCGGGATTTGAACCCGGGACCTCTCGCACCCAAAGCGAGAATCATACCCCTAGACCAACGAGCCACGGTCCTTTGAGCATTTGACGGAATTGTCCTCAGCGTTTGCACCCCCCTTAGGATTCGAGGCCAAGAATGCCTATTCCTGAAGTTTGTTCCTGCCGCTGAAAGCCTTGTCGGTGTATGAGCCAAATGAATGCCCCAGTCGGCACGCTCTGACTGTCTTCACAGGTCTCCTCCTCATCCCGAAGGTTGGTGGCCCATTGACATCAGGGTGAAAGGTGCTTGCGATACACTGTTCCTTCCTTCCTTCCTATCTTCCTTTATTCCTCTTATGCTGTTTATGTAATAAGAGGGGACGATACACAGAAGAGAGAAAGTGGCCCAACACACTAGACTAGCAGTCTTCTGATCAATCTGCAGCTGGCAAGGTGGGGGAGAGCCTTTATTTTGCACCTGCTGGGATCTGCATTGGCAGAAGCTCTGAGGGCTGGGCCTTTCCTTTTGCCTGTAAAAACAAAAAGCAGCCCTCCTCCCTCCAGCCCTGAGAGCATGGGCGTGACACTGGAAAAAGCAGCATCTCCCCTTTGGTAAAGATGACCATTGCACAGCTGCTCACTCAGAGCTCGATCGTGCTCGATCAGGCGAGATATATTTAGGTCACCAGCAAAGTCTGTTCTCTTTTCTTGCGTAGGGTGAGCATTCACAGAGCCCAGCTTCGTTGACAAGAGTGCAAAAGGTGTATACTAAAAGCTTTCTGCTTTACTTGAGCGCCATGGCCGTTATTATATTTTGGCTGCTCCAAGCAATCTCTGTCCAGCCGATGCAAATTTCCAGCTCAAATTTTCCCAGCACTCAAAAAGTCCCTCCTCCCGCCAGCTCTGCTTTCAGGAAGTTCAGCAGAAGCAGTCCAACTTCTGTTCCCACTTCAGAGGAAAAGCTTTCTCGGGCCAGAGAAAGCCAGGGAATCACTGTACCGGCAAGTGCATTTCTTACAACTGGTAATCCCTCAGAACACAGAAATGAAGAAGCTGTATATGAAAATGTATTATTTCTTTGGTACACTAACCTATGTAACTAATATGGACCATTTCAGAGGACGGAGCGGACCCAACTGTGATCCCAGAGACCCAAATACCCAGCAGTAGGGAAAATAAATCCTCTCTGTGCTCTGCAACATTACATACACAAAATGCAAGCGCGTGCATTTTTTTATTGGCCCCATATACAGAATACATGTGAGGATGCTTGCCTTCCCAGTGTATTTCTCAAGCTCTTGAGAGCATATGCTATTTCCATGGGAACGCAAATAAGTTCATACTTTACATTTGTGTGTGACAAAAGGGGAAAAAAACTATTTTGTGTAAAATGCCAGCAGAGAGTGTTTCTGCCCGGTCTCGAACCGGGGACCTTTATAACCACTACACTACAGAAACAGCTGCTTGCTCACCTTTGTAGGGACTGGGAGAACAGGTGCAAAGGGCAGTGCAAGTGGACCTGCTTAAAGACTAATCAAATGCCTTGCGCCTGAAGCTCACACAATCCAGCCTAAAACATACGTCCTATCAAGCATGCGCACATATACAAGTATGCCAGCTGAGGGCCTATGCAGCGTACAGAGGGAAGGACATATTTCCACTTTGAGATCGGACGGCCAAAACTCACAAGCAAATCAAGGAATGTTACTGAGAGCTAACAGAGAACACAAAGTGCTTGTCGCAAGGACATGGCACGCAAAGAGGTTCAGGAAGTGAATTGTTCATCGACTACTGCTTACCGAGAAAACCAGAGAGTCTGTCCAATGAAAATAACATTGAAAAAACAAAAAAAAGGAGCTCAAGTTAACCACCTTGATTGGGCTCGTCCGGGATCTCTCGCACCCAAAGCGAGAATCATACCCCTAGACCAACGAGCCACGGTCCTTTGAGCATTTGACGGAATTGTCCTCAGCGTTTGCACCCCCCTTAGGATTCGAGGCCAAGAATGCCTATTCCTGAAGTTTGTTCCTGCCGCTGAAAGCCTTGTCGGTGTATGAGCCAAATGAATGCCCCAGTCGGCACGCTCTGACTGTCTTCACAGGTCTCCTCCTCATCCCGAAGGTTGGTGGCCCATTGACATCAGGGTGGAAGGTGCTTGCGATACACTGTTCCTTCCTTCCTTCCTTCCTTCCTTTATTCCTCTTATGCTGTTTATGTAATAAGAGGGGACGATACACAGAAGAGAGAAAGTGGCCCAACACACTAGACTAGCAGTCTTCTGATCAATCTGCAGCTGGCAAGGTGGGGGAGAGCCTTTATTTTGCACCTGCTGGGATCTGCATTGGCAGAAGCTCTGAGGGCTGGGCCTTTCCTTTTGCCTGTAAAAACAAAAAGCAGCCCTCCTCCCTCCAGCCCTGAGAGCATGGGCGTGACACTGGAAAAAGCAGCATCTCCCCTTTGGTAAAGATGACCATTGCACAGCTGCTCACTCAGAGCTCGATCGTGCTCGATCAGGCGAGATATATTTAGGTCACCAGCAAAGTCTGTTCTCTTTTCTTGCGTAGGGTGAGCATTCACAGAGCCCAGCTTCGTTGACAAGAGTGCAAAAGGTGTATACTAAAAGCTTTCTGCTTTACTTGAGCGCCATGGCCGTTATTATATTTTGGCTGCTCCAAGCAATCTCTGTCCAGCCGATGCAAATTTCCAGCTCAAAGTTTCCCAGCACTCAAAAAGTCCCTCCTCCCGCCAGCTCTGCTTTCAGGAAGTTCAGCAGAAGCAGTCCAACTTCTGTTCCCACTTCAGAGGAAAAGCTTTCTCGGGCCAGAGAAAGCCAGGGAATCACTGTACCGGCAAGTGCATTTCTTACAACTGGTAATCCCTCAGAACACAGAAATGAAGAAGCTGTATATGAAAATGTATTATTTCTTTGGTACACTAACCTATGTAACTAATATGGACCATTTCAGAGGACGGAGCGGACCCAACTGTGATCCCAGAGACCCAAATACCCAGCAGTAGGGAAAATAAATCCTCTCTGTGCTCTGCAACATTACATACACAAAATGCAAGCGCGTGCATTTTTTTATTGGCCCCATATACAGAATACATGTGAGGATGCTTGCCTTCCCAGTGTATTTCTCAAGCTCTTGAGAGCATATGCTATTTCCATGGGAACGCAAATAAGTTCATACTTTACATTTGTGTGTGACAAAAGGGGAAAAAAACTATTTTGTGTAAAATGCCAGCAGAGAGTGTTTCTGCCCGGTCTCGAACCGGGGGGACCTTTCGCGTGTGAGGCGAACGTGATAACCACTACACTACAGAAACAGCTGCTTGCTCACCTTTGTAGGGACTGGGAGAACAGGTGCAAAGGGCAGTGCAAGTGGACCTGCTTAAAGACTAATCAAATGCCTTGCGCCTGAAGCTCACACAATCCAGCCTAAAACATACGTCCTATCAAGCATGCGCACATATACAAGTATGCCAGCTGAGGGCCTATGCAGCGTACAGAGGGAAGGACATATTTCCACTTTGAGATCGGACGGCCAAAACTCACAAGCAAATCAAGGAATGTTACTGAGAGCTAACAGAGAACACAAAGTGCTTGTCGCAAGGACATGGCACGCAAAGAGGTTCAGGAAGTGAATTGTTCATCGACTACTGCTTACCGAGAAAACCAGAGAGTCTGTCCAATGAAAATAACATTGAAAAAACAAAAAAAAAGGAGCTCAAGTTTACTACCTTGATTGGGCTCGTCCGGGATTTGAACCCGGGACCTCTCGCACCCAAAGCGAGAATCATACCCCTAGACCAACGAGCCACGGTCCTTTGAGCATTTGACGGAATTGTCCTCAGCGTTTGCACCCCCCTTAGGATTCGAGGCCAAGAATGCCTATTCCTGAAGTTTGTTCCTGCCGCTGAAAGCCTTGTCGGTGTATGAGCCAAATGAATGCCCCAGTCGGCACGCTCTGACTGTCTTCACAGGTCTCCTCCTCATCCCGAAGGTTGGTGGCCCATTGACATCAGGGTGGAAGGTGCTTGCGATACACTGTTCCTTCCTTCCTTCCTATCTTCCTTTATTCCTCTTATGCTGTTTATGTAATAAGAGGGGACGATACACAGAAGAGAGAAAGTGGCCCAACACACTAGACTAGCAGTCTTCTGATCAATCTGCAGCTGGCAAGGTGGGGGAGAGCCTTTATTTTGCACCTGCTGGGATCTGCATTGGCAGAAGCTCTGAGGGCTGGGCCTTTCCTTTTGCCTGTAAAAACAAAAAGCAGCCCTCCTCCCTCCAGCCCTGAGAGCATGGGCGTGACACTGGAAAAAGCAGCATCTCCCCTTTGGTAAAGATGACCATTGCACAGCTGCTCACTCAGAGCTCGATCGTGCTCGATCAGGCGAGATATATTTAGGTCACCAGCAAAGTCTGTTCTCTTTTCTTGCGTAGGGTGAGCATTCACAGAGCCCAGCTTCGTTGACAAGAGTGCAAAAGGTGTATACTAAAAGCTTTCTGCTTTACTTGAGCGCCATGGCCGTTATTATATTTTGGCTGCTCCAAGCAATCTCTGTCCAGCCGATGCAAATTTCCAGCTCAAATTTTCCCAGCACTCAAAAAGTCCCTCCTCCCGCCAGCTCTGCTTTCAGGAAGTTCAGCAGAAGCAGTCCAACTTCTGTTCCCACTTCAGAGGAAAAGCTTTCTCGGGCCAGAGAAAGCCAGGGAATCACTGTACCGGCAAGTGCATTTCTTACAACTGGTAATCCCTCAGAACACAGAAATGAAGAAGCTGTATATGAAAATGTATTATTTCTTTGGTACACTAACCTATGTAACTAATATGGACCATTTCAGAGGACGGAGCGGACCCAACTGTGATCCCAGAGACCCAAATACCCAGCAGTAGGGAAAATAAATCCTCTCTGTGCTCTGCAACATTACATACACAAAATGCAAGCGCGTGCGTTTTTTTATTGGCCCCATATACAGAATACATGTGAGGATGCTTGCCTTCCCAGTGTATTTCTCAAGCTCTTGAGAGCATATGCTATTTCCATGGGAACGCAAATAAGTTCATACTTTACATTTGTGTGTGACAAAAGGGGAAAAAAACTATTTTGTGTAAAATGCCAGCAGAGAGTGTTTCTGCCCGGTCTCGAACCGGGGACCTTTCGCGTGTGAGGCGAACGTGATAACCACTACACTACAGAAACAGCTGCTTGCTCACCTTTGTAGGGACTGGGAGAACAGGTGCAAAGGGCAGTGCAAGTGGACCTGCTTAAAGACTAATCAAATGCCTTGCGCCTGAAGCTCACACAATCCAGCCTAAAACATACGTCCTATCAAGCATGCGCACATATACAAGTATGCCAGCTGAGGGCCTATGCAGCGTACAGAGGGAAGGACATATTTCCACTTTGAGATCGGACGGCCAAAACTCACAAGCAAATCAAGGAATGTTACTGAGAGCTAACAGAGAACACAAAGTGCTTGTCGCAAGGACATGGCACGCAAAGAGGTTCAGGAAGTGAATTGTTCATCGACTACTGCTTACCTAGAAAACCAGAGAGTCTGTCCAATGAAAATAACATTGAAAAAACAAAAAAAAGGAGCTCAAGTTAACCACCTTGATTGGGCTCGTCCGGGATTTGAACCCGGGACCTCTCGCACCCAAAGCGAGAATCATACCCCTAGACCAACGAGCCACGGTCCTTTGAGCATTTGACGGAATTGTCCTCAGCGTTTGCACCCCCCTTAGGATTCGAGGCCAAGAATGCCTATTCCTGAAGTTTGTTCCTGCCGCTGAAAGCCTTGTCGGTGTATGAGCCAAATGAATGCCCCAGTCGGCACGCTCTGACTGTCTTCACAGGTCTCCTCCTCATCCCGAAGGTTGGTGGCCCATTGACATCAGGGTGGAAGGTGCTTGCGATACACTGTTCCTTCCTTCCTTCCTTTATTCCTCTTATGCTGTTTATGTAATAAGAGGGGACGATACACAGAAGAGAGAAAGTGGCCCAACACACTAGACTAGCAGTCTTCTGATCAATCTGCAGCTGGCAAGGTGGGGGAGAGCCTTTATTTTGCACCTGCTGGGATCTGCATTGGCAGAAGCTCTGAGGGCTGGGCCTTTCCTTTTGCCTGTAAAAACAAAAAGCAGCCCTCCTCCCTCCAGCCCTGAGAGCATGGGCGTGACATTGGAAAAAGCAGCATCTCCCCTTTGGTAAAGATGACCATTGCACAGCTGCTCACTCAGAGCTCGATCGTGCTCGATCAGGCGAGATATATTTAGGTCACCAGCAAAGTCTGTTCTCTTTTCTTGCGTAGGGTGAGCATTCACAGAGCCCAGCTTCGTTGACAAGAGTGCAAAAGGTGTATACTAAAAGCTTTCTGCTTTACTTGAGCGCCATGGCCGTTATTATATTTTGGCTGCTCCAAGCAATCTCTGTCCAGCCGATGCAAATTTCCAGCTCAAATTTTCCCAGCACTCAAAAAGTCCCTCCTCCCGCCAGCTCTGCTTTCAGGAAGTTCAGCAGAAGCAGTCCAACTTCTGTTCCCACTTCAGAGGAAAAGCTTTCTCGGGCCAGAGAAAGCCAGGGAATCACTGTACCGGCAAGTGCATTTCTTACAACTGGTAATCCCTCAGAACACAGAAATGAAGAAGCTGTATATGAAAATGTATTATTTCTTTGGTACACTAACCTATGTAACTAATATGGACCATTTCAGAGGACGGAGCGGACCCAACTGTGATCCCAGAGACCCAAATACCCAGCAGTAGGGAAAATAAATCCTCTCTGTGCTCTGCAACATTACATACACAAAATGCAAGCGCGTGCATTTTTTTATTGGCCCCATATACAGAATACATGTGAGGATGCTTGCCTTCCCAGTGTATTTCTCAAGCTCTTGAGAGCATATGCTATTTCCATGGGAACGCAAATAAGTTCATACTTTACATTTGTGTGTGACAAAAGGGGAAAAAAACTATTTTGTGTAAAATGTCAGCAGAGAGTGTTTCTGCCCGGTCTCGAACCGGGGGGACCTTTCGCGTGTGAGGCGAACGTGATAACCACTACACTACAGAAACAGCTGCTTGCTCACCTTTGTAGGGACTGGGAGAACAGGTGCCTGCTTAAAGACTAATCAAATGCCTTGCGCCTGAAGCTCACACAATCTAGCCTAAAACATACGTCCTATCAAGCATGCGCACATATACAAGTATGCCAGCTGAGGGCCTATGCAGCGTACAGAGGGAAGGACATATTTCCACTTTGAGATCGGACGGCCAAAACTCACAAGCAAATCAAGGAATGTTACTGAGAGCTAACAGAGAACACAAAGTGCTTGTCGCAAGGACATGGCACGCAAAGAGGTTCAGGAAGTGAATTGTTCATCGACTACTGCTTACCGAGAAAACCAGAGAGTCTGTCCAATGAAAATAACATTGAAAAAACAAAAAAAAGGAGCTCAAGTTAACCACCTTGATTGGGCTCATCCGGGATTTGAACCCGGGACCTCTCGCACCCAAAGCGAGAATCATACCCCTAGACCAACGAGCCACGGTCCTTTGAGCATTTGACGGAATTGTCCTCAGCGTTTGCACCCCCCTTAGGATTCGAGGCCAAGAATGCCTATTCCTGAAGTTTGTTCTTGCCGCTGAAAGCCTTGTCGGTGTATGAGCCAAATGAATGCCCCAGTCGGCACGCTCTGACTGTCTTCACAGGTCTCCTCCTCATCCCGAAGGTTGGTGGCCCATTGACATCAGGGTGGGAGGTGCTTGCGATACACTGTTCCTTCCTTCCTTCCTTCCTTCCTTTATTCCTCTTATGCTGTTTATGTAATAAGAGGGTACGATACACAGAAGAGAGAAAGTGGCCCAACACACTAGACTAGCAGTCTTCTGATCAATCTGCAGCTGGCAAGGTGGGGGAGAGCCTTTATTTTGCACCTGCTGGGATCTGCATTGGCAGAAGCTCTGAGGGCTGGGCCTTTCCTTTTGCCTGTAAAAACAAAAAGCAGCCCTCCTCCCTCCAGCCCTGAGAGCATGGGCGTGACACTGGAAAAAGCAGCATCTCCCCTTTGGTAAAGATGACCATTGCACAGCTGCTCACTCAGAGCTCGATCGTGCTCGATCAGGCGAGATATATTTAGGTCACCAGCAAAGTCTGTTCTCTTTTCTTGCGTAGGGTGAGCATTCACAGAGCCCAGCTTCGTTGACAAGAGTGCAAAAGGTGTATACTAAAAGCTTTCTGCTTTACTTGAGCGCCATGGCCGTTATTATATTTTGGCTGCTCCAAGCAATCTCTGTCCAGCCGATGCAAATTTCCAGCTCAAATTTTCCCAGCACTCAAAAAGTCCCTCCTCCCGCCAGCTCTGCTTTCAGGAAGTTCAGCAGAAGCAGTCCAACTTCTGTTCCCACTTCAGAGGAAAAGCTTTCTCGGGCCAGAGAAAGCCAGGGAATCACTGTACCGGCAAGTGCATTTCTTACAACTGGTAATCCCTCAGAACACAGAAATGAAGAAGCTGTATATGAAAATGTATTATTTCTTTGGTACACTAACCTATGTAACTAATATGGACCATTTCAGAGGACGGAGCGGACCCAACTGTGATCCCAGAGACCCAAATACCCAGCAGTAGGGAAAATAAATCCTCTCTGTGCTCTGCAACATTACATACACAAAATGCAAGCGCGTGCATTTTTTTATTGGCCCCATATACAGAATACATGTGAGGATGCTTGCCTTCCCAGTGTATTTCTCAAGCTCTTGAGAGCATATGCTATTTCCATGGGAACGCAAATAAGTTCATACTTTACATTTGTGTGTGACAAAAGGGGAAAAAAACTATTTTGTGTAAAATGCCAGCAGAGAGTGTTTCTGCCCTGTCTCGAACCGGGGGGACCTTTCGCGTGTGAGGCGAACGTGATAACCACTACACTACAGAAACAGCTGCTTGCTCACCTTTGTAGGGACTGGGAGAACAGGTGCCTGCTTAAAGACTAATCAAATGCCTTGCGCCTGAAGCTCACACAATCCAGCCTAAAACATACGTCCTATCAAGCATGCGCACATATACAAGTATGCCAGCTGAGGGCCTATGCAGCGTACAGAGGGAAGGACATATTTCCACTTTGAGATCGGACGGCCAAAACTCACAAGCAAATCAAGGAATGTTACTGAGAGCTAACAGAGAACACAAAGTGCTTGTCGCAAGGACATGGCACGCAAAGAGGTTCAGGAAGTGAATTGTTCATCGACTACTGCTTACCGAGAAAACCAGAGAGTCTGTCCAATGAAAATAACATTGAAAAAACAAAAAAAAGGAGCTCAAGTTAACCACCTTGATTGGGCTCGTCCGGGATTTGAACCCGGGACCTCTCGCACCCAAAGCGAGAATCATACCCCTAGACCAACGAGCCACGGTCCTTTGAGCATTTGACGGAATTGTCCTCAGCGTTTGCACCCCCCTTAGGATTCGAGGCCAAGAATGCCTATTCCTGAAGTTTGTTCCTGCCGCTGAAAGCCTTGTCGGTGTATGAGCCAAATGAATGCCCCAGTCGGCACGCTCTGACTGTCTTCACAGGTCTCCTCCTCATCCCGAAGGTTGGTGGCCCATTGACATCAGGGTGGAAGGTGCTTGCGATACACTGTTCCTTCCTTCCTTCCTTCCTTCCTTCCTTCCTTCCTTCCTTTATTCCTCTTATGCTGTTTATGTAATAAGAGGGGACGATACACAGAAGAGAGAAAGTGGCCCAACACACTAGACTAGCAGTCTTCTGATCAATCTGCAGCTGGCAAGGTGGGGGAGAGCCTTTATTTTGCACCTGCTGGGATCTGCATTGGCAGAAGCTCTGAGGGCTGGGCCTTTCCTTTTGCCTGTAAAAACAAAAAGCAGCCCTCCTCCCTCCAGCCCTGAGAGCATGGGCGTGACACTGGAAAAAGCAGCATCTCCCCTTTGGTAAAGATGACCATTGCACAGCTGCTCACTCAGAGCTCGATCGTGCTCGATCAGGCGAGATATATTTAGGTCACCAGCAAAGTCTGTTCTCTTTTCTTGCGTAGGGTGAGCATTCACAGAGCCCAGCTTCGTTGACAAGAGTGCAAAAGGTGTATACTAAAAGCTTTCTGCTTTACTTGAGCGCCATGGCCGTTATTATATTTTGGCTGCTCCAAGCAATCTCTGTCCAGCCGATGCAAATTTCCAGCTCAAATTTTCCCAGCACTCAAAAAGTCCCTCCTCCCGCCAGCTCTGCTTTCAGGAAGTTCAGCAGAAGCAGTCCAACTTCTGTTCCCACTTCAGAGAAAAAGCTTTCTCGGGCCAGAGAAAGCCAGGGAATCACTGTACCGGCAAGTGCATTTCTTACAACTGGTAATCCCTCAGAACACAGAAATGAAGAAGCTGTATATGAAAATGTATTATTTCTTTGGTACACTAACCTATGTAACTAATATGGACCATTTCAGAGGACGGAGCGGACCCAACTGTGATCCCAGAGACCCAAATACCCAGCAGTAGGGAAAATAAATCCTCTCTGTGCTCTGCAACATTACATACACAAAATGCAAGCGCGTGCATTTTTTTATTGGCCCCATATACAGAATACATGTGAGGATGCTTGCCTTCCCAGTGTATTTCTCAAGCTCTTGAGAGCATATGCTATTTCCATGGGAACGCAAATAAGTTCATACTTTACATTTGTGTGTGACAAAAGGGGAAAAAAACTATTTTGTGTAAAATGCCAGCAGAGAGTGTTTCTGCCCGGTCTCGAACCGGGGGGACCTTTCGCGTGTGAGGCTAACGTGATAACCACTACACTACAGAAACAGCTGCTTGCTCACCTTTGTAGGGACTGGGAGAACAGGTGCAAAGGGCAGTGCAAGTGGACCTGCTTAAAGACTAATCAAATGCCTTGCGCCTGAAGCTCACACAATCCAGCCTAAAACATATGTCCTATCAAGCATGCGCACATATACAAGTATGCCAGCTGAGGGCCTATGCAGCGTACAGAGGGAAGGACATATTTCCACTTTGAGATCGGACGGCCAAAACTCACAAGCAAATCAAGGAATGTTACTGAGAGCTAACAGAGAACACAAAGTGCTTGTCGCAAGGACATGGCACGCAAAGAGGTTCAGGAAGTGAATTGTTCATCGACTACTGCTTACCGAGAAAACCAGAGAGTCTGTCCAATGAAAATAACATTGAAAAAACAAAAAAAAGGAGCTCAAGTTAACCACCTTGATTGGGCTCGTCCAGGATTTGAACCCGGGACCTCTAGCACCCAAAGCGAGAATCATACCCCTAGACCAACGAGCCACGGTCCTTTGAGCATTTGACGGAATTGTCCTCAGCGTTTGCACCCCCCTTAGGATTCGAGGCCAAGAATGCCTATTCCTGAAGTTTGTTCCTGCCGCTGAAAGCCTTGTCGGTGTATGAGCCAAATGAATGCCCCAGTCGGCACGCTCTGACTGTCTTCACAGGTCTCCTCCTCATCCCGAAGGTTGGTGGCCCATTGACATCAGGGTGGAAGGTGCTTGCGATACACTGTTCCTTCCTTCCTTCCTTCCTTCCTTTATTCCTCTTATGCTGTTTATGTAATAAGAGGGGACGATACACAGAAGAGAGAAAGTGGCCCAACACACTAGACTAGCAGTCTTCTGATCAATCTGCAGCTGGCAAGGTGGGGGAGAGCCTTTATTTTGCACCTGCTGGGATCTGCATTGGCAGAAGCTCTGAGGGCTGGGCCTTTCCTTTTGCCTGTAAAAACAAAAAGCAGCCCTCCTCCCTCCAGCCCTGAGAGCATGGGCGTGACACTGGAAAAAGCAGCATCTCCCCTTTGGTAAAGATGACCATTGCACAGCTGCTCACTCAGAGCTCGATCGTGCTCGATCAGGCGAGATATATTTAGGTCACCAGCAAAGTCTGTTCTCTTTTCTTGCGTAGGGTGAGCATTCACAGAGCCCAGCTTCGTTGACAAGAGTGCAAAAGGTGTATACTAAAAGGTTTCTGCTTTACTTGAGCGCCATGGCCGTTATTATATTTTGGCTGCTCCAAGCAATCTCTGTCCAGCCGATGCAAATTTCCAGCTCAAATTTTCCCAGCACTCAAAAAGTCCCTCCTCCCGCCAGCTCTGCTTTCAGGAAGTTCAGCAGAAGCAGTCCAACTTCTGTTCCCACTTCAGAGGAAAAGCTTTCTCGGGCCAGAGAAAGCCAAGGAATCACTGTACCGGCAAGTGCATTTCTTACAACTGGTAATCCCTCAGAACACAGAAATGAAGAAGCTGTATATGAAAATGTATTATTTCTTTGGTACACTAACCTATGTAACTAATATGGACCATTTCAGAGGACGGAGCGGACCCAACTGTGATCCCAGAGACCCAAATACCCAGCAGTAGGGAAAATAAATCCTCTCTGTGCTCTGCAACATTACATACACAAAATGCAAGCGCGTGCATTTTTTTATTGGCCCCATATACAGAATACATGTGAGGATGCTTGCCTTCCCAGTGTATTTCTCAAGCTCTTGAGAGCATATGCTATTTCCATGGGAACGCAAATAAGTTCATACTTTACATTTGTGTGTGACAAAAGGGGAAAAAAACTATTTTGTGTAAAATGCCAGCAGAGAGTGTTTCTGCCCGGTCTCGAACCGGGGACCTTTCGCGTGTGAGGCTAACGTGATAACCACTACACTACAGAAACAGCTGCTTGCTCACCTTTGTAGGGACTGGGAGAACAGGTGCAAAGGGCAGTGCAAGTGGACCTGCTTAAAGACTAATCAAATGCCTTGCGCCTGAAGCTCACACAATCCAGCCTAAAACATACGTCCTATCAAGCATGCGCACATATACAAGTATGCCAGCTGAGGGCCTATGCAGCGTACAGAGGGAAGGACATATTTCCACTTTGAGATCGGACGGCCAAAACTCACAAGCAAATCAAGGAATGTTACTGAGAGCTAACAGAGAACACAAAGTGCTTGTCGCAAGGACATGGCACGCAAAGAGGTTCAGGAAGTGAATTGTTCATCGACTACTGCTTACCGAGAAAACCAGAGAGTCTGTCCAATGAAAATAACATTGAAAAAACAAAAAAAAGGAGCTCAAGTTAACCACATTGATTGGGCTAACCCGGGACCTCTCGCACCGAAAGCGAGAATCATACCCCTAGACCAACGAGCCACGGTCCTTTGAGCATTTGACGGAATTGTCCTCAGCGTTTGCACCCCCCTTAGGATTCGAGGCCAAGAATGCCTATTCCTGAAGTTTGTTCCTGCCGCTGAAAGCCTTGTCGGTGTATGAGCCAAATGAATGCCCCAGTCGGCACGCTCTGACTGTCTTCACAGGTCTCCTCCTCATCCCGAAGGTTGGTGGCCCATTGACATCAGGGTGGAAGGTGCTTGCGATACACTGTTCCTTCCTTCCTTCCTTCCTTCCTTTATTCCTCTTATGCTGTTTATGTAATAAGAGGGGACGATACACAGAAGAGAGAAAGTGGCCCAACACACTAGACTAGCAGTCTTCTGATCAATCTGCAGCTGGCAAGGTGGGGGAGAGCCTTTATTTTGCACCTGCTGGGATCTGCATTGGCAGAAGCTCTGAGGGCTGGGCCTTTCCTTTTGCCTGTAAAAACAAAAAGCAGCCCTCCTCCCTCCAGCCCTGAGAGCATGGGCGTGACACTGGAAAAAGCAGCATCTCCCCTTTGGTAAAGATGACCATTGCACAGCTGCTCACTCAGAGCTCGATCGTGCTCGATCAGGCGAGATATATTTAGGTCACCAGCAAAGTCTGTTCTCTTTTCTTGCGTAGGGTGAGCATTCACAGAGCCCAGCTTCGTTGACAAGAGTGCAAAAGGTGTATACTAAAAGCTTTCTGCTTTACTTGAGCGCCATGGCCGTTATTATATTTTGGCTGCTCCAAGCAATCTCTGTCCAGCCGATGCAAATTTCCAGCTCAAATTTTCCCAGCACTCAAAAAGTCCCTCCTCCCGCCAGCTCTGCTTTCAGGAAGTTCAGCAGAAGCAGTCCAACTTCTGTTCCCACTTCAGAGGAAAAGCTTTCTCGGGCCAGAGAAAGCCAGGGAATCACTGTACCGGCAAGTGCATTTCTTACAACTGGTAATCCCTCAGAACACAGAAATGAAGAAGCTGTATATGAAAATGTATTATTTCTTTGGTACACTAACCTATGTAACTAATATGGACCATTTCAGAGGACGGAGCGGACCCAACTGTGATCCCAGAGACCCAAATACCCAGCAGTAGGGAAAATAAATCCTCTCTGTGCTCTGCAACATTACATACACAAAATGCAAGCGCGTGCATTTTTTTATTGGCCCCATATACAGAATACATGTGAGGATGCTTGCCTTCCCAGTGTATTTCTCAAGCTCTTGAGAGCATATGCTATTTCCATGGGAACGCAAATAAGTTCATACTTTACATTTGTGTGTGACAAAAGGGGAAAAAAACTATTTTGTGTAAAATGCCAGCAGAGAGTGTTTCTGCCCGGTCTCGAACCGGGGACCTTTCGCGTGTGAGGCGAACGTGATAACCACTACACTACAGAAACAGCTGCTTGCTCACCTTTGTAGGGACTGGGAGAACAGGTGCAAAGGGCAGTGCAAGTGGACCTGCTTAAAGACTAATCAAATGCCTTGCGCCTGAAGCTCACACAATCCAGCCTAAAACATACGTCCTATCAAGCATGCGCACATATACAAGTATGCCAGCTGAGAGCCTATGCAGCGTACAGAGGGAAGGACATATTTCCACTTTGAGATCGGACGGCCAAAACTCACAAGCAAATCAAGGAATGTTACTGAGAGCTAACAGAGAACACAAAGTGCTTGTCGCAAGGACATGGCACGCAAAGAGGTTCAGGAAGTGAATTGTTCATCGACTACTGCTTACCGAGAAAACCAGAGAGTCTGTCCAATGAAAATAACATTGAAAAAACAAAAAAAAGGAGCTCAAGTTAACCACTTTGATTGGGCTCGTCCGGGATTTGAACCCGGGACCTCTCGCACCCAAAGCGAGAATCATACCCCTAGACCAACGAGCCACGGTCCTTTGAGCATTTGACGGAATTGTCCTCAGCGTTTGCACCCCCCTTAGGATTCGAGGCCAAGAATGCCTATTCCTGAAGTTTGTTCCTGCCGCTGAAAGCCTTGTCGGTGTATGAGCCAAATGAATGCCCCAGTCGGCACGCTCTGACTGTCTTCACAGGTCTCCTCCTCATCCCGAAGGTTGGTGGCCCATTGACATCAGGGTGGAAGGTGCTTGCGATACACTGTTCCTTCCTTCCTTCCTTCCTTCCTTTATTCCTCTTATGCTGTTTATGTAATAAGAGGGGACGATACACAGAAGAGAGAAAGTGGCCCAACACACTAGACTAGCAGTCTTCTGATCAATCTGCAGCTGGCAAGGTGGGGGAGAGCCTTTATTTTGCACCTGCTGGGATCTGCATTGGCAGAAGCTCTGAGGGCTGGGCCTTTCCTTTTGCCTGTAAAAACAAAAAGCAGCCCTCCTCCCTCCAGCCCTGAGAGCATGGGCGTGACACTGGAAAAAGCAGCATCTCCCCTTTGGTAAAGATGACCATTGCACAGCTGCTCACTCAGAGCTCGATCGTGCTCGATCAGGCGAGATATATTTAGGTCACCAGCAAAGTCTGTTCTCTTTTCTTGCGTAGGGTGAGCATTCACAGAGCCCAGCTTCGTTGACAAGAGTGCAAAAGGTGTATACTAAAAGCTTTCTGCTTTACTTGAGCGCCATGGCCGTTATTATATTTTGGCTGCTCCAAGCAATCTCTGTCCAGCCGATGCAAATTTCCAGCTCAAATTTTCCCAGCACTCAAAAAGTCCCTCCTCCCGCCAGCTCTGCTTTCAGGAAGTTCAGCAGAAGCAGTCCAACTTCTGTTCCCACTTCAGAGGAAAAGCTTTCTCGGGCCAGAGAAAGCCAGGGAATCACTGTACCGGCAAGTGCATTTCTTACAACTGGTAATCCCTCAGAACACAGAAATGAAGAAGCTGTATATGAAAATGTATTATTTCTTTGGTACACTAACCTATGTAACTAATATGGACCATTTCAGAGGACGGAGCGGACCCAACTGTGATCCCAGAGACCCAAATACCCAGCAGTAGGGAAAATAAATCCTCTCTGTGCTCTGCAACATTACATACACAAAATGCAAGCGCGTGCATTTTTTTATTGGCCCCATATACAGAATACATGTGAGGATGCTTGCCTTCCCAGTGTATTTCTCAAGCTCTTGAGAGCATATGCTATTTCCATGGGAACGCAAATAAGTTCATACTTTACATTTGTGTGTGACAAAAGGGGAAAAAAACTATTTTGTGTAAAATGCCAGCAGAGAGTGTTTCTGCCCGGTCTCGAACCGGGGACCTTTCGCGTGTGAGGCGAACGTGATAACCACTACACTACAGAAACAGCTGCTTGCTCACCTTTGTAGGGACTGGGAGAACAGGTTCAAAGGGCAGTGCAAGTGGACCTGCTTAAAGACTAATCAAATGCCTTGCGCCTGAAGCTCACACAATCCAGCCTAAAACATACGTCCTATCAAGCATGCGCACATATACAAGTATGCCAGCTGAGGGCCTATGCAGCGTACAGAGGGAAGGACATATTTCCACTTTGAGATCGGACGGCCAAAACTCACAAGCAAATCAAGGAATGTTACTGAGAGCTAACAGAGAACACAAAGTGCTTGTCGCAAGGACATGGCACGCAAAGAGGTTCAGGAAGTGAATTGTTCATCGACTACTGCTTACCGAGAAAACCAGAGAGTCTGTCCAATGAAAATAACATTGAAAAAACAAAAAAAAGGAGCTCAAGTTAACCACCTTGATTGGGCTTGTCCGGGATTTGAACCCGGGACCTCTCGCACCCAAAGCGAGAATCATACCCCTAGACCAACGAGCCACGGTCCTTTGAGCATTTGACGGAATTGTCCTCAGCGTTTGCACCCCCCTTAGGATTCGAGGCCAAGAATGCCTATTCCTGAAGTTTGTTCCTGCCGCTGAAAGCCTTGTCGGTGTATGAGCCAAATGAATGCCCCAGTCGGCACGCTCTGACTGTCTTCACAGGTCTCCTCCTCATCCCGAAGGTTGGTGGCCCATTGACATCAGGGTGGAAGGTGCTTGCGATACACTGTTCCTTCCTTCCTTCCTTCCTTCCTTTATTCCTCTTATGCTGTTTATGTAATAAGAGGGGACGATACACAGAAGAGAGAAAGTGGCCCAACACACTAGACTAGCAGTCTTCTGATCAATCTGCAGCTGGCAAGGTGGGGGAGAGCCTTTATTTTGCACCTGCTGGGATCTGCATTGGCAGAAGCTCTGAGGGCTGGGCCTTTCCTTTTGCCTGTAAAAACAAAAAGCAGCCCTCCTCCCTCCAGCCCTGAGAGCATGGGCGTGACACTGGAAAAAGCAGCATCTCCCCTTTGGTAAAGATGACCATTGCACAGCTGCTCACTCAGAGCTCGATCGTGCTCGATCAGGCGAGATATATTTAGGTCACCAGCAAAGTCTGTTCTCTTTTCTTGCGTAGGGTGAGCATTCACAGAGCCCAGCTTCGTTGACAAGAGTGCAAAAGGTGTATACTAAAAGCTTTCTGCTTTACTTGAGCGCCATGGCCGTTATTATATTTTGGCTGCTCCAAGCAATCTCTGTCCAGCCGATGCAAATTTCCAGCTCAAATTTTCCCAGCACTCAAAAAGTCCCTCCTCCCGCCAGCTCTGCTTTCAGGAAGTTCAGCAGAAGCAGTCCAACTTCTGTTCCCACTTCAGAGGAAAAGCTTTCTCGGGCCAGAGAAAGCCAGGGAATCACTGTACCGGCAAGTGCATTTCTTACAACTGGTAATCCCTCAGAACACAGAAATGAAGAAGCTGTATATGAAAATGTATTATTTCTTTGGTACACTAACCTATGTAACTAATATGGACCATTTCAGAGGACGGAGCGGACCCAACTGTGATCCCAGAGACCCAAATACCCAGCAGTAGGGAAAATAAATCCTCTCTGTGCTCTGCAACATTACATACACAAAATGCAAGCGCGTGCATTTTTTTATTGGCCCCATATACAGAATACATGTGAGGATGCTTGCCTTCCCAGTGTATTTCTCAAGCTCTTGAGAGCATATGCTATTTCCATGGGAACGCAAATAAGTTCATACTTTACATTTGTGTGTGACAAAAGGGGAAAAAAACTATTTTGTGTAAAATGCCAGCAGAGAGTGTTTCTGCCCGGTCTCGAACCGGGGACCTTTCGCGTGTGAGGCGAACGTGATAACCACTACACTACAGAAACAGCTGCTTGCTCACCTTTGTAGGGACTGGGAGAACAGGTGCAAAGGGCAGTGCAAGTGGACCTGCTTAAAGACTAATCAAATGCCTTGCGCCTGAAGCTCACACAATCCAGCCTAAAACATACGTCCTATCAAGCATGCGCACATATACAAGTATGCCAGCTGAGGGCCTATGCAGCGTACAGAGGGAAGGACATATTTCCACTTTGAGATCGGACGGCCAAAACTCACAAGCAAATCAAGGAATGTTACTGAGAGCTAACAGAGAACACAAAGTGCTTGTCGCAAGGACATGGCACGCAAAGAGGTTCAGGAAGTGAATTGTTCATCGACTACTGCTTACCGAGAAAACCAGAGAGTCTGTCCAATGAAAATAACATTGAAAAAACAAAAAAAAGGAGCTCAAGTTAACCACCTTGATTGGGCTCGTCCGGGATTTGAACCCGGGACCTCTCGCACCCAAAGCGAGAATCATACCCCTAGACCAACGAGCCACGGTCCTTTGAGCATTTGACAGAATTGTCCTCAGCGTTTGCACCCCCCTTAGGATTCGAGGCCAAGAATGCCTATTCCTGAAGTTTGTTCCTGCCGCTGAAAGCCTTGTCGGTGTATGAGCCAAATGAATGCCCCAGTCGGCACGCTCTGACTGTCTTCACAGGTCTCCTCCTCATCCCGAAGGTTGGTGGCCCATTGACATCAGGGTGGAAGGTGCTTGCGATACACTGTTCCTTCCTTCCTTCCTTCCTTCCTTTATTCCTCTTATGCTGTTTATGTAATAAGAGGGGACGATACACAGAAGAGAGAAAGTGGCCCAACACACTAGACTAGCAGTCTTCTGATCAATCTGCAGCTGGCAAGGTGGGGGAGAGCCTTTATTTTGCACCTGCTGGGATCTGCATTGGCAGAAGCTCTGAGGGCTGGGCCTTTCCTTTTGCCTGTAAAAACAAAAAGCAGCCCTCCTCCCTCCAGCCCTGAGAGCATGGGCGTGACACTGGAAAAAGCAGCATCTCCCCTTTGGTAAAGATGACCATTGCACAGCTGCTCACTCAGAGCTCGATCGTGCTCGATCAGGCGAGATATATTTAGGTCACCAGCAAAGTCTGTTCTCTTTTCTTGCGTAGGGTGAGCATTCACAGAGCCCAGCTTCGTTGACAAGAGTGCAAAAGGTGTATACTAAAAGCTTTCTGCTTTACTTGAGCGCCATGGCCGTTATTATATTTTGGCTGCTCCAAGCAATCTCTGTCCAGCCGATGCAAATTTCCAGCTCAAATTTTCCCAGCACTCAAAAAGTCCCTCCTCCCGCCAGCTCTGCTTTCAGGAAGTTCAGCAGAAGCAGTCCAACTTCTGTTCCCACTTCAGAGGAAAAGCTTTCTCGGGCCAGAGAAAGCCAGGGAATCACTGTACCGGCAAGTGCATTTCTTACAACTGGTAATCCCTCAGAACACAGAAATGAAGAAGCTGTATATGAAAATGTATTATTTCTTTGGTACACTAACCTATGTAACTAATATGGACCATTTCAGAGGACGGAGCTGACCCAACTGTGATCCCAGAGACCCAAATACCCAGCAGTAGGGAAAATAAATCCTCTCTGTGCTCTGCAACATTACATACACAAAATGCAAGCGCGTGCATTTTTTTATTGGCCCCATATACAGAATACATGTGAGGATGCTTGCCTTCCCAGTGTATTTCTCAAGCTCTTGAGAGCATATGCTATTTCCATGGGAACGCAAATAAGTTCATACTTTACATTTGTGTGTGACAAAAGGGGAAAAAAACTATTTTGTGTAAAATGCCAGCAGAGAGTGTTTCTGCCCGGTCTCGAACCGGGGACCTTTCGCGTGTGAGGCGAACGTGATAACCACTACACTACAGAAACAGCTGCTTGCTCACCTTTGTAGGGACTGGGAGAACAGGTGCAAAGGGCAGTGCAAGTGGACCTGCTTAAAGACTAATCAAATGCCTTGCGCCTGAAGCTCACACAATCCAGCCTAAAACATACGTCCTATCAAGCATGCGCACATATACAAGTATGCCAGCTGAGGGACTATGCAGCGTACAGAGGGAAGGACATATTTCCACTTTGAGATCGGACGGCCAAAACTCACAAGCAAATCAAGGAATGTTACTGAGAGCTAACAGAGAACACAAAGTGCTTGTCGCAAGGACATGGCACGCAAAGAGGTTCAGGAAGTGAATTGTTCATCGACTACTGCTTACCGAGAAAACCAGAGAGTCTGTCCAATGAAAATAACATTGAAAAAACAAAAAAAAGGAGCTCAAGTTAACCACCTTGATTGGGCTCGTCCGGGATTTGAACCCGGGACCTCTCGCACCCAAAGCGAGAATCATACCCCTAGACCAACGAGCCACGGTCCTTTGAGCATTTGACGGAATTGTCCTCAGCGTTTGCACCCCCCTTAGGATTCGAGGCCAAGAATGCCTATTCCTGAAGTTTGTTCCTGCCGCTGAAAGCCTTGTCAGTGTATGAGCCAAATGAATGCCCCAGTCGGCACGCTCTGACTGTCTTCACAGGTCTCCTCCTCATCCCGAAGGTTGGTGGCCCATTGACATCAGGGTGGAAGGTGCTTGCGATACACTGTTCCTTCCTTCCTTCCTTCCTTTATTCCTCTTATGCTGTTTATGTAATAAGAGGGGACGATACACAGAAGAGAGAAAGTGGCCCAACACACTAGACTAGCAGTCTTCTGATCAATCTGCAGCTGGCAAGGTGGGGGAGAGCCTTTATTTTGCACCTGCTGGGATCTGCATTGGCAGAAGCTCTGAGGGCTGGGCCTTTCCTTTTGCCTGTAAAAACAAAAAGCAGCCCTCCTCCCTCCAGCCCTGAGAGCATGGGCGTGACACTGGAAAAAGCAGCATCTCCCCTTTGGTAAAGATGACCATTGCACAGCTGCTCACTCAGAGCTCGATCGTGCTCGATCAGGCAAGATATATTTAGGTCACCAGCAAAGTCTGTTCTCTTTTCTTGCGTAGGGTGAGCATTCACAGAGCCCAGCTTCGTTGACAAGAGTGCAAAAGGTGTATACTAAAAGCTTTCTGCTTTACTTGAGCGCCATGGCCGTTATTATATTTTGGCTGCTCCAAGCAATCTCTGTCCAGCCGATGCAAATTTCCAGCTCAAATTTTCCCAGCACTCAAAAAGTCCCTCCTCCCGCCAGCTCTGCTTTCAGGAAGTTCAGCAGAAGCAGTCCAACTTCTGTTCCCACTTCAGAGGAAAAGCTTTCTCGGGCCAGAGAAAGCCAGGGAATCACTGTACCGGCAAGTGCATTTCTTACAACTGGTAATCCCTCAGAACACAGAAATGAAGAAGCTGTATATGAAAATGTATTATTTCTTTGGTACACTAACCTATGTAACTAATATGGACCATTTCAGAGGACGGAGCGGACCCAACTGTGATCCCAGAGACCCAAATACCCAGCAGTAGGGAAAATAAATCCTCTCTGTGCTCTGCAACATTACATACACAAAATGCAAGCGCGTGCATTTTTTTATTGGCCCCATATACAGAATACATGTGAGGATGCTTGCCTTCCCAGTGTATTTCTCAAGCTCTTGAGAGCATATGCTATTTCCATGGGAACGCAAATAAGTTCATACTTTACATTTGTGTGTGACAAAAGGGGAAAAAAACTATTTTGTGTAAAATGCCAGCAGAGAGTGTTTCTGCGGGACCTTTCGCGTGTGAGGCGAACGTGATAACCACTACACTACAGAAACAGCTGCTTACTCACCTTTGTAGGGACTGGGAGAACAGGTGCAAAGGGCAGTGCAAGTGGACCTGCTTAAAGACTAATCAAATGCCTTGCGCCTGAAGCTCACACAATCCAGCCTAAAACATACGTCCTATCAAGCATGCGCACATATACAAGTATGCCAGCTGAGGGCCTATGCAGCGTACAGAGGGAAGGACATATTTCCACTTTGAGATCGGACGGCCAAAACTCACAAGCAAATCAAGGAATGTTACTGAGAGCTAACAGAGAACACAAAGTGCTTGTCGCAAGGACATGGCACGCAAAGAGGTTCAGGAAGTGAATTGTTCATCGACTACTGCTTACCGAGAAAACCAGAGAGTCTGTCCAATGAAAATAACATTGAAAAAACAAAAAATAGGAGCTCAAGTTAACCACCTTGATTGGGACCTCTCGCACCCAAAGCGAGAATCATACCCCTAGACCAACGAGCCACGGTCCTTTGAGCATTTGACGGAATTGTCCTCAGCGTTTGCACCCCCCTTAGGATTCGAGGCCAAGAATGCCTATTCCCGAAGTTTGTTCCTGCCGCTGAAAGCCTTGTCGGTGTATGAGCCAAATGAATGCCCCAGTCGGCACGCTCTGACTGTCTTCACAGGTCTCCTCCTCATCCCGAAGGTTGGTGGCCCATTGACATCAGGGTGGAAGGTGCTTGCGATACACTGTTCCTTCCTTCCTTCCTTCCTTCCTTTATTCCTCTTATGCTGTTTATGTAATAAGAGGGGACGATACACAGAAGAGAGAAAGTGGCCCAACACACTAGACTAGCAGTCTTCTGATCAATCTGCAGCTGGCAAGGTGGGGGAGAGCCTTTATTTTGCACCTGCTGGGATCTGCATTGGCAGAAGCTCTGAGGGCTGGGCCTTTCCTTTTGCCTGTAAAAACAAAAAGCAGCCCTCCTCCCTCCAGCCCTGAGAGCATGGGCGTGACACTGGAAAAAGCAGCATCTCCCCTTTGGTAAAGATGACCATTGCACAGCTGCTCACTCAGAGCTCGATCGTGCTCGATCAGGCGAGATATATTTAGGTCACCAGCAAAGTCTGTTCTCTTTTCTTGCGTAGGGTGAGCATTCACAGAGCCCAGCTTCGTTGACGAGAGTGCAAAAGGTGTATACTAAAAGCTTTCTGCTTTACTTGAGCGCCATGGCCGTTATTATATTTTGGCTGCTCCAAGCAATCTCTGTCCAGCCGATGCAAATTTCCAGCTCAAATTTTCCCAGCACTCAAAAAGTCCCTCCTCCCGCCAGCTCTGCTTTCAGGAAGTTCAGCAGAAGCAGTCCAACTTCTGTTCCCACTTCAGAGGAAAAGCTTTCTCGGGCCAGAGAAAGCCAGGGAATCACTGTACCGGCAAGTGCATTTCTTACAACTGGTAATCCCTCAGAACACAGAAATGAAGAAGCTGTATATGAAAATGTATTATTTCTTTGGTACACTAACCTATGTAACTAATATGGACCATTTCAGAGGACGGAGCGGACCCAACTGTGATCCCAGAGACCCAAATACCCAGCAGTAGGGAAAATAAATCCTCTCTGTGCTCTGCAACATGACATACACAAAATGCAAGCGCGTGCATTTTTTTATTGGCCCCATATACAGAATACATGTGAGGATGCTTGCCTTCCCAGTGTATTTCTCAAGCTCTTGAGAGCATATGCTATTTCCATGGGAACGCAAATAAGTTCATACTTTACATTTGTGTGTGACAAAAGGGGAAAAAAACTATTTTGTGTAAAATGCCAGCAGAGAGTGTTTCTGCCCGGTCTCGAACCGGGGGGACCTTTCGCGTGTGAGGCGAACGTGATAACCACTACACTACAGAAACAGCTGCTTGCTCACCTTTGTAGGGACTGGGAGAACAGGTGCAAAGGGCAGTGCAAGTGGACCTGCTTAAAGACTAATCAAATGCCTTGCGCCTGAAGCTCACACAATCCAGCCTAAAACATACGTCCTATCAAGCATGCGCACATATACAAGTATGCCAGCTGAGGGCCTATGCAGCGTACAGAGGGAAGGACATATTTCCACTTTGAGATCGGACGGCCAAAACTCACAAGCAAATCAAGGAATGTTACTGAGAGCTAACAGAGAACACAAAGTGCTTGTCGCAAGGACATGGCACGCAAAGAGGTTCAGGAAGTGAATTGTTCATCGACTACTGCTTACCGAGAAAACCAGAGAGTCTGTCCAATGAAAATAACATTGAAAAAACAAAAAATAGGAGCTCAAGTTAACCACCTTGATTGGGACCTCTCGCACCCAAAGCGAGAATCATACCCCTAGACCAACGAGCCACGGTCCTTTGAGCATTTGACGGAATTGTCCTCAGCGTTTGCACCCCCCTTAGGATTCGAGGCCAAGAATGCCTATTCCTGAAGTTTGTTCCTGCCGCTGAAAGCCTTGTCGGTGTATGAGCCAAATGAATGCCCCAGTCGGCACGCTCTGACTGTCTTCACAGGTCTCCTCCTCATCCCGAAGGTTGGTGGCCCATTGACATCAGGGTGGAAGGTGCTTGCGATACACTGTTCCTTCCTTCCTTCCTTCCTTCCTTTATTCCTCTTATGCTGTTTATGTAATAAGAGGGGACGATACACAGAAGAGAGAAAGTGGCCCAACACACTAGACTAGCAGTCTTCTGATCAATCTGCAGCTGGCAAGGTGGGGGAGAGCCTTTATTTTGCACCTGCTGGGATCTGCATTGGCAGAAGCTCTGAGGGCTGGGCCTTTCCTTTTGCCTGTAAAAACAAAAAGCAGCCCTCCTCCCTCCAGCCCTGAGAGCATGGGCGTGACACTGGAAAAAGCAGCATCTCCCCTTTGGTAAAGATGACTGTTGAACCTCGTTCATACGTTCGTTCTCGGGCCTACAAATGACACGGAGCCGAATTCACTAACAACCAACTTTATTCACCTCTCAACTCTAACTAACTTTTCCTCTCTCTCGCCCCTCCCTTTCCGTCTCCCCTCCCGCTCTTTCTCCTTGGCTGCCCTTAAAGGGGCAGTGTCCTTTTTCCATGTATAACACCTCCCCCGTGCTTATCATAGCAGTCCGGCTACATCTGTTCGATGAGCCGCATTGGTTTCTTTATCGTCCTTGGGGGTCTCCCTGGTGATTCTCTGCTCTCGCCGCTTGACTCTATTGGGGGTTCCGTTTCCTCTTCCTCATTGAGGCTCTCGTCGGATATCTCTGGTGGTTCAGGTTCTTCCAGATACAGCTTCTTGAAGAATGAGGAGTTACGGGTAATGTCCCCTAGTTCTCCGGTTGCCGTGACCATGGGCCCTTTGATAGCTGTGATGATTCTTGGCTCTGGATGGTATCGAGTGTCCGTTTTCTTGCGCTGTGTTTGTCGGACCAGTACTGTTTGTCCAACTTCCAGCTGTTGTTCCTTTGCTCTCCTTCTTGTGTCAGCCCAGTGCTTGGCTTTCCTTCGTTTCTCAGCGTCACGTTCCCTGATGGCTAGGTCTTCTTCCGGTGTATAGTCCTCCCATCGTGGGATACGTGTCCTGGGTTGGTATCTCACCATGAGTTCAGCGGGTGGCTTTGCAGTTGCGTCATGTTGAGTGTTCCGATAGCTTCGGAGCATGCTACAGATGGCTTTCGGATGGGGTGTCTGTTCCGCTACTGCCTTTTGTCGGGTCAATTTGATCGTGGCCATAAACCGTTCAACCATCCCATTGGCTTGGGGCCAGAGTGGTGTGATCTTTTGATGGGAGAAGCCTAGGTGTTTTGCGAAGTTTGCGAATTCCCGTCCCTGGAAAGGGGACCCGTTGTCGGTCTTCACGATGTTGGGGATGCCCCATTCGCTGAAGAGTTCGTCCACTATGGGCGCATTCTCAGCGAAGGATGTCGAGGGTGTTTGTTTCACAAATGGGAATCTCGAGTACTCGTCTATTATTACTAATAGGTACCCTCCCTCTTCTACGGGTCCATAAAAGTCCATTGCGACCTTTTGCCAGGGTCTCGTTGGCAGCGTGGTGAGTTGGAGGGGGTTTGGGTTTTGTCCTTGGGCTGCCAGTTGGCAGGGTCTGCAGTGTCTGAGCATGTCCTCCACTATCATGTCCATGTATGGGAACCAGACATAGTTCCTGAGGAACCTTTTGGTGTTGTCCATTCCCCTGTGCCCTTCGTGCGCCAGCATTGCTAGTGTCTTCCTTAGGTCTCTTGGTGCTACTAGCCTCTTTCCTCGTAGTAGTAGCCCTTGGTCTGTTGCTATAAGTTCATCTTTTACTTTGGCTAGCCGGTCTAATTCTTTCTGGTCCACGTCTCCTTCTTCAGTTCTATTTGAGTGGCGTTCCCTCCATTTGTTGGAGCGGGTGAGGGTGATAGCGGCCCTGATCGTTGGGTCGGCTTTGCTCCTTTCTTCGAACGTCGTGGTCGAGATGGTGGGCGGCATGGCATTTGACGATAGGTACAAGACATATTCAGTGGCTTCATGTGCCAAAGTGTCATCTTTGTCGGGCAGAGGATGTCTGGACAAGTAGTCCGCTGGGTTTGCGTCTCCTCCTGGTTTATGGATGATGGTGTAATCGTATTCCTGTAGTCTTATCCCCCATCGCTCTATGCGGGGTGGCATCTTCGTCCTGGGGTTCCCAAAGATGGATAGGAGGGCTTGGTGGTCTGTCACTAGGGTAAATTTCCGGCCAATGATGAAGTGGTGGTATTTTTCGCACGCCCATACCGCGGCCAGGCTTTCTCTCTCTGCTTGAGAGTAGGCCTTTTCCGTGTGTGACAGGGCTCGGCTGGCGTAGGCGACTATTGCGTGGTGGCTGTTGTCTGCGGAGTCAGTTTGTGCTAGGATGGCTCCCAGCCCCACCGGGCTCGCATCAACTGTGATGATTGTGTGCCAGTTGGGATCGAAATATGCCAGTTGTTTGTTGTTGGTGAGTCCCTCTTTTATCGCTGTGAATGCCTCCTGGCAGGGTGCGTCCCATGTGAATGGTTGGTTCTTCTTCAGGAGGTTGCGGAGCGGGTCAGTCGTTGTGGCGTAGTTTGGAAGGTATCGCGCACAATATCCCGCCATTCCCAATAGCGAGCGTAACTCTGCTGTGTTCGTCGGTGCTCGAAGATCAGTGATGGCCTTTATTTTGTCTGGGTCTGCCGATATGCCGTTGTTGGAGAATGTGTGTCCGAAGAACTTGAGACTTGTTCTGTTAATGACGCACTTGCACTCATTTAGTGTTAGCCCTGCATCTTGTAGAATGGAGCAGATGTTCCTGAGAGCCTTATCATGCTGGTCTTGATCTTTCCCAAATATGAGGATGTCATCACTGTAATTTAATGCATTTGTCTCTGATGCTATGAGACGCCTAATGGTCTCTTGGAATATTTCTGCGGCGGATGAGATGCCGAAGTTTAACCTTTTGTATCGGAACAGGCCGTCATGCGTTGCAAATGTGGTTATGGGCCGTGATTCTGGATCCAGGACGAGTTGATGGTAGCCCTGGTTGAGGTCAAGTTTTGAGAAAAACCTCGCCTGGTTTAACCTGATTAGCATGTCCTCCAATCCTGGTCCTGGGTGCCTTTCTCTCTGGATGGCAGTATTCGGGATGCGCATGTCTACGCATATGCGAAGGCGACCATTGTCCTTGGGGACAATTACTATCGGCGACACCCAGGGTGTTGGCCCTTCCGCTTTCTCTATGATGTCGTTCTGGAGGAGAAGTTGTATTTCCTTCGACACTTGTTCCTGGAGGTGGAAACCTACTTTCCGTGGGTGTTGTGGAACTGGCCTGACGTTTTTGTCTATGTGTAGTTTGATGCATGGCCCTTTTAGCATCCCTACCCCTTCGAATAGTTTGGGGAAGTTGTTCTTGAGTTCTCTTTTTGCCAATGGTCTGTCTATGATTGCCCTGACGGATTCACATGGTAGTGGTAGTCCTTCAATGACCTCTGACTGGTCATAGTGTAGGTCAATCAGGGCAAGTGCGTTAGCTGTCCTGTAACTGAGAAGGCAGCGGCCAATAGCTGGGCTTCTTATCACATGTATCGTGGCGGTTACTGTGATGCCTCTGTGTCGTAGGTCGCATTGAAATTTCCCTTTTGATGTCATGGGTTGGGTCGCTCCCCATTGGAAGATGTGTGTCCTAGACTCCTGGATGGGGTATGTTGAGGCTATTTCACGATAGATGTCTTCATTCATGACGTTGACCGTCGCTCCTGTATCAACAATAAATCTGTTTTGGGTTCTTCCCATCTGAATTGTTACTCTGGGAGCCGCGGTGTCCTCCTCCTCCACGCTGAGAAGGCATACATACTCTCGGTCGTAGCCGTCCTGCAGGTATTGAGGCTGTTCGTTTCCACTTGGTGGATGGTGTGGTGGGGGGTAAGGGTATGGCTCCCTGTCACGTTCCCGGTTGTCTGGTGCTTCCGCTCTGCGGGTGTCTTCGCGTTCCAGTTCCCGCATGAAGTCATCCTGATAGGCATCGTATAATTCGTGGTCTTTCCTGTCTGGTTCAATCTGAAGTCCTTCCAAGGCTCTCACTGTGTTTGGGCGTTGATATGATGGCGCGAGAGGTGCGTTCCTGTCCACATGGTGATGCTGTTCTTTATGTGCGTCCATCGTGCGAGGGGTAGATCGTGGGCGTGCTGATCCTCCTTCCGGTAGTAGTTCTTTGCACATCACTTGGAAGTGGTTCTCCATTCCGCACCTCATGCATCGTTGCCCAATGGCGGGGCACGGTCCTCTGTGTGGATATTCGAATCCGCAGCGATAGCATTGGCGGTCACCCTGTGCTCGTTGTGTCGGGTACCTCTGGTTGGTCCTTGGTTGGGTGTTTGGCTGGCGGGCGTAGGGATGAATTGCGGCTATGGTTTCTCCCTTTTTGGGGTTCTCAATGGCTGCTGCTTGAATGTCCACTCTTTCGTATACCCTGGCTAGGTCTAGTACCTCTTTTAGGGATAGGGGTTTCTTGAGGAGGTGCTTCCGGAACATCGAGGATACACACCCTTCTATGATGCGTAATCTAATGGCTTCTTCGTCATTAAAGTTAGCAAAGTCACATTTTGATATTTTCCTCTGAAGGCGTATTACGAACTCCCCTATCGATTCGTGAGGTAGCTGGCCGCATTGGTTGAAAGTGTACCTTTCATAGTCCCGGTTCGGTGAGATGACTAGTTTTTCGTTAATGGCTTGCAGGAGTCTTGCATATGTGGTGCGGTCTTGTGGAGGGATCGTGCGTATAATATTTTTGATTTCTCTCCCTGCGACATTTGCAAATATGCTCAGTATGTTGGGAGGTTCTTGTGTGCCAATGGCACCCACGAAGTCGTCAAATTCCTCCATCCATTCTTCCCATCTCTGTCCCTGGTCATGGTGTGGGTTTAGCGTGAACGGGGCAGGTCTCCTCATTAGGCTTGCATGAGAGGAGGGGGCTCCCGGTGGTGGTGGTGGTGCATTAGGGTCTGCCGCGTCTGCAGATGACATGGCGGTATCTTGGTGTGTAGCGTGGGGTGCTGCGTCGCGGATGCTCTGGGTGCTCTGATCGGCTTTTGCACCGTGGTTCTCTTGAACTGCTGCTGTGTATATTCGCTCACTGGGGCACGTTGTTCACCCTCTGCTGTTTGTGTGCAGAGTGGCGTCCTGGCAATGTCACCTTCGGGTTCTTGCAGAATTTTTGGTGATTTTACCAATGTCACATAGGTGGGAGACTCGGGGTTCCCCTTTGCAAATGTTACCTTTGCAGAATTTTTGGTGTTTTTACCAATGTCACATAGGTGGGAGACACGGGGTTTCCCCTTTCAGGTGTCACCTTCGGGTGTCTCTACAGATGTGTCACGTGGGTGGGAGACTCGGGGTTCCCTTTCCGCTACCCTTTTCCGACTCCTTACTTGAGGGTGGATGCCGCGAGCCTGCGGGTCTCCTCTTCCGTGACGTGTGGGCCTCTTCTGGTCCGCGGGCTCCGCTCGTTGTTGGCGTTCGCGGTCCTCTTCTTGTCGAGGTGCGCGGGACGTCTTCTGCTGGGCTCTGCGGTCCTGGTCGGCTAGCCGCTGTCGGCGGGCTTCCGCTGCTGGGCTCTTCGCTGCTGGGCTCTGCAGTTGGGGCGCACGGGCCTCTCGATCTTCCAGTCGGCTGGGCACTTCAGTCTCGGGCGCACGGGCCCCTCGATCACCTGGTCGGCTGGGCCAGCTGCCGGTGGGCCTCCGCTGCTGGGCTCTTCGCTGCTGGGCTCTGCAGTTGGGGCGCACGGGCCTCTCGATCTTCCGGTCGGCTGGGCGCTTCAGTCTCGGGCGCACGGGCCCTTCAATTGCTTGGTCGGCTGGTTAGCTGGCAGTCCTCCGCTGTCGGGTTCCTTGCCACCGGGCTCTCCAGTCTTGGGCGCACGGTCCTCTCCGATCTTCTGGTCGGTTGGTCTGCTGCTGGCCACCACTGCCGGGCTCTCTGGTCCTGATGCTGCAGGGCACACGGGCCCACCTGGTCTGCTGGGCTCACGAGCCCTCCTTAACTGCTGGGCACACGGGCCCTCCCTGAACGCTGCTGGGCTCACAGGCCCTCCTCGCACTGCTGGGCTCACAGGCCCTCCAAACTGCTGCCGGCACGCGACGGGTCGTATCGGCTTCGTCGCCAGTGTTGAACCTCGTTCATACGTTCGTTCTCGGGCCTACAAATGACACGGAGCCGAATTCACTAACAACCAACTTTATTCACCTCTCAACTCTAACTAACTTTTCCTCTCTCTCGCCCCTCCCTTTCCGTCTCCCCTCCCGCTCTTTCTCCTTGGCTGCCCTTAAAGGGGCAGTGTCCTTTTTCCATGTATAACAATGACCATTGCACAGCTGCTCACTCAGAGCTCGATCGTGCTCGATCAGGCGAGATATATTTAGGTCACCAGCAAAGTCTGTTCTCTTTTCTTGCGTAGGGTGAGCATTCACAGAGCCCAGCTTCGTTGACGAGAGTGCAAAAGGTGTATACTAAAAGCTTTCTGCTTTACTTGAGCGCCATGGCCGTTATTATATTTTGGCTGCTCCAAGCAATCTCTGTCCAGCCGATGCAAATTTCCAGCTCAAATTTTCCCAGCACTCAAAAAGTCCCTCCTCCCGCCAGCTCTGCTTTCAGGAAGTTCAGCAGAAGCAGTCCAACTTCTGTTCCCACTTCAGAGGAAAAGCTTTCTCGGGCCAGAGAAAGCCAGGGAATCACTGTACCGGCAAGTGCATTTCTTACAACTGGTAATCCCTCAGAACACAGAAATGAAGAAGCTGTATATGAAAATGTATTATTTCTTTGGTACACTAACCTATGTAACTAATATGGACCATTTCAGAGGACGGAGCGGACCCAACTGTGATCCCAGAGACCCAAATACCCAGCAGTAGGGAAAATAAATCCTCTCTGTGCTCTGCAACATGACATACACAAAATGCAAGCGCGTGCATTTTTTTATTGGCCCCATATACAGAATACATGTGAGGATGCTTGCCTTCCCAGTGTATTTCTCAAGCTCTTGAGAGCATATGCTATTTCCATGGGAACGCAAATAAGTTCATACTTTACATTTGTGTGTGACAAAAGGGGAAAAAAACTATTTTGTGTAAAATGCCAGCAGAGAGTGTTTCTGCCCGGTCTCGAACCGGGGGGACCTTTCGCGTGTGAGGCGAACGTGATAACCACTACACTACAGAAACAGCTGCTTGCTCACCTTTGTAGGGACTGGGAGAACAGGTGCAAAGGGCAGTGCAAGTGGACCTGCTTAAAGACTAATCAAATGCCTTGCGCCTGAAGCTCACACAATCCAGCCTAAAACATACGTCCTATCAAGCATGCGCACATATACAAGTATGCCAGCTGAGGGCCTATGCAGCGTACAGAGGGAAGGACATATTTCCACTTTGAGATCGGACGGCCAAAACTCACAAGCAAATCAAGGAATGTTACTGAGAGCTAACAGAGAACACAAAGTGCTTGTCGCAAGGACATGGCACGCAAAGAGGTTCAGGAAGTGAATTGTTCATCGACTACTGCTTACCGAGAAAACCAGAGAGTCTGTCCAATGAAAATAACATTGAAAAAACAAAAAAAAGGAGCTCAAGTTAACCACCTTGATTGGGCTCGTCCGGGATTTGAACCCGGGACCTCTCGCACCCAAAGCGAGAATCATACCCCTAGATCAACGAGCCACGGTCCTTTGAGCATTTGACGGAATTGTCCTCAGCGTTTGCACCCCCCTTAGGATTCGAGGCCAAGAATGCCTATTCCTGAAGTTTGTTCCTGCCGCTGAAAGCCTTGTCGGTGTATGAGCCAAATGAATGCCCCAGTCGGCACGCTCTGACTGTCTTCACAGGTCTCCTCCTCATCCCGAAGGTTGGTGGCCCATTGACATCAGGGTGGAAGGTGCTTGCGATACACTGTTCCTTCCTTCCTTCCTTCCTTCCTTTATTCCTCTTATGCTGTTTATGTAATAAGAGGGGACGATACACAGAAGAGAGAAAGTGGCCCAACACACTAGACTAGCAGTCTTCTGATCAATCTGCAGCTGGCAAGGTGGGGGAGAGCCTTTATTTTGCACCTGCTGGGATCTGCATTGGCAGAAGCTCTGAGGGCTGGGCCTTTCCTTTTGCCTGTAAAAACAAAAAGCAGCCCTCCTCCCTCCAGCCCTGAGAGCATGGGCGTGACACTGGAAAAAGCAGCATCTCCCCTTTGGTAAAGATGACCATTGCACAGCTGCTCACTCAGAGCTCGATCGTGCTCGATCAGGCGAGATATATTTAGGTCACCAGCAAAGTCTGTTCTCTTTTCTTGCGTAGGGTGAGCATTCACAGAGCCCAGCTTCGTTGACAAGAGTGCAAAAGGTGTATACTAAAAGCTTTCTGCTTTACTTGAGCGCCATGGCCGTTATTATATTTTGGCTGCTCCAAGCAATCTCTGTCCAGCCGATGCAAATTTCCAGCTCAAATTTTCCCAGCACTCAAAAAGTCCCTCCTCCCGCCAGCTCTGCTTTCAGGAAGTTCAGCAGAAGCAGTCCAACTTCTGTTCCCACTTCAGAGGAAAAGCTTTCTCGGGCCAGAGAAAGCCAGGGAATCACTGTACCGGCAAGTGCATTTCTTACAACTGGTAATCCCTCAGAACACAGAAATGAAGAAGCTGTATATGAAAATGTATTATTTCTTTGGTACACTAACCTATGTAACTAATATGGACCATTTCAGAGGACGGAGCGGACCCAACTGTGATCCCAGAGACCCAAATACCCAGCAGTAGGGAAAATAAATCCTCTCTGTGCTCTGCAACATTACATACACAAAATGCAAGCGCGTGCATTTTTTTATTGGCCCCATATACAGAATACATGTGAGGATGCTTGCCTTCCCAGTGTATTTCTCAAGCTCTTGAGAGCATATGCTATTTCCATGGGAACGCAAATAAGTTCATACTTTACATTTGTGTGTGACAAAAGGGGAAAAAAACTATTTTGTGTAAAATGCCAGCAGAGAGTGTTTCTGCCCGGTCTCGAACCGGGGACCTTTCGCGTGTGAGGCGAACGTGATAACCAGTACACTACAGAAACAGCTGCTTGCTCACCTTTGTAGGGACTGGGAGAACAGGTGCAAAGGGCAGTGCAAGTGGACCTGCTTAAAGACTAATCAAATGCCTTGCGCCTGAAGCTCACACAATCCAGCCTAAAACATACGTCCTATCAAGCATGCGCACATATACAAGTATGCCAGCTGAGGGCCTATGCAGCGTACAGAGGGAAGGACATATTTCCACTTTGAGATCGGACGGCCAAAACTCACAAGCAAATCAAGGAATGTTACTGAGAGCTAACAGAGAACACAAAGTGCTTGTCGCAAGGACATGGCACGCAAAGAGGTTCAGGAAGTGAATTGTTCATCGACTACTGCTTACCGAGAAAACCAGAGAGTCTGTCCAATGAAAATAACATTGAAAAAACAAAAAATAGGAGCTCAAGTTAACCACCTTGATTGGGACCTCTCGCACCCAAAGCGAGAATCATACCCCTAGACCAACGAGCCACGGTCCTTTGAGCATTTGACGGAATTGTCCTCAGCGTTTGCACCCCCCTTAGGATTCGAGGCCAAGAATGCCTATTCCTGAAGTTTGTTCCTGCCGCTGAAAGCCTTGTCGGTGTATGAGCCAAATGAATGCCCCAGTCGGCACGCTCTGACTGTCTTCACAGGTCTCCTCCTCATCCCGAAGGTTGGTGGCCCATTGACATCAGGGTGGAAGGTGCTTGCGATACACTGTTCCTTCCTTCCTTCCTTCCTTTATTCCTCTTATGCTGTTTATGTAATAAGAGGGGACGATACACAGAAGAGAGAAAGTGGCCCAACACACTAGACTAGCAGTCTTCTGATCAATCTGCAGCTGGCAAGGTGGGGGAGAGCCTTTATTTTGCACCTGCTGGGATCTGCATTGGCAGAAGCTCTGAGGGCTGGGCCTTTCCTTTTGCCTGTAAAAACAAAAAGCAGCCCTCCTCCCTCCAGCCCTGAGAGCATGGGCGTGACACTGGAAAAAGCAGCATCTCCCCTTTGGTAAAGATGACCATTGCACAGCTGCTCACTCAGAGCTCGATCGTGCTCGATCAGGCAAGATATATTTAGGTCACCAGCAAAGTCTGTTCTCTTTTCTTGCGTAGGGTGAGCATTCACAGAGCCCAGCTTCGTTGACAAGAGTGCAAAAGGTGTATACTAAAAGCTTTCTGCTTTACTTGAGCGCCATGGCCGTTATTATATTTTGGCTGCTCCAAGCAATCTCTGACCAGCCGATGCAAATTTCCAGCTCAAATTTTCCCAGCACTCAAAAAGTCCCTCCTCCCGCCAGCTCTGCTTTCAGGAAGTTCAGCAGAAGCAGTCCAACTTCTGTTCCCACTTCAGAGGAAAAGCTTTCTCGGGCCAGAGAAAGCCAGGGAATCACTGTACCGGCAAGTGCATTTCTTACAACTGGTAATCCCTCAGAACACAGAAATGAAGAAGCTGTATATGAAAATGTATTATTTCTTTGGTACACTAACCTATGTAACTAATATGGACCATTTCAGAGGACGGAGCGGACCCAACTGTGATCCCAGAGACCCAAATACCCAGCAGTAGGGAAAATAAATCCTCTCTGTGCTCTGCAACATTACATACACAAAATGCAAGCGCGTGCATTTTTTTATTGGCCCCATATACAGAATACATGTGAGGATGCTTGCCTTCCCAGTGTATTTCTCAAGCTCTTGAGAGCATATGCTATTTCCATGGGAACGCAAATAAGTTCATACTTTACATTTGTGTGTGACAAAAGGGGAAAAAAACTATTTTGTGTAAAATGCCAGCAGAGAGTGTTTCTGCCCGGTCTCGAACCGGGGACCTTTCGCGTGTGAGGCGAACGTGATAACCACTACACTACAGAAACAGCTGCTTACTCACCTTTGTAGGGACTGGGAGAACAGGTGCAAAGGGCAGTGCAAGTGGACCTGCTTAAAGACTAATCAAATGCCTTGCGCCTGAAGCTCACACAATCCAGCCTAAAACATACGTCCTATCAAGCATGCGCACATATACAAGTATGCCAGCTGAGGGCCTATGCAGCGTACAGAGGGAAGGACATATTTCCACTTTGAGATCGGACGGCCAAAACTCACAAGCAAATCAAGGAATGTTACTGAGAGCTAACAGAGAACACAAAGTGCTTGTCGCAAGGACATGGCACGCAAAGAGGTTCAGGAAGTGAATTGTTCATCGACTACTGCTTACCGAGAAAACCAGAGAGTCTGTCCAATGAAAATAACATTGAAAAAACAAAAAAAAGGAGCTCAAGTTAACCACCTTGATTGGGCTCGTCCGGGATTTGAACCCGGGACCTCTCGCACCCAAAGCGAGAATCATACCCCTAGACCAACGAGCCACGGTCCTTTGAGCATTTGACGGAATTGTCCTCAGCGTTTGCACCCCCCTTAGGATTCGAGGCCAAGAATGCCTATTCCTGAAGTTTGTTCCTGCCGCTGAAAGCCTTGTCGGTGTATGAGCCAAATGAATGCCCCAGTCGGCACGCTCTGACTGTCTTCACAGGTCTCCTCCTCATCCCGAAGGTTGGTGGCCCATTGACATCAGGGTGGAAGGTGCTTGCGATACACTGTTCCTTCCTTCCTTCCTTCCTTCCTTTATTCCTCTTATGCTGTTTATGTAATAAGAGGGGACGATACACAGAAGAGAGAAAGTGGCCCAACACACTAGACTAGCAGTCTTCTGATCAATCTGCAGCTGGCAAGGTGGGGGAGAGCCTTTATTTTGCACCTGCTGGGATCTGCATTGGCAGAAGCTCTGAGGGCTGGGCCTTTCCTTTTGCCTGTAAAAACAAAAAGCAGACCTCCTCCCTCCAGCCCTGAGAGCATGGGCGTGACACTGGAAAAAGCAGCATCTCCCCTTTGGTAAAGATGACCATTGCACAGCTGCTCACTCAGAGCTCGATCGTGCTCGATCAGGCGAGATATATTTAGGTCACCAGCAAAGTCTGTTCTCTTTTCTTGCGTAGGGTGAGCATTCACAGAGCCCAGCTTCGTTGACAAGAGTGCAAAAGGTGTATACTAAAAGCTTTCTGCTTTACTTGAGCGCCATGGCCGTTATTATATTTTGGCTGCTCCAAGCAATCTCTGTCCAGCCGATGCAAATTTCCAGCTCAAATTTTCCCAGCACTCAAAAAGTCCCTCCTCCCGCCAGCTCTGCTTTCAGGAAGTTCAGCAGAAGCAGTCCAACTTCTGTTCCCACTTCAGAGGAAAAGCTTTCTCGGGCCAGAGAAAGCCAGGGAATCACTGTACCGGCAAGTGCATTTCTTACAACTGGTAATCCCTCAGAACACAGAAATGAAGAAGCTGTATATGAAAATGTATTATTTCTTTGGTACACTAACCTATGTAACTAATATGGACCATTTCAGAGGACGGAGCGGACCCAACTGTGATCCCAGAGACCCAAATACCCAGCAGTAGGGAAAATAAATCCTCTCTGTGCTCTGCAACATTACATACACAAAATGCAAGCGCGTGCATTTTTTTATTGGCCCCATATACAGAATACATGTGAGGATGCTTGCCTTCCCAGTGTATTTCTCAAGCTCTTGAGAGCATATGCTATTTCCATGGGAACGCAAATAAGTTCATACTTTACATTTGTGTGTGACAAAAGGGGAAAAAAACTATTTTGTGTAAAATGCCAGCAGAGAGTGTTTCTGCCCGGTCTCGAACCGGGGACCTTTATAACCACTACACTACAGAAACAGCTGCTTGCTCACCTTTGTAGGGACCAGGAGAACAGGTGCAAAGGGCAGTGCAAGTGGACCTGCTTAAAGACTAATCAAATGCCTTGCGCCTGAAGCTCACACAATCCAGCCTAAAACATACGTCCTATCAAGCATGCGCACATATACAAGTATGCCAGCTGAGGGCCTATGCAGCGTACAGAGGGAAGGACATATTTCCACTTTGAGATCGGACGGCCAAAACTCACAAGCAAATCAAGGAATGTTACTGAGAGCTAACAGAGAACACAAAGTGCTTGTCGCAAGGACATGGCACGCAAAGAGGTTCAGGAAGTGAATTGTTCATCGACTACTGCTTACCGAGAAAACCAGAGAGTCTGTCCAATGAAAATAACATTGAAAAAACAAAAAAAAGGAGCTCAAGTTAACCACCTTGATTGGGCTCGTCCGGGATTTGAACCCGGGACCTCTCGCACCCAAAGCGAGAATCATACCCCTAGACCAACGAGCCACGGTCCTTTGAGCATTTGACGGAATTGTCCTCAGCGTTTGCACCCCCCTTAGGATTCGAGGCCAAGAATGCCTATTCCTGAAGTTTGTTCCTGCCGCTGAAAGCCTTGTCGGTGTATGAGCCAAATGAATGCCCCAGTCGGCACGCTCTGACTGTCTTCACAGGTCTCCTCCTCATCCCGAAGGTTGGTGGCCCATTGACATCAGGGTGGAAGGTGCTTGCGATACACTGTTCCTTCCTTCCTTCCTTCCTTCCTTCCTTCCTTTATTCCTCTTATGCTGTTTATGTAATAAGAGGGGACGATACACAGAAGAGAGAAAGTGGCCCAACACACTAGACTAGCAGTCTTCTGATCAATCTGCAGCTGGCAAGGTGGGGGAGAGCCTTTATTTTGCACCTGCTGGGATCTGCATTGGCAGAAGCTCTGAGGGCTGGGCCTTTCCTTTTGCCTGTAAAAACAAAAAGCAGCCCTCCTCCCTCCAGCCCTGAGAGCATGGGCGTGACACTGGAAAAAGCAGCATCTCCCCTTTGGTAAAGATGACCATTGCACAGCTGCTCACTCAGAGCTCGATCGTGCTCGATCAGGCGAGATATATTTAGGTCACCAGCAAAGTCTGTTCTCTTTTCTTGCGTAGGGTGAGCATTCACAGAGCCCAGCTTCGTTGACAAGAGTGCAAAAGGTGTATACTAAAAGCTTTCTGCTTTACTTGAGCGCCATGGCCGTTATTATATTTTGGCTGCTCCAAGCAATCTCTGTCCAGCCGATGCAAATTTCCAGCTCAAATTTTCCCAGCACTCAAAAAGTCCCTCCTCCCGCCAGCTCTGCTTTCAGGAAGTTCAGCAGAAGCAGTCCAACTTCTGTTCCCACTTCAGAGGAAAAGCTTTCTCGGGCCAGAGAAAGCCAGGGAATCACTGTACCGGCAAGTGCATTTCTTACAACTGGTAATCCCTCAGAACACAGAAATGAAGAAGCTGTATATGAAAATGTATTATTTCTTTGGTACACTAACCTATGTAACTAATATGGACCATTTCAGAGGACGGAGCGGACCCAACTGTGATCCCAGAGACCCAAATACCCAGCAGTAGGGAAAATAAATCCTCTCTGTGCTCTGCAACATTACATACACAAAATGCAAGCGCGTGCATTTTTTTATTGGCCCCATATACAGAATACATGTGAGGATGCTTGCCTTCCCAGTGTATTTCTCAAGCTCTTGAGAGCATATGCTATTTCCATGGGAACGCAAATAAGTTCATACTTTACATTTGTGTGTGACAAAAGGGGAAAAAAACTATTTTGTGTAAAATGCCAGCAGAGAGTGTTTCTGCCCGGTCTCGAACCGGGGACCTTTATAACCACTACACTACAGAAACAGCTGCTTGCTCACCTTTGTAGGGACTGGGAGAACAGGTGCAAAGGGCAGTGCAAGTGGACCTGCTTAAAGACTAATCAAATGCCTTGCGCCTGAAGCTCACACAATCCAGCCTAAAACATACGTCCTATCAAGCATGCGCACATATACAAGTATGCCAGCTGAGGGCCTATGCAGCGTACAGAGGGAAGGACATATTTCCACTTTGAGATCGGACGGCCAAAACTCACAAGCAAATCAAGGAATGTTACTGAGAGCTAACAGAGAACACAAAGTGCTTGTCGCAAGGACATGGCACGCAAAGAGGTTCAGGAAGTGAATTGTTCATCGACTACTGCTTACCGAGAAAACCAGAGAGTCTGTCCAATGAAAATAACATTGAAAAAACAAAAAAAAGGAGCTCAAGTTAACCACCTTGATTGGGCTCGTCCGGGATTTGAACCCGGGACCTCTCGCACCCAAAGCGAGAATCATACCCCTAGACCAACGAGCCACGGTCCTTTGAGCATTTGACGGAATTGTCCTCAGCGTTTGCACCCCCCTTAGGATTCGAGGCCAAGAATGCCTATTCCTGAAGTTTGTTCCTGCCGCTGAAAGCCTTGTCGGTGTATGAGCCAAATGAATGCCCCAGTCGGCACGCTCTGACTGTCTTCACAGGTCTCCTCCTCATCCCGAAGGTTGGTGGCCCATTGACATCAGGGTGGAAGGTGCTTGCGATACACTGTTCCTTCCTTCCTTCCTTCCTTCCTTCCTTTATTCCTCTTATGCTGTTTATGTAATAAGAGGGGACGATACACAGAAGAGAGAAAGTGGCCCAACACACTAGACTAGCAGTCTTCTGATCAATCTGCAGCTGGCAAGGTGGGGGAGAGCCTTTATTTTGCACCTGCTGGGATCTGCATTGGCAGAAGCTCTGAGGGCTGGGCCTTTCCTTTTGCCTGTAAAAACAAAAAGCAGCCCTCCTCCCTCCAGCCCTGAGAGCATGGGCGTGACACTGGAAAAAGCAGCATCTCCCCTTTGGTAAAGATGACCATTGCACAGCTGCTCACTCAGAGCTCGATCGTGCTCGATCAGGCGAGATATATTTAGGTCACCAGCAAAGTCTGTTCTCTTTTCTTGCGTAGGGTGAGCATTCACAGAGCCCAGCTTCGTTGACAAGAGTGCAAAAGGTGTATACTAAAAGCTTTCTGCTTTACTTGAGCGCCATGGCCGTTATTATATTTTGGCTGCTCCAAGCAATCTCTGTCCAGCCGATGCAAATTTCCAGCTCAAATTTTCCCAGCACTCAAAAAGTCCCTCCTCCCGCCAGCTCTGCTTTCAGGAAGTTCAGCAGAAGCAGTCCAACTTCTGTTCCCACTTCAGAGGAAAAGCTTTCTCGGGCCAGAGAAAGCCAGGGAATCACTGTACCGGCAAGTGCATTTCTTACAACTGGTAATCCCTCAGAACACAGAAATGAAGAAGCTGTATATGAAAATGTATTATTTCTTTGGTACACTAACCTATGTAACTAATATGGACCATTTCAGAGGACGGAGCAGACCCAACTGTGATCCCAGAGACCCAAATACCCAGCAGTAGGGAAAATAAATCCTCTCTGTGCTCTGCAACATTACATACACAAAATGCAAGCGCGTGCATTTTTTTATTGGCCCCATATACAGAATACATGTGAGGATGCTTGCCTTCCCAGTGTATTTCTCAAGCTCTTGAGAGCATATGCTATTTCCATGGGAACGCAAATAAGTTCATACTTTACATTTGTGTGTGACAAAAGGGGAAAAAAACTATTTTGTGTAAAATGCCAGCAGAGAGTGTTTCTGCCCGGTCTCGAACCGGGGACCTTTCGCGTGTGAGGCGAACGTGATAACCACTACACTACAGAAACAGCTGCTTGCTCACCTTTGTAGGGACTGGGAGAACAGGTGCAAAGGGCAGTGCAAGTGGACCTGCTTAAAGACTAATCAAATGCCTTGCGCCTGAAGCTCACACAATCCAGCCTAAAACATACGTCCTATCAAGCATGCGCACATATACAAGTATGCCAGCTGAGGGCCTATGCAGCGTACAGAGGGAAGGACATATTTCCACTTTGAGATCGGACGGCCAAAACTCACAAGCAAATCAAGGAATGTTACTGAGAGCTAACAGAGAACACAAAGTGCTTGTCGCAAGGACATGGCACGCAAAGAGGTTCAGGAAGTGAATTGTTCATCGACTACTGCTTACCGAGAAAACCAGAGAGTCTGTCCAATGAAAATAACATTGAAAAAACAAAAAAAAGGAGCTCAAGTTAACCACCTTGATTGGGCTCGTCCGGGATTTGAACCCGGGACCTCTCGCACCCAAAGCGAGAATCATACCCCTAGACCAACGAGCCACGGTCCTTTGAGCATTTGACGGAATTGTCCTCAGCGTTTGCACCCCCCCTTAGGATTCGAGGCCAAGAATGCCTATTCCTGAAGTTTGTTCCTGCCGCTGAAAGCCTTGTCGGTGTATGAGCCAAATGAATGCCCCAGTCAGCACGCTCTGACTGTCTTCACAGGTCTCCTCCTCATCCCGAAGGTTGGTGGCCCATTGACATCAGGGTGGAAGGTGCTTGCGATACACTGTTCCTTCCTTCCTTCCTTCCTTCCTTTATTCCTCTTATGCTGTTTATGTAATAAGAGGGGACGATACACAGAAGAGAGAAAGTGGCCCAACACACTAGACTAGCAGTCTTCTGATCAATCTGCAGCTGGCAAGGTGGGGGAGAGCCTTTATTTTGCACCTGCTGGGATCTGCATTGGCAGAAGCTCTGAGGGCTGGGCCTTTCCTTTTGCCTGTAAAAACAAAAAGCAGCCCTCCTCCCTCCAGCCCTGAGAGCATGGGCGTGACACTGGAAAAAGCAGCATCTCCCCTTTGGTAAAGATGACCATTGCACAGCTGCTCACTCAGAGCTCGATCGTGCTCGATCAGGCGAGATATATTTAGGTCACCAGCAAAGTCTGTTCTCTTTTCTTGCGTAGGGTGAGCATTCACAGAGCCCAGCTTCGTTGACAAGAGTGCAAAAGGTGTATACTAAAAGCTTTCTGCTTTACTTGAGCGCCATGGCCGTTATTATATTTTGGCTGCTCCAAGCAATCTCTGTCCAGCCGATGCAAATTTCCAGCTCAAATTTTCCCAGCACTCAAAAAGTCCCTCCTCCCGCCAGCTCTGCTTTCAGGAAGTTCAGCAGAAGCAGTCCAACTTCTGTTCCCACTTCAGAGGAAAAGCTTTCTCGGGCCAGAGAAAGCCAGGGAATCACTGTACCGGCAAGTGCATTTCTTACAACTGGTAATCCCTCAGAACACAGAAATGAAGAAGCTGTATATGAAAATGTATTATTTCTTTGGTACACTAACCTATGTAACTAATATGGACCATTTCAGAGGACGGAGCGGACCCAACTGTGATCCCAGAGACCCAAATACCCAGCAGTAGGGAAAATAAATCCTCTCTGTGCTCTGCAACATTACATACACAAAATGCAAGCGCGTGCATTTTTTTATTGGCCCCATATACAGAATACATGTGAGGATGCTTGCCTTCCCAGTGTATTTCTCAAGCTCTTGAGAGCATATGCTATTTCCATGGGAACGCAAATAAGTTCATACTTTACATTTGTGTGTGACAAAAGGGGAAAAAAACTATTTTGTGTAAAATGCCAGCAGAGAGTGTTTCTGCCCGGTCTCGAACCGGGGACCTTTCGCGTGTGAGGCGAACGTGATAACCACTACACTACAGAAACAGCTGCTTGCTCACCTTTGTAGGGACTGGGAGAACAGGTGCAAAGGGCAGTGCAAGTGGACCTGCTTAAAGACTAATCAAATGCCTTGCGCCTGAAGCTCACACAATCCAGCCCAAAACATACGTCCTATCAAGCATGCGCACATATACAAGTATGCCAGCTGAGGGCCTATGCAGCGTACAGAGGGAAGGACATATTTCCACTTTGAGATCGGACGGCCAAAACTCACAAGCAAATCAAGGAATGTTACTGAGAGCTAACAGAGAACACAAAGTGCTTGTCGCAAGGACATGGCACGCAAAGAGGTTCAGGAAGTGAATTGTTCATCGACTACTGCTTACCGAGAAAACCAGAGAGTCTGTCCAATGAAAATAACATTGAAAAAACAAAAAAAAGGAGCTCAAGTTAACCACCTTGATTGGGCTCGTCCGGGATTTGAACCCGGGACCTCTCGCACACAAAGCGAGAATCATACCCCTAGACCAACGAGCCACGGTCCTTTGAGCATTTGACGGAATTGTCATCAGCGTTTGCACCCCCCTTAGGATTCGAGGCCAAGAATGCCTATTCCTGAAGTTTGTTCCTGCCGCTGAAAGCCTTGTCGGTGTATGAGCCAAATGAATGCCCCAGTCAGCACGCTCTGACTGTCTTCACAGGTCTCCTCCTCATCCCGAAGGTTGGTGGCCCATTGACATCAGGGTGGAAGGTGCTTGCGATACACTGTTCCTTCCTTCCTTCCTTCCTTCCTTTATTCCTCTTATGCTGTTTATGTAATAAGAGGGGACGATACACAGAAGAGAGAAAGTGGCCCAACACACTAGACTAGCAGTCTTCTGATCAATCTGCAGCTGGCAAGGTGGGGGAGAGCCTTTATTTTGCACCTGCTGGGATCTGCATTGGCAGAAGCTCTGAGGGCTGGGCCTTTCCTTTTGCCTGTAAAAACAAAAAGCAGCCCTCCTCCCTCCAGCCCTGAGAGCATGGGCGTGACACTGGAAAAAGCAGCATCTCCCCTTTGGTAAAGATGACCATTGCACAGCTGCTCACTCAGAGCTCAATCGTGCTCGATCAGGCGAGATATATTTAGGTCACCAGCAAAGTCTGTTCTCTTTTCTTGCGTAGGGTGAGCATTCACAGAGCCCAGCTTCGTTGACAAGAGTGCAAAAGGTGTATACTAAAAGCTTTCTGCTTTACTTGAGCGCCATGGCCGTTATTATATTTTGGCTGCTCCAAGCAATCTCTGTCCAGCCGATGCAAATTTCCAGCTCAAATTTTCCCAGCACTCAAAAAGTCCCTCCACCCGCCAGCTCTGCTTTCAGGAAGTTCAGCAGAAGCAGTCCAACTTCTGTTCCCACTTCAGAGGAAAAGCTTTCTCGGGCCAGAGAAAGCCAGGGAATCACTGTACCGGCAAGTGCATTTCTTACAACTGGTAATCCCTCAGAACACAGAAATGAAGAAGCTGTATATGAAAATGTATTATTTCTTTGGTACACTAACCTATGTAACTAATATGGACCATTTCAGAGGACGGAGCGGACCCAACTGTGATCCCAGAGACCCAAATACCCAGCAGTAGGGAAAATAAATCCTCTCTGTGCTCTGCAACATTACATACACAAAATGCAAGCGCGTGCATTTTTTTATTGGCCCCATATACAGAATACATGTGAGGATGCTTGCCTTCCCAGTGTATTTCTCAAGCTCTTGAGAGCATATGCTATTTCCATGGGAACGCAAATAAGTTCATACTTTACATTTGTGTGTGACAAAAGGGGAAAAAAACTATTTTGTGTAAAATGCCAGCAGAGAGTGTTTCTGCCCGGTCTCGAACCGGGGACCTTTATAACCACTACACTACAGAAACAGCTGCTTGCTCACCTTTGTAGGGACTGGGAGAACAGGTGCAAAGGGCAGTGCAAGTGGACCTGCTTAAAGACTAATCAAATGCCTTGCGCCTGAAGCTCACACAATCCAGCCTAAAACATACGTCCTATCAAGCATGCGCACATATACAAGTATGCCAGCTGAGGGCCTATGCAGCGTACAGAGGGAAGGACATATTTCCACTTTGAGATCGGACGGCCAAAACTCACAAGCAAATCAAGGAATGTTACTGAGAGCTAACAGAGAACACAAAGTGCTTGTCGCAAGGACATGGCACGCAAAGAGGTTCAGGAAGTGAATTGTTCATCGACTACTGCTTACCGAGAAAACCAGAGAGTCTGTCCAATGAAAATAACATTGAAAAAACAAAAAAAAGGAGCTCAAGTTAACCACCTTGATTGGGCTCGTACGGGATTTGAACCCGGGACCTCTCGCACCCAAAGCGAGAATCATACCCCTAGACCAACGAGCCACGGTCCTTTGAGCATTTGACGGAATTGTCCTCAGCGTTTGCACCGCCCTTAGGATTCGAGGCCAAGAATGCCTATTCCTGAAGTTTGTTCCTGCCGCTGAAAGCCTTGTCGGTGTATGAGCCAAATGAATGCCCCAGTCGGCACGCTCTGACTGTCTTCACAGGTCTCCTCCTCATCCCGAAGGTTGGTGGCCCATTGACATCAGGGTGGAAGGTGCTTGCGATACACTGTTCCTTCCTTCCTTCCTTCCTTCCTTTATTCCTCTTATGCTGTTTATGTAATAAGAGGGGACGATACACAGAAGAGAGAAAGTGGCCCAACACCCTAGACTAGCAGTCTTCTGATCAATCTGCAGCTGGCAAGGTGGGGGAGAGCCTTTATTTTGCACCTGTTGGGATCTGCATTGGCAGAAGCTCTGAGGGCTGGGCCTTTCCTTTTGCCTGTAAAAACAAAAAGCAGCCCTCCTCCCTCCAGCCCTGAGAGCATGGGCGTGACACTGGAAAAAGCAGCATCTCCCCTTTGGTAAAGATGACCATTGCACAGCTGCTCACTCAGAGCTCGATCGTGCTCGATCAGGCGAGATATATTTAGGTCACCAGCAAAGTCTGTTCTCTTTTCTTGCGCAGGGTGAGCATTCACAGAGCCCAGCTTCGTTGACAAGAGTGCAAAAGGTGTATACTAAAAGCTTTCTGCTTTACTTGAGCGCCATGGCCGTTATTATATTTTGGCTGCTCCAAGCAATCTCTGTCCAGCCGATGCAAATTTCCAGCTCAAATTTTCCCAGCACTCAAAAAGTCCCTCCTCCCGCCAGCTCTGCTTTCAGGAAGTTCAGCAGAAGCAGTCCAACTTCTGTTCCCACTTCAGAGGAAAAGCTTTCTCGGGCCAGAGAAAGCCAGGGAATCACTGTACCGGCAAGTGCATTTCTTACAACTGGTAATCCCTCAGAACACAGAAATGAAGAAGCTGTATATGAAAATGTATTATTTCTTTGGTACACTAACCTATGTAACTAATATGGACCATTTCAGAGGACGGAGCGGACCCAACTGTGATCCCAGAGACCCAAATACCCAGCAGTAGGGAAAATAAATCCTCTCTGTGCTCTGCAACATTACATACACAAAATGCAAGCGCGTGCATTTTTTTATTGGCCCCATATACAGAATACATGTGAGGATGCTTGCCTTCCCAGTGTATTTCTCAAGCTCTTGAGAGCATATGCTATTTCCATGGGAACGCAAATAAGTTCATACTTTACATTTGTGTGTGACAAAAGGGGAAAAAAACTATTTTGTGTAAAATGCCAGCAGAGAGTGTTTCTGCCCGGTCTCGAACCGGGGGGACCTTTCGCGTGTGAAGCCAACGTGATAACCACTACACTACAGAAACAGCTGCTTGCTCACCTTTGTAGGGACTGGGAGAACAGGTGCAAAGGGCAGTGCAAGTGGACCTGCTTAAAGACTAATCAAATGCCTTGCGCCTGAAGCTCACACAATCCAGCCTAAAACATACGTCCTATCAAGCATGCGCACATATACAAGTATGCCAGCTGAGGGCCTATGCAGCGTACAGAGGGAAGGACATATTTCCAATTTGAGATCGGACGGCCAAAACTCACAAGCAAATCAAGGAATGTTACTGAGAGCTAACAGAGAACACAAAGTGCTTGTCGCAAGGACATGGCACGCAAAGAGGTTCAGGAAGTGAATTGTTCATCGACTACTGCTTACCGAGAAAACCAGAGAGTCTGTCCAATGAAAATAACATTGAAAAAACAAAAAAAAGGAGCTCAAGTTAACCACCTTGATTGGGCTCGTCCGGGATTTGAACCCGGGACCTCTCGCACCCAAAGCGAGAATCATACCCCTAGACCAACGAGCCACGGTCCTTTGAGCATTTGACGGAATTGTCCTCAGCGTTTGCACCCCCCTTAGGATTCGAGGCCAAGAATGCCTATTCCTGAAGTTTGTTCCTGCCGCTGAAAGCCTTGTCGGTGTATGAGCCAAATGAATGCCCCAGTCGGCACGCTCTGACTGTCTTCACAGGTCTCCTCCTCATCCCGAAGGTTGGTGGCCCATTGACATCAGGGTGGAAGGTGCTTGCGATACACTGTTCCTTCCTTCCTTCCTTCCTTTATTCCTCTTATGCTGTTTATGTAATAAGAGGGGACGATACACAGAAGAGAGAAAGTGGCCCAACACACTAGACTAGCAGTCTTCTGATCAATCTGCAGCTGGCAAGGTGGGGGAGAGCCTTTATTTTGCACCTGCTGGGATCTGCATTGGCAGAAGCTCTGAGGGCTGGGCCTTTCCTTTTGCCTGTAAAAACAAAAAGCAGCCCTCCTCCCTCCAGCCCTGAGAGCATGGGCGTGACACTGGAAAAAGCAGCATCTCCCCTTTGGTAAAGATGACCATTGCACAGCTGCTCACTCAGAGCTCGATCGTGCTCGATCAGGCGAGATATATTTAGGTCACCAGCAAAGTCTGTTCTCTTTTCTTGCGTAGGGTGAGCATTCACAGAGCCCAGCTTCGTTGACAAGAGTGCAAAAGGTGTATACTAAAAGCTTTCTGCTTTACTTGAGCGCCATGGCCGTTATTATATTTTGGCTGCTCCAAGCAATCTCTGTCCAGCCGATGCAAATTTCCAGCTCAAATTTTCCCAGCACTCAAAAAGTCCCTCCTCCCGCCAGCTCTGCTTTCAGGAAGTTCAGCAGAAGCAGTCCAACTTCTGTTCCCACTTCAGAGGAAAAGCTTTCTCGGGCCAGAGAAAGCCAGGGAATCACTGTACCGGCAAGTGCATTTCTTACAACTGGTAATCCCTCAGAACACAGAAATGAAGAAGCTGTATATGAAAATGTATTATTTCTTTGGTACACTAACCTATGTAACTAATATGGACCATTTCAGAGGACGGAGCGGACCCAACTGTGATCCCAGAGACCCAAATACCCAGCAGTAGGGAAAATAAATCCTCTCTGTGCTCTGCAACATTACATACACAAAATGCAAGCGCGTGCATTTTTTTATTGGCCCCATATACAGAATACATGTGAGGATGCTTGCCTTCCCAGTGTATTTCTCAAGCTCTTGAGAGCATATGCTATTTCCATGGGAACGCAAATAAGTTCATACTTTACATTTGTGTGTGACAAAAGGGGAAAAAAACTATTTTGTGTAAAATGCCAGCAGAGAGTGTTTCTGCCCGGTCTCGAACCGGGGACCTTTATAACCACTACACTACAGAAACAGCTGCTTGCTCACCTTTGTAGGGACTGGGAGAACAGGTGCAAAGGGCAGTGCAAGTGGACCTGCTTAAAGACTAATCAAATGCCTTGCGCCTGAAGCTCACACAATCCAGCCTAAAACATACGTCCTATCAAGCATGCGCACATATACAAGTATGCCAGCTGAGGGCCTATGCAGCGTACAGAGGGAAGGACATATTTCCACTTTGAGATCGGACGGCCAAAACTCACAAGCAAATCAAGGAATGTTACTGAGAGCTAACAGAGAACACAAAGTGCTTGTCGCAAGGACATGGCACGCAAAGAGGTTCAGGAAGTGAATTGTTCATCGACTACTGCTTACCGAGAAAACCAGAGAGTCTGTCCAATGAAAATAACATTGAAAAAACAAAAAAAAGGAGCTCAAGTTAACCACCTTGATTGGGCTCGTCCGGGATTTGAACCCGGGACCTCTCGCACCCAAAGCGAGAATCATACCCCTAGACCAACGAGCCACGGTCCTTTGAGCATTTGACGGAATTGTCCTCAGCGTTTGCACCCCCCTTAGGATTCGAGGCCAAGAATGCCTATTCCTGAAGTTTGTTCCTGCCGCTGAAAGCCTTGTCGGTGTATGAGCCAAATGAATGCCCCAGTCGGCACGCTCTGACTGTCTTCACAGGTCTCCTCCTCATCCCGAAGGTTGGTGGCCCATTGACATCAGGGTGGAAGGTGCTTGCGATACACTGTTCCTTCCTTCCTTCCTTCCTTCCTTTATTCCTCTTATGCTGTTTATGTAATAAGAGGGGACGATACACAGAAGAGAGAAAGTGGCCCAACACCCTAGACTAGCAGTCTTCTGATCAATCTGCAGCTGGCAAGGTGGGGGAGAGCCTTTATTTTGCACCTGCTGGGATCTGCATTGGCAGAAGCTCTGAGGGCTGGGCCTTTCCTTTTGCCTGTAAAAACAAAAAGCAGCCCTCCTCCCTCCAGCCCTGAGAGCATGGGCGTGACACTGGAAAAAGCAGCATCTCCCCTTTGGTAAAGATGACCATTGCACAGCTGCTCACTCAGAGCTCGATCGTGCTCGATCAGGCGAGATATATTTAGGTCACCAGCAAAGTCTGTTCTCTTTTCTTGCGCAGGGTGAGCATTCACAGAGCCCAGCTTCGTTGACAAGAGTGCAAAAGGTGTATACTAAAAGCTTTCTGCTTTACTTGAGCGCCATGGCCGTTATTATATTTTGGCTGCTCCAAGCAATCTCTGTCCAGCCGATGCAAATTTCCAGCTCAAATTTTCCCAGCACTCAAAAAGTCCCTCCTCCCGCCAGCTCTGCTTTCAGGAAGTTCAGCAGAAGCAGTCCAACTTCTGTTCCCACTTCAGAGGAAAAGCTTTCTCGGGCCAGAGAAAGCCAGGGAATCACTGTACCGGCAAGTGCATTTCTTACAACTGGTAATCCCTCAGAACACAGAAATGAAGAAGCTGTATATGAAAATGTATTATTTCTTTGGTACACTAACCTATGTAACTAATATGGACCATTTCAGAGGACGGAGCGGACCCAACTGTGATCCCAGAGACCCAAATACCCAGCAGTAGGGAAAATAAATCCTCTCTGTGCTCTGCAACATTACATACACAAAATGCAAGCGCGTGCATTTTTTTATTGGCCCCATATACAGAATACATGTGAGGATGCTTTCCTTCCCAGTGTATTTCTCAAGCTCTTGAGAGCATATGCTATTTCCATGGGAACGCAAATAAGTTCATACTTTACATTTGTGTGTGACAAAAGGGGAAAAAAACTATTTTGTGTAAAATGCCAGCAGAGAGTGTTTCTGCCCGGTCGTGAACCGGGGGGACCTTTCGCGTGTGAGGCGAACGTGATAACCACTACACTACAGAAACAGCTGCTTGCTCACCTTTGTAGGGACTGGGAGAACAGGTGCAAAGGGCAGTGCAAGTGGACCTGCTTAAAGACTAATCAAATGCCTTGCGCCTGAAGCTCACACAATCCAGCCTAAAACATACGTCCTATCAAGCATGCGCACATATACAAGTATGCCAGCTGAGGGCCTATGCAGCGTACAGAGGGAAGGACATATTTCCAATTTGAGATCGGACGGCCAAAACTCACAAGCAAATCAAGGAATGTTACTGAGAGCTAACAGAGAACACAAAGTGCTTGTCGCAAGGACATGGCACGCAAAGAGGTTCAGGAAGTGAATTGTTCATCGACTACTGCTTACCGAGAAAACCAGAGAGTCTGTCCAATGAAAATAACATTGAAAAAACAAAAAAAAAGAGCTCAAGTTAACCACCTTGATTGGGCTCGTCCGGGATTTGAACCCGGGACCTCTCGCACCCAAAGCGAGAATCATACCCCTAGACCAACGAGCCACGGTCCTTTGAGCATTTGACGGAATTGTCCTCAGCGTTTGCACCCCCCTTAGGATTCGAGGCCAAGAATGCCTATTCCTGAAGTTTGTTCCTGCCGCTGAAAGCCTTGTCGGTGTATGAGCCAAATGAATGCCCCAGTCGGCACGCTCTGACTGTCTTCACAGGTCTCCTCCTCATCCCGAAGGTTGGTGGCCCATTGACATCAGGGTGGAAGGTGCTTGCGATACACTGTTCCTTCCTTCCTTCCTTCCTTCCTTTATTCCTCTTATGCTGTTTATGTAATAAGAGGGGACGATACACAGAAGAGAGAAAGTGGCCCAACACACTAGACTAGCAGTCTTCTGATCAATCTGCAGCTGGCAAGGTGGGGGAGAGCCTTTATTTTGCACCTGCTGGGATCTGCATTGGCAGAAGCTCTGAGGGCTGGGCCTTTCCTTTTGCCTGTAAAAACAAAAAGCAGCCCTCCTCCCTCCAGCCCTGAGAGCATGGGCGTGACACTGGAAAAAGCAGCATCTCCCCTTTGGTAAAGATGACCATTGCACAGCTGCTCACTCAGAGCTCGATCGTGCTCGATCAGGCGAGATATATTTAGGTCACCAGCAAAGTCTGTTCTCTTTTCTTGCGTAGGGTGAGCATTCACAGAGCCCAGCTTCGTTGACAAGAGTGCAAAAGGTGTATACTAAAAGCTTTCTGCTTTACTTGAGCGCCATGGCCGTTATTATATTTTGGCTGCTCCAAGCAATCTCTGTCCAGCCGATGCAAATTTCCAGCTCAAATTTTCCCAGCACTCAAAAAGTCCCTCCTCCCGCCAGCTCTGCTTTCAGGAAGTTCAGCAGAAGCAGTCCAACTTCTGTTCCCACTTCAGAGGAAAAGCTTTCTCGGGCCAGAGAAAGCCAGGGAATCACTGTACCGGCAAGTGCATTTCTTACAACTGGTAATCCCTCAGAACACAGAAATGAAGAAGCTGTATATGAAAATGTATTATTTCTTTGGTACACTAACCTATGTAACTAATATGGACCATTTCAGAGGACGGAGCGGACCCAACTGTGATCCCAGAGACCCAAATACCCAGCAGTAGGGAAAATAAATCCTCTCTGTGCTCTGCAACATTACATACACAAAATGCAAGCGCGTGCATTTATTTATTGGCCCCATATACAGAATACATGTGAGGATGCTTGCCTTCCCAGTGTATTTCTCAAGCTCTTGAGAGCATATGCTATTTCCATGGGAACGCAAATAAGTTCATACTTTACATTTGTGTGTGACAAAAGGGGAAAAAAACTATTTTGTGTAAAATGCCAGCAGAGAGTGTTTCTGCCCGGTCTCAAACCGGGGACCTTTATAACCACTACACTACAGAAACAGCTGCTTGCTCACCTTTGTAGGGACTGGGAGAACAGGTGCAAAGGGCAGTGCAAGTGGACCTGCTTAAAGACTAATCAAATGCCTTGCGCCTGAAGCTCACACAATCCAGCCTAAAACATACGTCCTATCAAGCATGCGCACATATACAAGTATGCCAGCTGAGGGCCTATGCAGCGTACAGAGGGAAGGACATATTTCCACTTTGAGATCGGACGGCCAAAACTCACAAGCAAATCAAGGAATGTTACTGAGAGCTAACAGAGAACACAAAGTGCTTGTCGCAAGGACATGGCACGCAAAGAGGTTCAGGAAGTGAATTGTTCATCGACTACTGCTTACCGAGAAAACCAGAGAGTCTGTCCAATGAAAATAACATTGAAAAAACAAAAAAAAGGAGCTCAAGTTAACCACCTTGATTGGGCTCGTCCGGGATTTGAACCCGGGACCTCTCGCACCCAAAGCGAGAATCATACCCCTAGACCAACGAGCCACGGTCCTTTGAGCATTTGACGGAATTGTCCTCAGCGTTTGCACCCCCCTTAGGATTCGAGGCCAAGAATGCCTATTCCTGAAGTTTGTTCCTGCCGCTGAAAGCCTTGTCGGTGTATGAGCCAAATGAATGCCCCAGTCGGCACGCTCTGACTGTCTTCACAGGTCTCCTCCTCATCCCGAAGGTTGGTGGCCCATTGACATCAGGGTGGAAGGTGCTTGCGATACACTGTTCCTTCCTTCCTTCCTTCCTTCCTTCCTTTATTCCTCTTATGCTGTTTATGTAATAAGAGGGGACGATACACAGAAGAGAGAAAGTGGCCCAACACACTAGACTAGCAGTCTTCTGATCAATCTGCAGCTGGCAAGGTGGGGGAGAGCCTTTATTTTGCACCTGCTGGGATCTGCATTGGCAGAAGCTCTGAGGGCTGGGCCTTTCCTTTTGCCTGTAAAAACAAAAAGCAGCCCTCCTCCCTCCAGCCCTGAGAGCATGGGCGTGACACTGGAAAAAGCAGCATCTCCCCTTTGGTAAAGATGACCATTGCACAGCTGCTCACTCAGAGCTCGATCGTGCTCGATCAGGCGAGATATATTTAGGTCACCAGCAAAGTCTGTTCTCTTTTCTTGCGTAGGGTGAGCATTCACAGAGCCCAGCTTCGTTGACAAGAGTGCAAAAGGTGTATACTAAAAGCTTTCTGCTTTACTTGAGCGCCATGGCCGTTATTATATTTTGGCTGCTCCAAGCAATCTCTGTCCAGCCGATGCAAATTTCCAGCTCAAATTTTCCCAGCACTCAAAAAGTCCCTCCTCCCGCCAGCTTTGCTTTCAGGAAGTTCAGCAGAAGCAGTCCAACTTCTGTTCCCACTTCAGAGGAAAAGCTTTCTCGGGCCAGAGAAAGCCAGGGAATCACTGTACCGGCAAGTGCATTTCTTACAACTGGTAATCCCTCAGAACACAGAAATGAAGAAGCTGTATATGAAAATGTATTATTTCTTTGGTACACTAACCTATGTAACTAATATGGACCATTTCAGAGGACGGAGCGGACCCAACTGTGATCCCAGAGACCCAAATACCCAGCAGTAGGGAAAATAAATCCTCTCTGTGCTCTGCAACATTACATACACAAAATGCAAGCGCGTGCATTTTTTTATTGGCCCCATATACAGAATACATGTGAGGATGCTTGCCTTCCCAGTGTATTTCTCAAGCTCTTGAGAGCATATGCTATTTCCATGGGAACGCAAATAAGTTCATACTTTACATTTGTGTGTGACAAAAGGGGAAAAAAACTATTTTGTGTAAAATGCCAGCAGAGAGTGTTTCTGCCCGGTCTCGAACCGGGGACCTTTATAACCACTACACTACAGAAACAGCTGCTTGCTCACCTTTGTAGGGACTGGGAGAACAGGTGCAAAGGGCAGTGCAAGTGGACCTGCTTAAAGACTAATCAAATGCCTTGCGCCTGAAGCTCACACAATCCAGCCTAAAACATACGTCCTATCAAGCATGCGCACATATACAAGTATGCCAGCTGAGGGCCTATGCAGCGTACAGAGGGAAGGACATATTTCCACTTTGAGATCGGACGGCCAAAACTCACAAGCAAATCAAGGAATGTTACTGAGAGCTAACAGAGAACACAAAGTGCTTGTCGCAAGGACATGGCACGCAAAGAGGTTCAGGAAGTGAATTGTTCATCGACTACTGCTTACCGAGAAAACCAGAGAGTCTGTCCAATGAAAATAACATTGAAAAAACAAAAAAAAGGAGCTCAAGTTAACCACCTTGATTGGGCTCGTCCGGGATTTGAACCCGGGACCTCTCGCACCCAAAGCGAGAATCATACCCCTAGACCAACGAGCCACGGTCCTTTGAGCATTTGACGGAATTGTCCTCAGCGTTTGCACCCCCCTTAGGATTCGAGGCCAAGAATGCCTATTCCTGAAGTTTGTTCCTGCCGCTGAAAGCCTTGTCGGTGTATGAGCCAAATGAATGCCCCAGTCGGCACGCTCTGACTGTCTTCACAGGTCTCCTCCTCATCCCGAAGGTTGGTGGCCCATTGACATCAGGGTGGAAGGTGCTTGCGATACACTGTTCCTTCCTTCCTTCCTTCCTTCCTTCCTTCCTTCCTTCCTTTATTCCTCTTATGCTGTTTATGTAATAAGAGGGGACGATACACAGAAGAGAGAAAGTGGCCCAACACACTAGACTAGCAGTCTTCTGATCAATCTGCAGCTGGCAAGGTGGGGGAGAGCCTTTATTTTGCACCTGCTGGGATCTGCATTGGCAGAAGCTCTGAGGGCTGGGCCTTTCCTTTTGCCTGTAAAAACAAAAAGCAGCCCTCCTCCCTCCAGCCCTGAGAGCATGGGCGTGACACTGGAAAAAGCAGCATCTCCCCTTTGGTAAAGATGACCATTGCACAGCTGCTCACTCAGAGCTCGATCGTGCTCGATCAGGCGAGATATATTTAGGTCACCAGCAAAGTCTGTTCTCTTTTCTTGCGTAGGGTGAGCATTCACAGAGCCCAGCTTCGTTGACAAGAGTGCAAAAGGTGTATACTAAAAGCTTTCTGCTTTACTTGAGCGCCATGGCCGTTATTATATTTTGGCTGCTCCAAGCAATCTCTGTCCAGCCGATGCAAATTTCCAGCTCAAATTTTCCCAGCACTCAAAAAGTCCCTCCTCCCGCCAGCTCTGCTTTCAGGAAGTTCAGCAGAAGCAGTCCAACTTCTGTTCCCACTTCAGAGGAAAAGCTTTCTCGGGCCAGAGAAAGCCAGGGAATCACTGTACCGGCAAGTGCATTTCTTACAACTGGTAATCCCTCAGAACACAGAAATGAAGAAGCTGTATATGAAAATGTATTATTTCTTTGGTACACTAACCTATGTAACTAATATGGACCATTTCAGAGGACGGAGCGGACCCAACTGTGATCCCAGAGACCCAAATACCCAGCAGTAGGGAAAATAAATCCTCTCTGTGCTCTGCAACATTACATACACAAAATGCAAGCGCGTGCATTTTTTTATTGGCCCCATATACAGAATACATGTGAGGATGCTTGCCTTCCCAGTGTATTTCCCAAGCTCTTGAGAGCATATGCTATTTCCATGGGAACGCAAATAAGTTCATACTTTACATTTGTGTGTGACAAAAGGGGAAAAAAACTATTTTGTGTAAAATGCCAGCAGAGAGTGTTTCTGCCCGGTCTCGAACAGGGGACCTTTCGCGTGTGAGGCGAACGTGATAACCACTACACTACAGAAACAGCTGCTTGCTCACCTTTGTAGGGACTGGGAGAACAGGTGCAAAGGGCAGTGCAAGTGGACCTGCTTAAAGACTAATCAAATGCCTTGCGCCTGAAGCTCACACAATCCAGCCTAAAACATACGTCCTATCAAGCATGCGCACATATACAAGTATGCCAGCTGAGGGCCTATGCAGCGTACAGAGGGAAGGACATATTTCCACTTTGAGATCGGACGGCCAAAACTCACAAGCAAATCAAGGAATGTTACTGAGAGCTAACAGAGAACACAAAGTGCTTGTCGCAAGGACATGGCACGCAAAGAGGTTCAGGAAGTGAATTGTTCATCGACTACTGCTTACCGAGAAAACCAGAGAGTCTGTCCAATGAAAATAACATTGAAAAAACAAAAAAAAGGAGCTCAAGTTAACCACCTTGATTGGGCTTGTGATTTGAACCCGGGACCTCTCGCACCCAAAGCGAGAATCATACCCCTAGACCAACGAGCCACGGTCTTTTGAGCATTTGACGGAATTGTCCTCAGCGTTTGCACCCCCCTTAGGATTCGAGGCCAAGAATGCCTATTCCTGAAGTTTGTTCCTGCCGCTGAAAGCCTTGTCGGTGTATGAGCCAAATGAATGCCCCAGTCGGCACGCTCTGACTGTCTTCACAGGTCTCCTCCTCATCCCGAAGGTTGGTGGCCCATTGACATCAGGGTGGAAGGTGCTTGCGATACACTGTTCCTTCCTTCCTTCCTTCCTTCCTTCCTTTATTCCTCTTATGCTGTTTATGTAATAAGAGGGGACGATACACAGAAGAGAGAAAGTGGCCCAACACACTAGACTAGCAGTCTTCTGATCAATCTGCAGCTGGCAAGGTGGGGGAGAGCCTTTATTTTGCACCTGCTGGGATCTGCATTGGCAGAAGCTCTGAGGGCTGGGCCTTTCCTTTTGCCTGTAAAAACAAAAAGCAGCCCTCCTCCCTCCAGCCCTGAGAGCATGGGCGTGACACTGGAAAAAGCAGCATCTCCCCTTTGGTAAAGATGACCATTGCACAGCTGCTCACTCAGAGCTCGATCGTGCTCGATCAGGCGAGATATATTTAGGTCACCAGCAAAGTCTGTTCTCTTTTCTTGCGTAGGGTGAGCATTCACAGAGCCCAGCTTCGTTGACAAGAGTGCAAAAGGTGTATACTAAAAGCTTTCTGCTTTACTTGAGCGCCATGGCCGTTATTATATTTTGGCTGCTCCAAGCAATCTCTGTCCAGCCGATGCAAATTTCCAGCTCAAATTTTCCCAGCACTCAAAAAGTCCCTCCTCCCGCCAGCTCTGCTTTCAGGAAGTTCAGCAGAAGCAGTCCAACTTCTGTTCCCACTTCAGAGGAAAAGCTTTCTCGGGCCAGAGAAAGCCAGGGAATCACTGTACCGGCAAGTGCATTTCTTACAACTGGTAATCCCTCAGAACACAGAAATGAAGAAGCTGTATATGAAAATGTATTATTTCTTTGGTACACTAACCTATGTAACTAATATGGACCATTTCAGAGGACGGAGCGGACCCAACTGTGATCCCAGAGACCCAAATACCCAGCAGTAGGGAAAATAAATCCTCTCTGTGCTCTGCAACATTACATACACAAAATGCAAGCGCGTGCATTTTTTTATTGGCCCCATATACAGAATACATGTGAGGATGCTTGCCTTCCCAGTGTATTTCTCAAGCTCTTGAGAGCATATGCTATTTCCATGGGAACGCAAATAAGTTCATACTTTACATTTGTGTGTGACAAAAGGGGAAAAAAACTATTTTGTGTAAAATGCCAGCAGAGAGTGTTTCTGCCCGGTCTCGAACCGGGGACCTTTCGCGTGTGAGGCGAACGTGATAACCACTACACTACAGAAACAGCTGCTTGCTCACCTTTGTAGGGACTGGGAGAACAGGTGCAAAGGGCAGTGCAAGTGGACCTGCTTAAAGACTAATCAAATGCCTTGCGCCTGAAGCTCACACAATCCAGCCTAAAACATACGTCCTATCAAGCATGCGCACATATACAAGTATGCCAGCTGAGGGCCTATGCAGCGTACAGAGGGAAGGACATATTTCCACTTTGAGATCGGACGGCCAAAACTCACAAGCAAATCAAGGAATGTTACTGAGAGCTAACAGAGAACACAAAGTGCTTGTCGCAAGGACATGGCACACAAAGAGGTTCAGGAAGTGAATTGTTCATCGACTACTGCTTACCGAGAAAACCAGAGAGTCTGTCCAATGAAAATAACATTGAAAAAACAAAAAAAAGGAGCTCAAGTTAACCACCTTGATTGGGCTCGTCCGGGATTTGAACCCGGGACCTCTCGCACCCAAAGCGAGAATCATACCCCTAGACCAACGAGCCACGGTCCTTTGAGCATTTGACCGAATTGTCCTCAGCGTTTGCACCCCCCTTAGGATTCGAGGCCAAGAATGCCTATTCCTGAAGTTTGTTCCTGCCGCTGAAAGCCTTGTCGGTGTATGAGCCAAATGAATGCCCCAGTCGGCACGCTCTGACTGTCTTCACAGGTCTCCTCCTCATCCCGAAGGTTGGTGGCCCATTGACATCAGGGTGGAAGGTGCTTGCGATACACTGTTCCTTCCTTCCTTCCTTCCTTCCTTTATTCCTCTTATGCTGTTTATGTAATAAGAGGGGACGATACACAGAAGAGAGAAAGTGGCCCAACACACTAGACTAGCAGTCTTCTGATCAATCTGCAGCTGGCAAGGTGGGGGAGAGCCTTTATTTTGCACCTGCTGGGATCTGCATTGGCAGAAGCTCTGAGGGCTGGGCCTTTCCTTTTGCCTGTAAAAACAAAAAGCAGCCCTCCTCCCTCCAGCCCTGAGAGCATGGGCGTGACACTGGAAAAAGCAGCATCTCCCCTTTGGTAAAGATGACCATTGCACAGCTGCTCACTCAGAGCTCGATCGTGCTCGATCAGGCGAGATATATTTAGGTCACCAGCAAAGTCTGTTCTCTTTTCTTGCGTAGGGTGAGCATTCACAGAGCCCAGCTTCGTTGACAAGAGTGCAAAAGGTGTATACTAAAAGCTTTCTGCTTTACTTGAGCGCCATGGCCGTTATTATATTTTGGCTGCTCCAAGCAATCTCTGTCCAGCCGATGCAAATTTCCAGCTCAAATTTTCCCAGCACTCAAAAAGTCCCTCCTCCCGCCAGCTCTGCTTTCAGGAAGTTCAGCAGAAGCAGTCCAACTTCTGTTCCCACTTCAGAGGAAAAGCTTTCTCGGGCCAGAGAAAGCCAGGGAATCACTGTACCGGCAAGTGCATTTCTTACAACTGGTAATCCCTCAGAACACAGAAATGAAGAAGCTGTATATGAAAATGTATTATTTCTGTGGTACACTAACCTATGTAACTAATATGGACCATTTCAGAGGACGGAGCGGACCCAACTGTGATCCCAGAGACCCAAATACCCAGCAGTAGGGAAAATAAATCCTCTCTGTGCTCTGCAACATTACATACACAAAATGCAAGCGCGTGCATTTTTTTATTGGCCCCATATACAGAATACATGTGAGGATGCTTGCCTTCCCAGTGTATTTCTCAAGCTCTTGAGAGCATATGCTATTTCCATGGGAACGCAAATAAGTTCATACTTTACATTTGTGTGTGACAAAAGGGGAAAAAAACTATTTTGTGTAAAATGCCAGCAGAGAGTGTTTCTGCCCGGTCTCGAACCGGGGACCTTTCGCGTGTGAGGCGAACGTGATAACCACTACACTACAGAAACAGCTGCTTGCTCACCTTTGTAGGGACTGGGAGAACAGGTGCAAAGGGCAGTGCAAGTGGACCTGCTTAAAGACTAATCAAATGCCTTGCGCCTGAAGCTCACACAATCCAGCCTAAAACATACGTCCTATCAAGCATGCGCACATATACAAGTATGCCAGCTGAGGGCCTATGCAGCGTACAGAGGGAAGGACATATTTCCACTTTGAGATCGGACGGCCAAAACTCACAAGCAAATCAAGGAATGTTACTGAGAGCTAACAGAGAACACAAAGTGCTTGTCGCAAGGACATGGCACACAAAGAGGTTCAGGAAGTGAATTGTTCATCGACTACTGCTTACCGAGAAAACCAGAGAGTCTGTCCAATGAAAATAACATTGAAAAAACAAAAAAAAGGAGCTCAAGTTAACCACCTTGATTGGGCTCGTCCGGGATTTGAACCCGGGACCTCTCGCACCCAAAGCGAGAATCATACCCCTAGACCAACGAGCCACGGTCCTTTGAGCATTTGACGGAATTGTCCTCAGCGTTTGCACCCCCCTTAGGATTCGAGGCCAAGAATGCCTATTCCTGAAGTTTGTTCCTGCCGCTGAAAGCCTTGTCGGTGTATGAGCCAAATGAATGCCCCAGTCGGCACGCTCTGACTGTCTTCACAGGTCTCCTCCTCATCCCGAAGGTTGGTGGCCCATTGACATCAGGGTGGAAGGTGCTTGCGATACACTGTTCCTTCCTTCCTTCCTTCCTTCCTTTATTCCTCTTATGCTGTTTATGTAATAAGAGGGGACGATACACAGAAGAGAGAAAGTGGCCCAACACACTAGACTAGCAGTCTTCTGATCAATCTGCAGCTGGCAAGGTGGGGGAGAGCCTTTATTTTGCACCTGCTGGGATCTGCATTGGCAGAAGCTCTGAGGGCTGGGCCTTTCCTTTTGCCTGTAAAAACAAAAAGCAGCCCTCCTCCCTCCAGCCCTGAGAGCATGGGCGTGACACTGGAAAAAGCAGCATCTCCCCTTTGGTAAAGATGACCATTGCACAGCTGCTCACTCAGAGCTCGATCGTGCTCGATCAGGCGAGATATATTTAGGTCACCAGCAAAGTCTGTTCTCTTTTCTTGCGTAGGGTGAGCATTCACAGAGCCCAGCTTCGTTGACAAGAGTGCAAAAGGTGTATACTAAAAGCTTTCTGCTTTACTTGAGCGCCATGGCCGTTATTATATTTTGGCTGCTCCAAGCAATCTCTGTCCAGCCGATGCAAATTTCCAGCTCAAATTTTCCCAGCACTCAAAAAGTCCCTCCTCCCGCCAGCTCTGCTTTCAGGAAGTTCAGCAGAAGCAGTCCAACTTCTGTTCCCACTTCAGAGGAAAAGCTTTCTCGGGCCAGAGAAAGCCAGGGAATCACTGTACCGGCAAGTGCATTTCTTACAACTGGTAATCCCTCAGAACACAGAAATGAAGAAGCTGTATATGAAAATGTATTATTTCTGTGGTACACTAACCTATGTAACTAATATGGACCATTTCAGAGGACGGAGCGGACCCAACTGTGATCCCAGAGACCCAAATACCCAGCAGTAGGGAAAATAAATCCTCTCTGTGCTCTGCAACATTACATACACAAAATGCAAGCGCGTGCATTTTTTTATTGGCCCCATATACAGAATACATGTGAGGATGCTTGCCTTCCCAGTGTATTTCTCAAGCTCTTGAGAGCATATGCTATTTCCATGGGAACGCAAATAAGTTCATACTTTACATTTGTGTGTGACAAAAGGGGAAAAAAACTATTTTGTGTAAAATGCCAGCAGAGAGTGTTTCTGCCCGGTCTCGAACAGGGGACCTTTCGCGTGTGAGGCGAACGTGATAACCACTACACTACAGAAACAGCTGCTTGCTCACCTTTGTAGGGACTGGGAGAACAGGTGCAAAGGGCAGTGCAAGTGGACCTGCTTAAAGACTAATCAAATGCCTTGCGCCTGAAGCTCACACAATCCAGCCTAAAACATACGTCCTATCAAGCATGCGCACATATACAAGTATGCCAGCTGAGGGCCTATGCAGCGTACAGAGGGAAGGACATATTTCCACTTTGAGATCGGACGGCCAAAACTCACAAGCAAATCAAGGAATGTTACTGAGAGCTAACAGAGAACACAAAGTGCTTGTCGCAAGGACATGGCACGCAAAGAGGTTCAGGAAGTGAATTGTTCATCGACTACTGCTTACCGAGAAAACCAGAGAGTCTGTCCAATGAAAATAACATTGAAAAAACAAAAAAAAGGAGCTCAAGTTAACCACCTTGATTGGGCTCGTCCGGGATTTGAACCCGGGACCTCTTGCACCCAAAGCGAGAATCATACCCCTAGACCAACGAGCCACGGTCCTTTGAGCATTTGACGGAATTGTCCTCAGCGTTTGCACCCCCCTTAGGATTCGAGGCCAAGAATGCCTATTCCTGAAGTTTGTTCCTGCCGCTGAAAGCCTTGTCGGTGTATGAGCCAAATGAATGCCCCAGTCGGCACGCTCTGACTGTCTTCACAGGTCTCCTCCTCATCCCGAAGGTTGGTGGCCCATTGACATCAGGGTGGAAGGTGCTTGCGATACACTGTTCCTTCCTTCCTTCCTTCCTTCCTTTATTCCTCTTATGCTGTTTATGTAATAAGAGGGGACGATACACAGAAGAGAGAAAGTGGCCCAACACACTAGACTAGCAGTCTTCTGATCAATCTGCAGCTGGCAAGGTGGGGGAGAGCCTTTATTTTGCACCTGCTGGGATCTGCATTGGCAGAAGCTCTGAGGGCTGGGCCTTTCCTTTTGCCTGTAAAAACAAAAAGCAGCCCTCCTCCCTCCAGCCCTGAGAGCATGGGCGTGACACTGGAAAAAGCAGCATCTCCCCTTTGGTAAAGATGACCATTGCACAGCTGCTCACTCAGAGCTCGATCGTGCTCGATCAGGCGAGATATATTTAGGTCACCAGCAAAGTCTGTTCTCTTTTCTTGCGTAGGGTGAGCATTCACAGAGCCCAGCTTCGTTGACAAGAGTGCAAAAGGTGTATACTAAAAGCTTTCTGCTTTACTTGAGCGCCATGGCCGTTATTATATTTTGGCTGCTCCAAGCAATCTCTGTCCAGCCGATGCAAATTTCTAGCTCAAATTTTCCCAGCACTCAAAAAGTCCCTCCTCCCGCCAGCTCTGCTTTCAGGAAGTTCAGCAGAAGCAGTCCAACTTCTGTTCCCACTTCAGAGGAAAAGCTTTCTCGGGCCAGAGAAAGCCAGGGAATCACTGTACCGGCAAGTGCATTTCTTACAACTGGTAATCCCTCAGAACACAGAAATGAAGAAGCTGTATATGAAAATGTATTATTTCTTTGGTACACTAACCTATGTAACTAATATGGACCATTTCAGAGGACGGAGCGGACCCAACTGTGATCCCAGAGACCCAAATACCCAGCAGTAGGGAAAATAAATCCTCTCTGTGCTCTGCAACATTACATACACAAAATGAAAGCGCGTTTTTTTTTTTATTGGCCCCATATACAGAATACATGTGAGGATGCTTGCCTTCCCAGTGTATTTCTCAAGCTCTTGAGAGCATATGCTATTTCCATGGGAACGCAAATAAGTTCATACTTTACATTTGTGTGTGACAAAAGGGGAAAAAAACTATTTTGTGTAAAATGCCAGCAGAGAGTGTTTCTGCCCGGTCTCGAACCGGGGACCTTTCGCGTGTGAGGCGAACGTGATAACCACTACACTACAGAAACAGCTGCTTGCTCACCTTTGTAGGGACTGGGAGAACAGGTGCAAAGGGCAGTGCAAGTGGACCTGCTTAAAGACTAATCAAATGCCTTGCGCCTGAAGCTCACACAATCCAGCCTAAAACATACGTCCTATCAAGCATGCGCACATATACAAGTATGCCAGCTGAGGGCCTATGCAGCGTACAGAGGGAAGGACATATTTCCACTTTGAGATCGGACGGCCAAAACTCACAAGCAAATCAAGGAATGTTACTGAGAGCTAACAGAGAACACAAAGTGCTTGTCGCAAGGACATGGCACGCAAAGAGGTTCAGGAAGTGAATTGTTCATCGACTACTGCTTACCGAGAAAACCAGAGAGTCTGTCCAATGAAAATAACATTGAAAAAACAAAAAAAAGGAGCTCAAGTTAACCACCTTGATTGGGCTCGTCCTCTCGCACCCAAAGCGAGAATCATACCCCTAGACCAACGAGCCACGGTCCTTTGAGCATTTGACGGAATTGTCCTCAGCGTTTGCACCCCCCTTAGGATTCGAGGCCAAGAATGCCTATTCCTGAAGTTTGTTCCTGCCGCTGAAAGCCTTGTCGGTGTATGAGCCAAATGAATGCCCCAGTCGGCACGCTCTGACTGTCTTCACAGGTCTCCTCCTCATCCCGAAGGTTGGTGGCCCATTGACATCAGGGTGGAAGGTGCTTGCGATACACTGTTCCTTCCTTCCTTCCTTCCTTCCTTTATTCCTCTTATGCTGTTTATGTAATAAGAGGGGACGATACACAGAAGAGAGAAAGTGGCCCAACACACTAGACTAGCAGTCTTCTGATCAATCTGCAGCTGGCAAGGTGGGGGAGAGCCTTTATTTTGCACCTGCTGGGATCTGCATTGGCAGAAGCTCTGAGGGCTGGGCCTTTCCTTTTGCCTGTAAAAACAAAAAGCAGCCCTCCTCCCTCCAGCCCTGAGAGCATGGGCGTGACACTGGAAAAAGCAGCATCTCCCCTTTGGTAAAGATGACCATTGCACAGCTGCTCACTCAGAGCTCGATCGTGCTCGATCAGGCGAGATATATTTAGGTCACCAGCAAAGTCTGTTCTCTTTTCTTGCGTAGGGTGAGCATTCACAGAGCCCAGCTTCGTTGACAAGAGTGCAAAAGGTGTATACTAAAAGCTTTCTGCTTTACTTGAGCGCCATGGCCGTTATTATATTTTGGCTGCTCCAAGCAATCTCTGTCCAGCCGATGCAAATTTCCAGCTCAAATTTTCCCAGCACTCAAAAAGTCCCTCCTCCCGCCAGCTCTGCTTTCAGGAAGTTCAGCAGAAGCAGTCCAACTTCTGTTCCCACTTCAGAGGAAAAGCTTTCTCGGGCCAGAGAAAGCCAGGGAATCACTGTACCGGCAAGTGCATTTCTTACAACTGGTAATCCCTCAGAACACAGAAATGAAGAAGCTGTATATGAAAATGTATTATTTCTTTGGTACACTAACCTATGTAACTAATATGGACCATTTCAGAGGACGGAGCGGACCCAACTGTGATCCCAGAGACCCAAATACCCAGCAGTAGGGAAAATAAATCCTCTCTGTGCTCTGCAACATTACATACACAAAATGCAAGCGCGTTTTTTTTTTTATTGGCCCCATATACAGAATACATGTGAGGATGCTTGCCTTCCCAGTGTATTTCTCAAGCTCTTGAGAGCATATGCTATTTCCATGGGAACGCAAATAAGTTCATACTTTACATTTGTGTGTGACAAAAGGGGAAAAAAACTATTTTGTGTAAAATGCCAGCAGAGAGTGTTTCTGCCCGGTCTCGAACCGGGGACCTTTCGCGTGTGAGGCGAACGTGATAACCACTACACTACAGAAACAGCTGCTTGCTCACCTTTGTAGGGACTGGGAGAACAGGTGCAAAGGGCAGTGCAAGTGGACCTGCTTAAAGACTAATCAAATGCCTTGCGCCTGAAGCTCACACAATCCAGCCTAAAACATACGTCCTATCAAGCATGCGCACATATACAAGTATGCCAGCTGAGGGCCTATGCAGCGTACAGAGGGAAGGACATATTTCCACTTTGAGATCGGACGGCCAAAACTCACAAGCAAATCAAGGAATGTTACTGAGAGCTAACAGAGAACACAAAGTGCTTGTCGCAAGGACATGGCACGCAAAGAGGTTCAGGAAGTGAATTGTTCATCGACTACTGCTTACCGAGAAAACCAGAGAGTCTGTCCAATGAAAATAACATTGAAAAAACAAAAAAAAGGAGCTCAAGTTAACCACCTTGATTGGGCTCGTCCGGGATTTGAACCCGGGACCTCTCGCACCCAAAGCGAGAATCATACCCCTAGACCAACGAGCCACGGTCCTTTGAGCATTTGACGGAATTGTCCTCAGCGTTTGCACCCCCCTTAGGATTCGAGGCCAAGAATGCCTATTCCTGAAGTTTGTTCCTGCCGCTGAAAGCCTTGTCGGTGTATGAGCCAAATGAATGCCCCAGTCGGCACGCTCTGACTGTCTTCACAGGTCTCCTCCTCATCCCGAAGGTTGGTGGCCCATTGACATCAGGGTGGAAGGTGCTTGCGATACACTGTTCCTTCCTTCCTTCCTTCCTTCCTTTATTCCTCTTATGCTGTTTATGTAATAAGAGGGGACGATACACAGAAGAGAGAAAGTGGCCCAACACCCTAGACTAGCAGTCTTCTGATCAATCTGCAGCTGGCAAGGTGGGGGAGAGCCTTTATTTTGCACCTGCTGGGATCTGCATTGGCAGAAGCTCTGAGGGCTGGGCCTTTCCTTTTGCCTGTAAAAACAAAAAGCAGCCCTCCTCCCTCCAGCCCTGAGAGCATGGGCGTGACACTGGAAAAAGCAGCATCTCCCCTTTGGTAAAGATGACCATTGCACAGCTGCTCACTCAGAGCTCGATCGTGCTCGATCAGGCGAGATATATTTAGGTCACCAGCAAAGTCTGTTCTCTTTTCTTGCGCAGGGTGAGCATTCACAGAGCCCAGCTTCGTTGACAAGAGTGCAAAAGGTGTATACTAAAAGCTTTCTGCTTTACTTGAGCGCCATGGCCGTTATTATATTTTGGCTGCTCCAAGCAATCTCTGTCCAGCCGATGCAAATTTCCAGCTCAAATTTTCCCAGCACTCAAAAAGTCCCTCCTCCCGCCAGCTCTGCTTTCAGGAAGTTCAGCAGAAGCAGTCCAACTTCTGTTCCCACTTCAGAGGAAAAGCTTTCTCGGGCCAGAGAAAGCCAGGGAATCACTGTACCGGCAAGTGCATTTCTTACAACTGGTAATCCCTCAGAACACAGAAATGAAGAAGCTGTATATGAAAATGTATTATTTCTTTGGTACACTAACCTATGTAACTAATATGGACCATTTCAGAGGACGGAGCGGACCCAACTGTGATCCCAGAGACCCAAATACCCAGCAGTAGGGAAAATAAATCCTCTCTGTGCTCTGCAACATTACATACACAAAATGCAAGCGCGTGCATTTTTTTATTGGCCCCATATACAGAATACATGTGAGGATGCTTGCCTTCCCAGTGTATTTCTCAAGCTCTTGAGAGCATATGCTATTTCCATGGGAACACAAATAAGTTCATACTTTACATTTGTGTGTGACAAAAGGGGAAAAAAACTATTTTGTGTAAAATGCCAGCAGAGAGTGTTTCTGCCCGGTCTCGAACCGGGGACCTTTCGCGTGTGAGGCGAACGTGATAACCACTACACTACAGAAACAGCTGCTTGCTCACCTTTGTAGGGACTGGGAGAACAGGTGCAAAGGGCAGTGCAAGTGGACCTGCTTAAAGACTAATCAAATGCCTTGCGCCTGAAGCTCACACAATCCAGCCTAAAACATACGTCCTATCAAGCATGCGCACATATACAAGTATGCCAGCTGAGGGCCTATGCAGCGTACAGAGGAAAGGACATATTTCCAATTTGAGATCGGACGGCCAAAACTCACAAGCAAATCAAGGAATGTTACTGAGAGCTAACAGAGAACACAAAGTGCTTGTCGCAAGGACATGGCACGCAAAGAGGTTCAGGAAGTGAATTGTTCATCGACTACTGCTTACCGAGAAAACCAGAGAGTCTGTCCAATGAAAATAACATTGAAAAAACAAAAAAAGGAGCTCAAGTTAACCACCTTGATTGGGCTCGTCCGGGATTTGAACCCGGGACCTCTCGCACCCAAAGCGAGAATCATACCCCTAGACCAACGAGCCACGGTCCTTTGAGCATTTGACGGAATTGTCCTCAGCGTTTGCACCCCCCTTAGGATTCGAGGCCAAGAATGCCTATTCCTGAAGTTTGTTCCTGCCGCTGAAAGCCTTGTCGGTGTATGAGCCAAATGAATGCCCCAGTCAGCACGCTCTGACTGTCTTCACAGGTCTCCTCCTCATCCCGAAGGTTGGTGGCCCATTGACATCAGGGTGGAAGGTGCTTGCGATACACTGTTCCTTCCTTCCTTCCTTCCTTCCTTTATTCCTCTTATGCTGTTTATGTAATAAGAGGGGACGATACACAGAAGAGAGAAAGTGGCCCAACACACTAGACTAGCAGTCTTCTGATCAATCTGCAGCTGGCAAGGTGGGGGAGAGCCTTTATTTTGCACCTGCTGGGATCTGCATTGGCAGAAGCTCTGAGGGCTGGGCCTTTCCTTTTGCCTGTAAAAACAAAAAGCAGCCCTCCTCCCTCCAGCCCTGAGAGCATGGGCGTGACACTGGAAAAAGCAGCATCTCCCCTTTGGTAAAGATGACCATTGCACAGCTGCTCACTCAGAGCTCGATCGTGCTCGATCAGGCGAGATATATTTAGGTCACCAGCAAAGTCTGTTCTCTTTTCTTGCGTAGGGTGAGCATTCACAGAGCCCAGCTTCGTTGACAAGAGTGCAAAAGGTGTATACTAAAAGCTTTCTGCTTTACTTGAGCGCCATGGCCGTTATTATATTTTGGCTGCTCCAAGCAATCTCTGTCCAGCCGATGCAAATTTCCAGCTCAAATTTTCCCAGCACTCAAAAAGTACCTCCTCCCGCCAGCTCTGCTTTCAGGAAGTTCAGCAGAAGCAGTCCAACTTCTGTTCCCACTTCAGAGGAAAAGCTTTCTCGGGCCAGAGAAAGCCAGGGAATCACTGTACCGGCAAGTGCATTTCTTACAACTGGTAATCCCTCAGAACACAGAAATGAAGAAGCTGTATATGAAAATGTATTATTTCTTTGGTACACTAACCTATGTAACTAATATGGACCATTTCAGAGGACGGAGCGGACCCAACTGTGATCCCAGAGACCCAAATACCCAGCAGTAGGGAAAATAAATCCTCTCTGTGCTCTGCAACATTACATACACAAAATGCAAGCGCGTGCATTTTTTTATTGGCCCCATATACAGAATACATGTGAGGATGCTTGCCTTCCCAGTGTATTTCTCAAGCTCTTGAGAGCATATGCTATTTCCATGGGAACGCAAATAAGTTCATACTTTACATTTGTGTGTGACAAAAGGGGAAAAAAACTATTTTGTGTAAAATGCCAGCAGAGAGTGTTTCTGCCCGGTCTCGAACCGGGGACCTTTCGCGTGTGAGGCGAACGTGATAACCACTACACTACAGAAACAGCTGCTTGCTCACCTTTGTAGGGACTGGGAGAACAGGTGCAAAGGGCAGTGCAAGTGGACCTGCTTAAAGACTAATCAAATGCCTTGCGCCTGAAGCTCACACAATCCAGCCCAAAACATACGTCCTATCAAGCATGCGCACATATACAAGTATGCCAGCTGAGGGCCTATGCAGCGTACAGAGGGAAGGACATATTTCCACTTTGAGATCGGACGGCCAAAACTCACAAGCAAATCAAGGAATGTTACTGAGAGCTAACAGAGAACACAAAGTGCTTGTCGCAAGGACATGGCACGCAAAGAGGTTCAGGAAGTGAATTGTTCATCGACTACTGCTTACCGAGAAAACCAGAGAGTCTGTCCAATGAAAATAACATTGAAAAAACAAAAAAAAGGAGCTCAAGTTAACCACCTTGATTGGGCTCATCCGGGATTTGAACCCGGGACCTCTCGCACCCAAAGCGAGAATCATACCCCTAGACCAACGAGCCACGGTCCTTTGAGCATTTGACGGAATTGTCCTCAGCGTTTGCACCCCCCTTAGGATTCGAGGCCAAGAATGCCTATTCCTGAAGTTTGTTCCTGCCGCTGAAAGCCTTGTCGGTGTATGAGCCAAATGAATGCCCCAGTCGGCACGCTCTGACTGTCTTCACAGGTCTCCTCCTCATCCCGAAGGTTGGTGGCCCATTGACATCAGGGTGGAAGGTGCTTGCGATACACTGTTCCTTCCTTCCTTCCTTCCTTCCTTCCTTCCTTCCTTCCTTCCTTCCTTCCTTCCTTCCTTCCTTCCTTTATTCCTCTTATGCTGTTTATGTAATAAGAGGGGACGATACACAGAAGAGAGAAAGTGGCCCAACACACTAGACTAGCAGTCTTCTGATCAATCTGCAGCTGGCAAGGTGGGGGAGAGCCTTTATTTTGCACCTGCTGGGATCTGCATTGGCAGAAGCTCTGAGGGCTGGGCCTTTCCTTTTGCCTGTAAAAACAAAAAGCAGCCCTCCTCCCTCCAGCCCTGAGAGCATGGGCGTGACACTGGAAAAAGCAGCATCTCCCCTTTGGTAAAGATGACCATTGCACAGCTGCTCACTCAGAGCTCGATCGTGCTCGATCAGGCGAGATATATTTAGGTCACCAGCAAAGTCTGTTCTCTTTTCTTGCGTAGGGTGAGCATTCACAGAGCCCAGCTTCGTTGACAAGAGTGCAAAAGGTGTATACTAAAAGCTTTCTGCTTTACTTGAGCGCCATGGCCGTTATTATATTTTGGCTGCTCCAAGCAATCTCTGTCCAGCCGATGCAAATTTCCAGCTCAAATTTTCCCAGCACTCAAAAAGTCCCTCCTCCCGCCAGCTCTGCTTTCAGGAAGTTCAGCAGAAGCAGTCCAACTTCTGTTCCCACTTCAGAGGAAAAGCTTTCTCGGGCCAGAGAAAGCCAGGGAATCACTGTACCGGCAAGTGCATTTCTTACAACTGGTAATCCCTCAGAACACAGAAATGAAGAAGCTGTATATGAAAATGTATTATTTCTTTGGTACACTAACCTATGTAACTAATATGGACCATTTCAGAGGACGGAGCGGACCCAACTGTGATCCCAGAGACCCAAATACCCAGCAGTAGGGAAAATAAATCCTCTCTGTGCTCTGCAACATTACATACACAAAATGCAAGCGCGTGCATTTTTTTATTGGCCCCATATACAGAATACATGTGAGGATGCTTGCCTTCCCAGTGTATTTCTCAAGCTCTTGAGAGCATATGCTATTTCCATGGGAACGCAAATAAGTTCATACTTTACATTTGTGTGTGACAAAAGGGGAAAAAAACTATTTTGTGTAAAATGCCAGCAGAGAGTGTTTCTGCCCGGTCTCGAACTGGGGACCTTTCGCGTGTGAGGCGAACGTGATAACCACTACACTACAGAAACAGCTGCTTGCTCACCTTTGTAGGGACTGGGAGAACAGGTGCAAAGGGCAGTGCAAGTGGACCTGCTTAAAGACTAATCAAATGCCTTGCGCCTGAAGCTCACACAATCCAGCCTAAAACATACGTCCTATCAAGCATGCGCACATATACAAGTATGCCAGCTGAGGGCCTATGCAGCGTACAGAGGGAAGGACATATTTCCACTTTGAGATCGGACGGCCAAAACTCACAAGCAAATCAAGGAATGTTAGTGAGAGCTAACAGAGAACACAAAGTGCTTGTCGCAAGGACATGGCACGCAAAGAGGTTCAGGAAGTGAATTGTTCATCGACTACTGCTTACCGAGAAAACCAGAGAGTCTGTCCAATGAAAATAACATTGAAAAAACAAAAAAAAGGAGCTCAAGTTAACCACCTTGATTGGGCTCGTCCGGGATTTGAACCCGGGACCTCTCGCACCCAAAGCGAGAATCATACCCCTAGACCAACGAGCCACGGTCCTTTGAGCATTTGACGGAATTGTCCTCAGCGTTTGCACCCCCCTTAGGATTCGAGGCCAAGAATGCCTATTCCTGAAGTTTGTTCCTGCCGCTGAAAGCCTTGTCGGTGTATGAGCCAAATGAATGCCCCAGTCGGCACGCTCTGACTGTCTTCACAGGTCTCCTCCTCATCCCGAAGGTTGGTGGCCCATTGACATCAGGGTGGAAGGTGCTTGCGATACACTGTTCCTTCCTTCCTTCCTTCCTTCCTTTATTCCTCTTATGCTGTTTATGTAATAAGAGGGGACGATACACAGAAGAGAGAAAGTGGCCCAACACACTAGACTAGCAGTCTTCTGATCAATCTGCAGCTGGCAAGGTGGGGGAGAGCCTTTATTTTGCACCTGCTGGGATCTGCATTGGCAGAAGCTCTGAGGGCTGGGCCTTTCCTTTTGCCTGTAAAAACAAAAAGCAGCCCTCCTCCCTCCAGCCCTGAGAGCATGGGCGTGACACTGGAAAAAGCAGCATCTCCCCTTTGGTAAAGATGACCATTGCACAGCTGCTCACTCAGAGCTCGATCGTGCTCGATCAGGCGAGATATATTTAGGTCACCAGCAAAGTCTGTTCTCTTTTCTTGCGTAGGGTGAGCATTCACAGAGCCCAGCTTCGTTGACAAGAGTGCAAAAGGTGTATACTAAAAGCTTTCTGCTTTACTTGAGCGCCATGGCCGTTATTATATTTTGGCTGCTCCAAGCAATCTCTGTCCAGCCGATGCAAATTTCCAGCTCAAATTTTCCCAGCACTCAAAAAGTCCCTCCTCCCGCCAGCTCTGCTTTCAGGAAGTTCAGCAGAAGCAGTCCAACTTCTGTTCCCACTTCAGAGGAAAAGCTTTCTCGGGCCAGAGAAAGCCAGGGAATCACTGTACCGGCAAGTGCATTTCTTACAACTGGTAATCCCTCAGAACACAGAAATGAAGAAGCTGTATATGAAAATGTATTATTTCTTTGGTACACTAACCTATGTAACTAATATGGACCATTTCAGAGGACGGAGCAGACCCAACTGTGATCCCAGAGACCCAAATACCCAGCAGTAGGGAAAATAAATCCTCTCTGTGCTCTGCAACATTACATACACAAAATGCAAGCGCGTGCATTTTTTTATTGGCCCCATATACAGAATACATGTGAGGATGCTTGCCTTCCCAGTGTATTTCTCAAGCTCTTGAGAGCATATGCTATTTCCATGGGAACGCAAATAAGTTCATACTTTACATTTGTGTGTGACAAAAGGGGAAAAAAACTATTTTGTGTAAAATGCCAGCAGAGAGTGTTTCTGCCCGGTCTCGAACAGGGGACCTTTCGCGTGTGAGGCGAATGTGATAACCACTACACTACAGAAACAGCTGCTTGCTCACCTTTGTAGGGACTGGGAGAACAGGTGCAAAGGGCAGTGCAAGTGGACCTGCTTAAAGACTAATCAAATGCCTTGCGCCTGAAGCTCACACAATCCAGCCTAAAACATACGTCCTATCAAGCATGCGCACATATACAAGTATGCCAGCTGAGGGCCTATGCAGCGTACAGAGGGAAGGACATATTTCCACTTTGAGATCGGACGGCCAAAACTCACAAGCAAATCAAGGAATGTTACTGAGAGCTAACAGAGAACACAAAGTGCTTGTCGCAAGGACATGGCACGCAAAGAGGTTCAGGAAGTGAATTGTTCATCGACTACTGCTTACCGAGAAAACCAGAGAGTCTGTCCAATGAAAATAACATTGAAAAAACAAAAAAAAGGAGCTCAAGTTAACCACCTTGATTGGGCTCGTCCGAGATTTGAACCCGGGACCTCTCGCACCCAAAGCGAGAATCATACCCCTAGACCAACGAGCCACGGTCCTTTGAGCATTTGACGGAATTGTCCTCAGCGTTTGCACCCCCCTTAGGATTCGAGGCCAAGAATGCCTATTCCTGAAGTTTGTTCCTGCCGCTGAAAGCCTTGTCGGTGTATGAGCCAAATGAATGCCCCAGTCGGCACGCTCTGACTGTCTTCACAGGTCTCCTCCTCATCCCGAAGGTTGGTGGCCCATTGACATCAGGGTGGAAGGTGCTTGCGATACACTGTTCCTTCCTTCCTTCCTTCCTTCCTTCCTTTATTCCTCTTATGCTGTTTATGTAATAAGAGGGGACGATACACAGAAGAGAGAAAGTGGCCCAACACACTAGACTAGCAGTCTTCTGATCAATCTGCAGCTGGCAAGGTGGGGGAGAGCCTTTATTTTGCACCTGCTGGGATCTGCATTGGCAGAAGCTCTGAGGGCTGGGCCTTTCCTTTTGCCTGTAAAAACAAAAAGCAGCCCTCCTCCCTCCAGCCCTGAGAGCATGGGCGTGACACTGGAAAAAGCAGCATCTCCCCTTTGGTAAAGATGACCATTGCACAGCTGCTCACTCAGAGCTCGATCGTGCTCGATCAGGCGAGATATATTTAGGTCACCAGCAAAGTCTGTTCTCTTTTCTTGCGTAGGGTGAGCATTCACAGAGCCCAGCTTCGTTGACAAGAGTGCAAAAGGTGTATACTAAAAGCTTTCTGCTTTACTTGAGCGCCATGGCCGTTATTATATTTTGGCTGCTCCAAGCAATCTCTGTCCAGCCGATGCAAATTTCCAGCTCAAATTTTCCCAGCACTCAAAAAGTCCCTCCTCCCGCCAGCTCTGCTTTCAGGAAGTTCAGCAGAAGCAGTCCAACTTCTGTTCCCACTTCAGAGGAAAAGCTTTCTCGGGCCAGAGAAAGCCAGGGAATCACTGTACCGGCAAGTGCATTTCTTACAACTGGTAATCCCTCAGAACACAGAAATGAAGAAGCTGTATATGAAAATGTATTATTTCTTTGGTACACTAACCTATGTAACTAATATGGACCATTTCAGAGGACGGAGCGGACCCAACTGTGATCCCAGAGACCCAAATACCCAGCAGTAGGGAAAATAAATCCTCTCTGTGCTCTGCAACATTACATACACAAAATGCAAGCGCGTGCATTTTTTTATTGGCCCCATATACAGAATACATGTGAGGATGCTTGCCTTCCCAGTGTATTTCTCAAGCTCTTGAGAGCATATGCTATTTCCATGGGAACGCAAATAAGTTCATACTTTACATTTGTGTGTGACAAAAGGGGAAAAAAACTATTTTGTGTAAAATGCCAGCAGAGAGTGTTTCTGCCCGGTCTCGAAAGACCTTTCGCGTGTGAGGCGAACGTGATAACCACTACACTACAGAAACAGCTGCTTGCTCACCTTTGTAGGGACTGGGAGAACAGGTGCAAAGGGCAGTGCAAGTGGACCTGCTTAAAGACTAATCAAATGCCTTGCGCCTGAAGCTCACACAATCCAGCCTAAAACATACGTCCTATCAAGCATGCGCACATATACAAGTATGCCAGCTGAGGGCCTATGCAGCGTACAGAGGGAAGGACATATTTCCACTTTGAGATCGGACGGCCAAAACTCACAAGCAAATCAAGGAATGTTACTGAGAGCTAACAGAGAACACAAAGTGCTTGTCGCAAGGACATGGCACACAAAGAGGTTCAGGAAGTGAATTGTTCATCGACTACTGCTTACCGAGAAAACCAGAGAGTCTGTCCAATGAAAATAACATTGAAAAAACAAAAAAAAGGAGCTCAAGTTAACCACCTTAGCGAGAATCATACCCCTAGACCAACGAGCCACGGTCCTTTGAGCATTTGACGGAATTGTCCTCAGCGTTTGCACCCCCCTTAGGATTCGAGGCCAAGAATGCCTATTCCTGAAGTTTGTTCCTGCCGCTGAAAGCCTTGTCGGTGTATGAGCCAAATGAATGCCCCAGTCGGCACGCTCTGACTGTCTTCACAGGTCTCCTCCTCATCCCGAAGGTTGGTGGCCCATTGACATCAGGGTGGAAGGTGCTTGCGATACACTGTTCCTTCCTTCCTTCCTTCCTTCCTTCCTTCCTTCCTTTATTCCTCTTATGCTGTTTATGTAATAAGAGGGGACGATACACAGAAGAGAGAAAGTGGCCCAACACACTAGACTAGCAGTCTTCTGATCAATCTGCAGCTGGCAAGGTGGGGGAGAGCCTTTATTTTGCACCTGCTGGGATCTGCATTGGCAGAAGCTCTGAGGGCTGGGCCTTTCCTTTTGCCTGTAAAAACAAAAAGCAGCCCTCCTCCCTCCAGCCCTGAGAGCATGGGCGTGACACTGGAAAAAGCAGCATCTCCCCTTTGGTAAAGATGACCATTGCACAGCTGCTCACTCAGAGCTCGATCGTGCTCGATCAGGCGAGATATATTTAGGTCACCAGCAAAGTCTGTTCTCTTTTCTTGCGTAGGGTGAGCATTCACAGAGCCCAGCTTCGTTGACAAGAGTGCAAAAGGTGTATACTAAAAGCTTTCTGCTTTACTTGAGCGCCATGGCCGTTATTATATTTTGGCTGCTCCAAGCAATCTCTGTCCAGCCGATGCAAATTTCCAGCTCAAATTTTCCCAGCACTCAAAAAGTCCCTCCTCCCGCCAGCTCTGCTTTCAGGAAGTTCAGCAGAAGCAGTCCAACTTCTGTTCCCACTTCAGAGGAAAAGCTTTCTCGGGCCAGAGAAAGCCAGGGAATCACTGTACCGGCAAGTGCATTTCTTACAACTGGTAATCCCTCAGAACACAGAAATGAAGAAGCTGTATATGAAAATGTATTATTTCTTTGGTACACTAACCTATGTAACTAATATGGACCATTTCAGAGGACGGAGCGGACCCAACTGTGATCCCAGAGACCCAAATACCCAGCAGTAGGGAAAATAAATCCTCTCTGTGCTCTGCAACATTACATACACAAAATGCAAGCGCGTGCATTTTTTTATTGGCCCCATATACAGAATACATGTGAGGATGCTTGCCTTCCCAGTGTATTTCTCAAGCTCTTGAGAGCATATGCTATTTCCATGGGAACGCAAATAAGTTCATACTTTACATTTGTGTGTGACAAAAGGGGAAAAAAACTATTTTGTGTAAAATGCCAGCAGAGAGTGTTTCTGCCCGGTCTCGAACCGGGAGGACCTTTCGCGTGTGAGGCGAACGTGATAACCACTACACTACAGAAACAGCTGCTTGCTCACCTTTGTAGGGACTGGGAGAACAGGTGCAAAGGGCAGTGCAAGTGGACCTGCTTAAAGACTAATCAAATGCCTTGCGCCTGAAGCTCACACAATCCAGCCTAAAACATACGTCCTATCAAGCATGCGCACATATACAAGTATGCCAGCTGAGGGCCTATGCAGCGTACAGAGGGAAGGACATATTTCCACTTTGAGATCGGACGGCCAAAACTCACAAGCAAATCAAGGAATGTTACTGAGAGCTAACAGAGAACACAAAGTGCTTGTCGCAAGGACATGGCATGCAAAGAGGTTCAGGAAGTGAATTGTTCATCGACTACTGCTTACCGAGAAAACCAGAGAGTCTGTCCAATGAAAATAACATTGAAAAAACAAAAAAAAGGAGCTCAAGTTAACCACCTTGATTGGGCTCGTCCGGGATTTGAACCCGGGACCTCTCGCACCCAAAGCGAGAATCATACCCCTAGACCAACGAGCCACGGTCCTTTGAGCATTTGACGGAATTGTCCTCAGCGTTTGCACCCCCCTTAGGATTCGAGGCCAAGAATGCCTATTCCTGAAGTTTGTTCCTGCCGCTGAAAGCCTTGTCGGTGTATGAGCCAAATGAATGCCCCAGTCAGCACGCTCTGACTGTCTTCACAGGTCTCCTCCTCATCCCGAAGGTTGGTGGCCCATTGACATCAGGGTGGAAGGTGCTTGCGATACACTGTTCCTTCCTTCCTTCCTTCCTTCCTTTATTCCTCTTATGCTGTTTATGTAATAAGAGGGGACGATACACAGAAGAGAGAAAGTGGCCCAACACACTAGACTAGCAGTCTTCTGATCAATCTGCAGCTGGCAAGGTGGGGGAGAGCCTTTATTTTGCACCTGCTGGGATCTGCATTGGCAGAAGCTCTGAGGGCTGGGCCTTTCCTTTTGCCTGTAAAAACAAAAAGCAGCCCTCCTCCCTCCAGCCCTGAGAGCATGGGCGTGACACTGGAAAAAGCAGCATCTCCCCTTTGGTAAAGATGACCATTGCACAGCTGCTCACTCAGAGCTCGATCGTGCTCGATCAGGCGAGATATATTTAGGTCACCAGCAAAGTCTGTTCTCTTTTCTTGCGTAGGGTGAGCATTCACAGAGCCCAGCTTCGTTGACAAGAGTGCAAAAGGTGTATACTAAAAGCTTTCTGCTTTACTTGAGCGCCATGGCCGTTATTATATTTTGGCTGCTCCAAGCAATCTCTGTCCAGCCGATGCAAATTTCCAGCTCAAATTTTCCCAGCACTCAAAAAGTCCCTCCTCCCGCCAGCTCTGCTTTCAGGAAGTTCAGCAGAAGCAGTCCAACTTCTGTTCCCACTTCAGAGGAAAAGCTTTCTCGGGCCAGAGAAAGCCAGGGAATCACTGTACCGGCAAGTGCATTTCTTACAACTGGTAATCCCTCAGAACACAGAAATGAAGAAGCTGTATATGAAAATGTATTATTTCTTTGGTACACTAACCTATGTAACTAATATGGACCATTTCAGAGGACGGAGCGGACCCAACTGTGATCCCAGAGACCCAAATACCCAGCAGTAGGGAAAATAAATCCTCTCTGTGCTCTGCAACATTACATACACAAAATGCAAGCGCGTGCATTTTTTTATTGGCCCCATATACAGAATACATGTGAGGATGCTTGCCTTCCCAGTGTATTTCTCAAGCTCTTGAGAGCATATGCTATTTCCATGGGAACGCAAATAAGTTCATACTTTACATTTGTGTGTGACAAAAGGGGAAAAAAACTATTTTGTGTAAAATGCCAGCAGAGAGTGTTTCTGCCCGGTCTCGAACCGGGGGGACCTTTCGCGTGTGAGGCGAACGTGATAACCACTACACTACAGAAACAGCTGCTTGCTCACCTTTGTAGGGACTGGGAGAACAGGTGCAAAGGGCAGTGCAAGTGGACCTGCTTAAAGACTAATCAAATGCCTTGCGCCTGAAGCTCACACAATCCAGCCTAAAACATACGTCCTATCAAGCATGCGCACATATACAAGTATGCCAGCTGAGGGCCTATGCAGCGTACAGAGGGAAGGACATATTTCCACTTTGAGATCGGACGGCCAAAACTCACAAGCAAATCAAGGAATGTTACTGAGAGCTAACAGAGAACACAAAGTGCTTGTCGCAAGGACATGGCACGCAAAGAGGTTCAGGAAGTGAATTGTTCATCGACTACTGCTTACCGAGAAAACCAGAGAGTCTGTCCAATGAAAATAACATTGAAAAAACAAAAAAAAGGAGCTCAAGTTAACCACCTTGATTGGGCTCGTCCGGGATTTGAACCCGGGACCTCTCGCACCCAAAGCGAGAATCATACCCCTAGACCAACGAGCCACGGTCCTTTGAGCATTTGACGGAATTGTCCTCAGCGTTTGCACCCCCCTTAGGATTCGAGGCCAAGAATGCCTATTCCTGAAGTTTGTTCCTGCCGCTGAAAGCCTTGTCGGTGTATGAGCCAAATGAATGCCCCAGTCGGCACGCTCTGACTGTCTTCACAGGTCTCCTCCTCATCCCGAAGGTTGGTGGCCCATTGACATCAGGGTGGAAGGTGCTTGCGATACACTGTTCCTTCCTTCCTTCCTTCCTTCCTTTATTCCTCTTATGCTGTTTATGTAATAAGAGGGGACGATACACAGAAGAGAGAAAGTGGCCCAACACACTAGACTAGCAGTCTTCTGATCAATCTGCAGCTGGCAAGGTGGGGGAGAGCCTTTATTTTGCACCTGCTGGGATCTGCATTGGCAGAAGCTCTGAGGGCTGGGCCTTTCCTTTTGCCTGTAAAAACAAAAAGCAGCCCTCCTCCCTCCAGCCCTGAGAGCATGGGCGTGACACTGGAAAAAGCAGCATCTCCCCTTTGGTAAAGATGACCATTGCACAGCTGCTCACTCAGAGCTCGATCGTGCTCGATCAGGCGAGATATATTTAGGTCACCAGCAAAGTCTGTTCTCTTTTCTTGCGTAGGGTGAGCATTCACAGAGCCCAGCTTCGTTGACAAGAGTGCAAAAGGTGTATACTAAAAGCTTTCTGCTTTACTTGAGCGCCATGGCCGTTATTATATTTTGGCTGCTCCAAGCAATCTCTGTCCAGCCGATGCAAATTTCCAGCTCAAATTTTCCCAGCACTCAAAAAGTCCCTCCTCCCGCCAGCTCTGCTTTCAGGAAGTTCAGCAGAAGCAGTCCAACTTCTGTTCCCACTTCAGAGGAAAAGCTTTCTCGGGCCAGAGAAAGCCAGGGAATCACTGTACCGGCAAGTGCATTTCTTACAACTGGTAATCCCTCAGAACACAGAAATGAAGAAGCTGTATATGAAAATGTATTATTTCTTTGGTACACTAACCTATGTAACTAATATGGACCATTTCAGAGGACGGAGCGGACCCAACTGTGATCCCAGAGACCCAAATACCCAGCAGTAGGGAAAATAAATCCTCTCTGTGCTCTGCAACATTACATACACAAAATGCAAGCGCGTGCATTTTTTTATTGGCCCCATATACAGAATACATGTGAGGATGCTTGCCTTCCCAGTGTATTTCTCAAGCTCTTGAGAGCATATGCTATTTCCATGGGAACGCAAATAAGTTCATACTTTACATTTGTGTGTGACAAAAGGGGAAAAAAACTATTTTGTGTAAAATGCCAGCAGAGAGTGTTTCTGCCCGGTCTCGAACCGGGGACCTTTCGTGTGTGAGGCGAACGTGATAACCACTACACTACAGAAACAGCTGCTTGCTCACCTTTGTAGGGACTGGGAGAACAGGTGCAAAGGGCAGTGCAAGTGGACCTGCTTAAAGACTAATCAAATGCCTTGCGCCTGAAGCTCACACAATCCAGCCTAAAACATACGTCCTATCAAGCATGCGCACATATACAAGTATGCCAGCTGAGGGCCTATGCAGCGTACAGAGGGAAGGACATATTTCCACTTTGAGATCGGACGGCCAAAACTCACAAGCAAATCAAGGAATGTTACTGAGAGCTAACAGAGAACACAAAGTGCTTGTCGCAAGGACATGGCACACAAAGAGGTTCAGGAAGTGAATTGTTCATCGACTACTGCTTACCGAGAAAACCAGAGAGTCTGTCCAATGAAAATACAAAAAAAAGGAGCTCAAGTTAACCACCTTGATTGGGCTCGTCCGGGATTTGAACCCGGGACCTCTCGCACCCAAAGCGAGAATCATACCCCTAGACCAACGAGCCACGGTCCTTTGAGCATTTGACGGAATTGTCCTCAGCGTTTGCACCCCCCTTAGGATTCGAGGCCAAGAATGCCTATTCCTGAAGTTTGTTCCTGCCGCTGAAAGCCTTGTCGGTGTATGAGCCAAATGAATGCCCCAGTCGGCACGCTCTGACTGTCTTCACAGGTCTCCTCCTCATCCCGAAGGTTGGTGGCCCATTGACATCAGGGTGGAAGGTGCTTGCGATACACTGTTCCTTCCTTCCTTCCTTCCTTCCTTCCTTTATTCCTCTTATGCTGTTTATGTAATAAGAGGGGACGATACACAGAAGAGAGAAAGTGGCCCAACACACTAGACTAGCAGTCTTCTGATCAATCTGCAGCTGGCAAGGTGGGGGAGAGCCTTTATTTTGCACCTGCTGGGATCTGCATTGGCAGAAGCTCTGAGGGCTGGGCCTTTCCTTTTGCCTGTAAAAACAAAAAGCAGCCCTCCTCCCTCCAGCCCTGAGAGCATGGGCGTGACACTGGAAAAAGCAGCATCTCCCCTTTGGTAAAGATGACCATTGCACAGCTGCTCACTCAGAGCTCGATCGTGCTCGATCAGGCGAGATATATTTAGGTCACCAGCAAAGTCTGTTCTCTTTTCTTGCGTAGGGTGAGCATTCACAGAGCCCAGCTTCGTTGACAAGAGTGCAAAAGGTGTATACTAAAAGCTTTCTGCTTTACTTGAGCGCCATGGCCGTTATTATATTTTGGCTGCTCCAAGCAATCTCTGTCCAGCCGATGCAAATTTCCAGCTCAAATTTTCCCAGCACTCAAAAAGTCCCTCCTCCCGCCAGCTCTGCTTTCAGGAAGTTCAGCAGAAGCAGTCCAACTTCTGTTCCCACTTCAGAGGAAAAGCTTTCTCGGGCCAGAGAAAGCCAGGGAATCACTGTACCGGCAAGTGCATTTCTTACAACTGGTAATCCCTCAGAACACAGAAATGAAGAAGCTGTATATGAAAATGTATTATTTCTTTGGTACACTAACCTATGTAACTAATATGGACCATTTCAGAGGACGGAGCGGACCCAACTGTGATCCCAGAGACCCAAATACCCAGCAGTAGGGAAAATAAATCCTCTCTGTGCTCTGCAACATTACATACACAAAATGCAAGCGCGTGCATTTTTTTATTGGCCCCATATACAGAATACATGTGAGGATGCTTGCCTTCCCAGTGTATTTCTCAAGCTCTTGAGAGCATATGCTATTTCCATGAGAACGCAAATAAGTTCATACTTTACATTTGTGTGTGACAAAAGGGGAAAAAAACTATTTTGTGTAAAATGCCAGCAGAGAGTGTTTCTGCCCGGTCTCGAACCGGGGACCTTTCGCGTGTGAGGCGAACGTGATAACCACTACACTACAGAAACAGCTGCTTGCTCACCTTTGTAGGGACTGGGAGAACAGGTGCAAAGGGCAGTGCAAGTGGACCTGCTTAAAGACTAATCAAATGCCTTGCGCCTGAAGCTCACACAATCCAGCCTAAAACATACGTCCTATCAAGCATGCGCACATATACAAGTATGCCAGCTGAGGGCCTATGCAGCGTACAGAGGGAAGGACATATTTCCACTTTGAGATCGGACGGCCAAAACTCACAAGCAAATCAAGGAATGTTACTGAGAGCTAACAGAGAACACAAAGTGCTTGTCGCAAGGACATGGCACGCAAAGAGGTTCAGGAAGTGAATTGTTCATCGACTACTGCTTACCGAGAAAACCAGAGAGTCTGTCCAATGAAAATAACATTGAAAAAACAAAAAAAAGGAGCTCAAGTTAACCACCTTGATTGGGACCTCTCGCACCCAAAGCGAGAATCATACCCCTAGACCAACGAGCCACGGTCCTTTGAGCATTTGACGGAATTGTCCTCAGCGTTTGCACCCCCCTTAGGATTCGAGGCCAAGAATGCCTATTCCTGAAGTTTGTTCCTGCCGCTGAAAGCCTTGTCGGTGTATGAGCCAAATGAATGCCCCAGTCGGCACGCTCTGACTGTCTTCACAGGTCTCCTCCTCATCCCGAAGGTTGGTGGCCCATTGACATCAGGGTGGAAGGTGCTTGCGATACACTGTTCCTTCCTTCCTTCCTTCCTTCCTTTATTCCTCTTATGCTGTTTATGTAATAAGAGGGGACGATACACAGAAGAGAGAAAGTGGCCCAACACACTAGACTAGCAGTCTTCTGATCAATCTGCAGCTGGCAAGGTGGGGGAGAGCCTTTATTTTGCACCTGCTGGGATCTGCATTGGCAGAAGCTCTGAGGGCTGGGCCTTTCCTTTTGCCTGTAAAAACAAAAAGCAGCCCTCCTCCCTCCAGCCCTGAGAGCATGGGCGTGACACTGGAAAAAGCAGCATCTCCCCTTTGGTAAAGATGACCATTGCACAGCTGCTCACTCAGAGCTCGATCGTGCTCGATCAGGCGAGATATATTTAGGTCACCAGCAAAGTCTGTTCTCTTTTCTTGCGTAGGGTGAGCATTCACAGAGCCCAGCTTCGTTGACAAGAGTGCAAAAGGTGTATACTAAAAGCTTTCTGCTTTACTTGAGCGCCATGGCCGTTATTATATTTTGGCTGCTCCAAGCAATCTCTGTCCAGCCGATGCAAATTTCCAGCTCAAATTTTCCCAGCACTCAAAAAGTCCCTCCTCCCGCCAGCTCTGCTTTCAGGAAGTTCAGCAGAAGCAGTCCAACTTCTGTTCCCACTTCAGAGGAAAAGCTTTCTCGGGCCAGAGAAAGCCAGGGAATCACTGTACCGGCAAGTGCATTTCTTACAACTGGTAATCCCTCAGAACACAGAAATGAAGAAGCTGTATATGAAAATGTATTATTTCTTTGGTACACTAACCTATGTAACTAATATGGACCATTTCAGAGGACGGAGCGGACCCAACTGTGATCCCAGAGACCCAAATACCCAGCAGTAGGGAAAATAAATCCTCTCTGTGCTCTGCAACATTACATACACAAAATGCAAGCGCGTGCATTTTTTTATTGGCCCCATATACAGAAAACATGTGAGGATGCTTGCCTTCCCAGTGTATTTCTCAAGCTCTTGAGAGCATATGCTATTTCCATGGGAACGCAAATAAGTTCATACTTTACATTTGTGTGTGACAAAAGGGGAAAAAAACTATTTTGTGTAAAATGCCAGCAGAGAGTGTTTCTGCCCGGTCTCGAACAGGGGACCTTTCGCGTGTGAAGCGAACGTGATAACCACTACACTACAGAAACAGCTGCTTGCTCACCTTTGTAGGGACTGGGAGAACAGGTGCAAAGGGCAGTGCAAGTGGACCTGCTTAAAGACTAATCAAATGCCTTGCGCCTGAAGCTCACACAATCCAGCCTAAAACATACGTCCTATCAAGCATGCGCACATATACAAGTATGCCAGCTGAGGGCCTATGCAGCGTACAGAGGGAAGGACATATTTCCACTTTGAGATCGGACGGCCAAAACTCACAAGCAAATCAAGGAATGTTACTGAGAGCTAACAGAGAACACAAAGTGCTTGTCGCAAGGACATGGCACGCAAAGAGGTTCAGGAAGTGAATTGTTCATCGACTACTGCTTACCGAGAAAACCAGAGAGTCTGTCCAATGAAAATAACATTGAAAAAACAAAAAAAAGGAGCTCAAGTTAACCACCTTGATTGGGCTCGTCCGGGATTTGAACCCGGGACCTCTCGCACCCAAAGCGAGAATCATACCCCTAGACCAACGAGCCACGGTCCTTTGAGCATTTGACGGAATTGTCCTCAGCGTTTGCACCCCCCTTAGGATTCGAGGCCAAGAATGCCTATTCCTGAAGTTTGTTCCTGCCGCTGAAAGCCTTGTCGGTGTATGAGCCAAATGAATGCCCCAGTCGGCACGCTCTGACTGTCTTCACAGGTCTCCTCCTCATCCCGAAGGTTGGTGGCCCATTGACATCAGGGTGGAAGGTGCTTGCGATACACTGTTCCTTCCTTCCTTCCTTCCTTCCTTTATTCCTCTTATGCTGTTTATGTAATAAGAGGGGACGATACACAGAAGAGAGAAAGTGGCCCAACACACTAGACTAGCAGTCTTCTGATCAATCTGCAGCTGGCAAGGTGGGGGAGAGCCTTTATTTTGCACCTGCTGGGATCTGCATTGGCAGAAGCTCTGAGGGCTGGGCCTTTCCTTTTGCCTGTAAAAACAAAAAGCAGCCCTCCTCCCTCCAGCCCTGAGAGCATGGGCGTGACACTGGAAAAAGCAGCATCTCCCCTTTGGTAAAGATGACCATTGCACAGCTGCTCACTCAGAGCTCGATCGTGCTCGATCAGGCGAGATATATTTAGGTCACCAGCAAAGTCTGTTCTCTTTTCTTGCGTAGGGTGAGCATTCACAGAGCCCAGCTTCGTTGACAAGAGTGCAAAAGGTGTATACTAAAAGCTTTCTGCTTTACTTGAGCGCCATGGCCGTTATTATATTTTGGCTGCTCCAAGCAATCTCTGTCCAGCCGATGCAAATTTCCAGCTCAAATTTTCCCAGCACTCAAAAAGTCCCTCCTCCCGCCAGCTCTGCTTTCAGGAAGTTCAGCAGAAGCAGTCCAACTTCTGTTCCCACTTCAGAGGAAAAGCTTTCTCGGGCCAGAGAAAGCCAGGGAATCACTGTACCGGCAAGTGCATTTCTTACAACTGGTAATCCCTCAGAACACAGAAATGAAGAAGCTGTATATGAAAATGTATTATTTCTTTGGTACACTAACCTATGTAACTAATATGGACCATTTCAGAGGACGGAGCGGACCCAACTGTGATCCCAGAGACCCAAATACCCAGCAGTAGGGAAAATAAATCCTCTCTGTGCTCTGCAACATTACATACACAAAATGCAAGCGCGTGCATTTTTTTATTGGCCCCATATACAGAATACATGTGAGGATGCTTGCCTTCCCAGTGTATTTCTCAAGCTCTTGAGAGCATATGCTATTTCCATGGGAACGCAAATAAGTTCATACTTTACATTTGTGTGTGACAAAAGGGGAAAAAACTATTTTGTGTAAAATGCCAGCAGAGAGTGTTTCTGCCCGGTCTCGAACCGGGGACCTTTATAACCACTACACTACAGAAACAGCTGCTTGCTCACCTTTGTAGGGACTGGGAGAACAGGTGCAAAGGGCAGTGCAAGTGGACCTGCTTAAAGACTAATCAAATGCCTTGCGCCTGAAGCTCACACAATCCAGCCTAAAACATACGTCCTATCAAGCATGCGCACATATACAAGTATGCCAGCTGAGGGCCTATGCAGCGTACAGAGGGAAGGACATATTTCCACTTTGAGATCGGACGGCCAAAACTCACAAGCAAATCAAGGAATGTTACTGAGAGCTAACAGAGAACACAAAGTGCTTGTCGCAAGGACATGGCACGCAAAGAGGTTCAGGAAGTGAATTGTTCATCGACTACTGCTTACCGAGAAAACCAGAGAGTCTGTCCAATGAAAATAACATTGAAAAAACAAAAAAAAGGAGCTCAAGTTAACCACCTTGATTGGGCTCGTCCGGGATTTGAACCCGGGACCTCTCGCACCCAAAGCGAGAATCATACCCCTAGACCAACGAGCCACGGTCCTTTGAGCATTTGACGGAATTGTCCTCAGCGTTTGCACCCCCCTTAGGATTCGAGGCCAAGAATGCCTATTCCTGAAGTTTGTTCCTGCCGCTGAAAGCCTTGTCGGTGTATGAGCCAAATGAATGCCCCAGTCGGCACGCTCTGACTGTCTTCACAGGTCTCCTCCTCATCCCGAAGGTTGGTGGCCCATTGACATCAGGGTGGAAGGTGCTTGCGATACACTGTTCCTTCCTTCCTTCCTTCCTTCCTTCCTTTATTCCTCTTATGCTGTTTATGTAATAAGAGGGGACGATACACAGAAGAGAGAAAGTGGCCCAACACACTAGACTAGCAGTCTTCTGATCAATCTGCAGCTGGCAAGGTGGGGGAGAGCCTTTATTTTGCACCTGCTGGGATCTGCATTGGCAGAAGCTCTGAGGGCTGGGCCTTTCCTTTTGCCTGTAAAAACAAAAAGCAGCCCTCCTCCCTCCAGCCCTGAGAGCATGGGCGTGACACTGGAAAAAGCAGCATCTCCCCTTTGGTAAAGATGACCATTGCACAGCTGCTCACTCAGAGCTCGATCGTGCTCGATCAGGCGAGATATATTTAGGTCACCAGCAAAGTCTGTTCTCTTTTCTTGCGTAGGGTGAGCATTCACAGAGCCCAGCTTCGTTGACAAGAGTGCAAAAGGTGTATACTAAAAGCTTTCTGCTTTACTTGAGCGCCATGGCCGTTATTATATTTTGGCTGCTCCAAGCAATCTCTGTCCAGCCGATGCAAATTTCCAGCTCAAATTTTCCCAGCACTCAAAAAGTCCCTCCTCCCGCCAGCTCTGCTTTCAGGAAGTTCAGCAGAAGCAGTCCAACTTCTGTTCCCACTTCAGAGGAAAAGCTTTCTCGGGCCAGAGAAAGCCAGGGAATCACTGTACCGGCAAGTGCATTTCTTACAACTGGTAATCCCTCAGAACACAGAAATGAAGAAGCTGTATATGAAAATGTATTATTTCTTTGGTACACTAACCTATGTAACTAATATGGACCATTTCAGAGGACGGAGCGGACCCAACTGTGATCCCAGAGACCCAAATACCCAGCAGTAGGGAAAATAAATCCTCTCTGTGCTCTGCAACATTACATACACAAAATGCAAGCGCGTGCATTTTTTTATTGGCCCCATATACAGAATACATGTGAGGATGCTTGCCTTCCCAGTGTATTTCTCAAGCTCTTGAGAGCATATGCTATTTCCATGGGAACGCAAATAAGTTCATACTTTACATTTGTGTGTGACAAAAGGGGAAAAAAACTATTTTGTGTAAAATGCCAGCAGAGAGTGTTTCTGCCCGGTCTCGAACCGGGGACCTTTCGCGTGTGAGGCGAACGTGATAACCACTACACTACAGAAACAGCTGCTTGCTCACCTTTGTAGGGACTGGGAGAACAGGTGCAAAGGGCAGTGCAAGTGGACCTGCTTAAAGACTAATCAAATGCCTTGCGCCTGAAGCTCACACAATCCAGCCTAAAACATACGTCCTATCAAGCATGCGCACATATACAAGTATGCCAGCTGAGGGCCTATGCAGCGTACAGAGGGAAGGACATATTTCCACTTTGAGATCGGACGGCCAAAACTCACAAGCAAATCAAGGAATGTTACTGAGAGCTAACAGAGAACACAAAGTGCTTGTCGCAAGGACATGGCACACAAAGAGGTTCAGGAAGTGAATTGTTCATCGACTACTGCTTACCGAGAAAACCAGAGAGTCTGTCCAATGAAAATAACATTGAAAAAACAAAAAAAAGGAGCTCAAGTTAACCACCTTGATTGGGCTCGTCCGGGATTTGAACCCGGGACCTCTCGCACCCAAAGCGAGAATCATACCCCTAGACCAACGAGCCACGGTCCTTTGAGCATTTGACGGAATTGTCCTCAGCGTTTGCACCCCCCTTAGGATTCGAGGCCAAGAATGCCTATTCCTGAAGTTTGTTCCTGCCGCTGAAAGCCTTGTCGGTGTATGAGCCAAATGAATGCCCCAGTCAGCACGCTCTGACTGTCTTCACAGGTCTCCTCCTCATCCCGAAGGTTGGTGGCCCATTGACATCAGGGTGGAAGGTGCTTGCGATACACTGTTCCTTCCTTCCTTCCTTCCTTCCTTTATTCCTCTTATGCTGTTTATGTAATAAGAGGGGACGATACACAGAAGAGAGAAAGTGGCCCAACACACTAGACTAGCAGTCTTCTGATCAATCTGCAGCTGGCAAGGTGGGGGAGAGCCTTTATTTTGCACCTGCTGGGATCTGCATTGGCAGAAGCTCTGAGGGCTGGGCCTTTCCTTTTGCCTGTAAAAACAAAAAGCAGCCCTCCTCCCTCCAGCCCTGAGAGCATGGGCGTGACACTGGAAAAAGCAGCATCTCCCCTTTGGTAAAGATGACCATTGCACAGCTGCTCACTCAGAGCTCGATCGTGCTCGATCAGGCGAGATATATTTAGGTCACCAGCAAAGTCTGTTCTCTTTTCTTGCGTAGGGTGAGCATTCACAGAGCCCAGCTTCGTTGACAAGAGTGCAAAAGGTGTATACTAAAAGCTTTCTGCTTTACTTGAGCGCCATGGCCGTTATTATATTTTGGCTGCTCCAAGCAATCTCTGTCCAGCCGATGCAAATTTCCAGCTCAAATTTTCCCAGCACTCAAAAAGTCCCTCCTCCCGCCAGCTCTGCTTTCAGGAAGTTCAGCAGAAGCAGTCCAACTTCTGTTCCCACTTCAGAGGAAAAGCTTTCTCGGGCCAGAGAAAGCCAGGGAATCACTGTACCGGCAAGTGCATTTCTTACAACTGGTAATCCCTCAGAACACAGAAATGAAGAAGCTGTATATGAAAATGTATTATTTCTTTGGTACACTAACCTATGTAACTAATATGGACCATTTCAGAGGACGGAGCGGACCCAACTGTGATCCCAGAGACCCAAATACCCAGCAGTAGGGAAAATAAATCCTCTCTGTGCTCTGCAACATTACATACACAAAATGCAAGCGCGTGCATTTTTTTATTGGCCCCATATACAGAATACATGTGAGGATGCTTGCCTTCCCAGTGTATTTCTCAAGCTCTTGAGAGCATATGCTATTTCCATGGGAACGCAAATAAGTTCATACTTTACATTTGTGTGTGACAAAAGGGGAAAAAAACTATTTTGTGTAAAATGCCAGCAGAGAGTGTTTCTGCCCGGTCTCGAACCGGGGACCTTTCGCGTGTGAGGCGAACGTGATAACCACTACACTACAGAAACAGCTGCTTGCTCACCTTTGTAGGGACTGGGAGAACAGGTGCAAAGGGCAGTGCAAGTGGACCTGCTTAAAGACTAATCAAATGCCTTGCGCCTGAAGCTCACACAATCCAGCCTAAAACATACGTCCTATCAAGCATGCGCACATATACAAGTATGCCAGCTGAGGGCCTATGCAGCGTACAGAGGGAAGGACATATTTCCACTTTGAGATCGGACGGCCAAAACTCACAAGCAAATCAAGGAATGTTACTGAGAGCTAACAGAGAACACAAAGTGCTTGTCGCAAGGACATGGCACGCAAAGAGGTTCAGGAAGTGAATTGTTCATCGACTACTGCTTACCGAGAAAACCAGAGAGTCTGTCCAATGAAAATAACATTGAAAAAACAAAAAAAAGGAGCTCAAGTTAACCACCTTGATTGGGCTCGTCCGGGATTTGAACCCGGGACCTCTCGCACTCAAAGCGAGAATCATACCCCTAGACCAACGAGCCACGGTCCTTTGAGCATTTGACGGAATTGTCCTCAGCGTTTGCACCCCCCTTAGGATTCGAGGCCAAGAATGCCTATTCCTGAAGTTTGTTCCTGCCGCTGAAAGCCTTGTCGGTGTATGAGCCAAATGAATGCCCCAGTCGGCACGCTCTGACTGTCTTCACAGGTCTCCTCCTCATCCCGAAGGTTGGTGGCCCATTGACATCAGGGTGGAAGGTGCTTGCGATACACTGTTCCTTCCTTCCTTCCTTCCTTCCTTTATTCCTCTTATGCTGTTTATGTAATAAGAGGGGACGATACACAGAAGAGAGAAAGTGGCCCAACACACTAGACTAGCAGTCTTCTGATCAATCTGCAGCTGGCAAGGTGGGGGAGAGCCTTTATTTTGCACCTGCTGGGATCTGCATTGGCAGAAGCTCTGAGGGCTGGGCCTTTCCTTTTGCCTGTAAAAACAAAAAGCAGCCCTCCTCCCTCCAGCCCTGAGAGCATGGGCGTGACACTGGAAAAAGCAGCATCTCCCCTTTGGTAAAGATGACCATTGCACAGCTGCTCACTCAGAGCTCGATCGTGCTCGATCAGGCGAGATATATTTAGGTCACCAGCAAAGTCTGTTCTCTTTTCTTGCGTAGGGTGAGCATTCACAGAGCCCAGCTTCGTTGACAAGAGTGCAAAAGGTGTATACTAAAAGCTTTCTGCTTTACTTGAGCGCCATGGCCGTTATTATATTTTGGCTGCTCCAAGCAATCTCTGTCCAGCCGATGCAAATTTCCAGCTCAAATTTTCCCAGCACTCAAAAAGTCCCTCCTCCCGCCAGCTCTGCTTTCAGGAAGTTCAGCAGAAGCAGTCCAACTTCTGTTCCCACTTCAGAGGAAAAGCTTTCTCGGGCCAGAGAAAGCCAGGGAATCACTGTACCGGCAAGTGCATTTCTTACAACTGGTAATCCCTCAGAACACAGAAATGAAGAAGCTGTATATGAAAATGTATTATTTCTTTGGTACACTAACCTATGTAACTAATATGGACCATTTCAGAGGACGGAGCGGACCCAACTGTGATCCCAGAGACCCAAATACCCAGCAGTAGGGAAAATAAATCCTCTCTGTGCTCTGCAACATTACATACACAAAATGCAAGCGCGTGCATTTTTTTATTGGCCCCATATACAGAATACATGTGAGGATGCTTGCCTTCCCAGTGTATTTCTCAAGCTCTTGAGAGCATATGCTATTTCCATGGGAACGCAAATAAGTTCATACTTTACATTTGTGTGTGACAAAAGGGGAAAAAAACTATTTTGTGTAAAATGCCAGCAGAGAGTGTTTCTGCCCGGTCTCGAACCGGGGACCTTTCGTGTGTGAGGCGAACGTGATAACCACTACACTACAGAAACAGCTGCTTGCTCACCTTTGTAGGGACTGGGAGAACAGGTGCAAAGGGCAGTGCAAGTGGACCTGCTTAAAGACTAATCAAATGCCTTGCGCCTGAAGCTCACACAATCCAGCCTAAAACATACGTCCTATCAAGCATGCGCACATATACAAGTATGCCAGCTGAGGGCCTATGCAGCGTACAGAGGGAAGGACATATTTCCACTTTGAGATCGGACGGCCAAAACTCACAAGCAAATCAAGGAATGTTACTGAGAGCTAACAGAGAACACAAAGTGCTTGTCGCAAGGACATGGCACACAAAGAGGTTCAGGAAGTGAATTGTTCATCGACTACTGCTTACCGAGAAAACCAGAGAGTCTGTCCAATGAAAATACAAAAAAAAGGAGCTCAAGTTAACCACCTTGATTGGGCTCGTCCGGGATTTGAACCCGGGACCTCTCGCACCCAAAGCGAGAATCATACCCCTAGACCAACGAGCCACGGTCCTTTGAGCATTTGACGGAATTGTCCTCAGCGTTTGCACCCCCCTTAGGATTCGAGGCCAAGAATGCCTATTCCTGAAGTTTGTTCCTGCCGCTGAAAGCCTTGTCGGTGTATGAGCCAAATGAATGCCCCAGTCGGCACGCTCTGACTGTCTTCACAGGTCTCCTCCTCATCCCGAAGGTTGGTGGCCCATTGACATCAGGGTGGAAGGTGCTTGCGATACACTGTTCCTTCCTTCCTTCCTTCCTTTATTCCTCTTATGCTGTTTATGTAATAAGAGGGGACGATACACAGAAGAGAGAAAGTGGCCCAACACACTAGACTAGCAGTCTTCTGATCAATCTGCAGCTGGCAAGGTGGGGGAGAGCCTTTATTTTGCACCTGCTGGGATCTGCATTGGCAGAAGCTCTGAGGGCTGGGCCTTTCCTTTTGCCTGTAAAAACAAAAAGCAGCCCTCCTCCCTCCAGCCCTGAGAGCATGGGCGTGACACTGGAAAAAGCAGCATCTCCCCTTTGGTAAAGATGACCATTGCACAGCTGCTCACTCAGAGCTCGATCGTGCTCGATCAGGCGAGATATATTTAGGTCACCAGCAAATTCTGTTCTCTTTTCTTGCGTAGGGTGAGCATTCACAGAGCCCAGCTTCGTTGACAAGAGTGCAAAAGGTGTATACTAAAAGCTTTCTGCTTTACTTGAGCGCCATGGCCGTTATTATATTTTGGCTGCTCCAAGCAATCTCTGTCCAGCCGATGCAAATTTCCAGCTCAAATTTTCCCAGCACTCAAAAAGTCCCTCCTCCCGCCAGCTCTGCTTTCAGGAAGTTCAGCAGAAGCAGTCCAACTTCTGTTCCCACTTCAGAGGAAAAGCTTTCTCGGGCCAGAGAAAGCCAGGGAATCACTGTACCGGCAAGTGCATTTCTTACAACTGGTAATCCCTCAGAACACAGAAATGAAGAAGCTGTATATGAAAATGTATTATTTCTTTGGTACACTAACCTATGTAACTAATATGGACCATTTCAGAGGACGGAGCGGACCCAACTGTGATCCCAGAGACCCAAATACCCAGCAGTAGGGAAAATAAATCCTCTCTGTGCTCTGCAACATTACATACACAAAATGCAAGCGCGTGCATTTTTTTATTGGCCCCATATACAGAAAACATGTGAGGATGCTTGCCTTCCCAGTGTATTTCTCAAGCTCTTGAGAGCATATGCTATTTCCATGGGAACGCAAATAAGTTCATACTTTACATTTGTGTGTGACAAAAGGGGAAAAAAACTATTTTGTGTAAAATGCCAGCAGAGAGTGTTTCTGCCCGGTCTCGAACAGGGGACCTTTCGCGTGTGAGGCGAACGTGATAACCACTACACTACAGAAACAGCTGCTTGCTCACCTTTGTAGGGACTGGGAGAACAGGTGCAAAGGGCAGTGCAAGTGGACCTGCTTAAAGACTAATCAAATGCCTTGCGCCTGAAGCTCACACAATCCAGCCTAAAACATACGTCCTATCAAGCATGCGCACATATACAAGTATGCCAGCTGAGGGCCTATGCAGCGTACAGAGGGAAGGACATATTTCCACTTTGAGATCGGACGGCCAAAACTCACAAGCAAATCAAGGAATGTTACTGAGAGCTAACAGAGAACACAAAGTGCTTGTCGCAAGGACATGGCACGCAAAGAGGTTCAGGAAGTGAATTGTTCATTGACTACTGCTTACCGAGAAAACCAGAGAGTCTGTCCAATGAAAATAACATTGAAAAAACAAAAAAAAGGAGCTCAAGTTAACCACCTTGATTGGGCTGGTCCGGGATTTGAACCCGGGACCTCTCGCACCCAAAGCGAGAATCATACCCCTAGACCAACGAGCCACGGTCCTTTGAGCATTTGACGGAATTGTCCTCAGCGTTTGCACCCCCCTTAGGATTCGAGGCCAAGAATGCCTATTCCTGAAGTTTGTTCCTGCCGCTGAAAGCCTTGTCGGTGTATGAGCCAAATGAATGCCCCAGTCGGCACGCTCTGACTGTCTTCACAGGTCTCCTCCTCATCCCGAAGGTTGGTGGCCCATTGACATCAGGGTGGAAGGTGCTTGCGATACACTGTTCCTTCCTTCCTTCCTTCCTTCCTTTATTCCTCTTATGCTGTTTATGTAATAAGAGGGGACGATACACAGAAGAGAGAAAGTGGCCCAACACACTAGACTAGCAGTCTTCTGATCAATCTGCAGCTGGCAAGGTGGGGGAGAGCCTTTATTTTGCACCTGCTGGGATCTGCATTGGCAGAAGCTCTGAGGGCTGGGCCTTTCCTTTTGCCTGTAAAAACAAAAAGCAGCCCTCCTCCCTCCAGCCCTGAGAGCATGGGCGTGACACTGGAAAAAGCAGCATCTCCCCTTTGGTAAAGATGACCATTGCACAGCTGCTCACTCAGAGCTCGATCGTGCTCGATCAGGCGAGATATATTTAGGTCACCAGCAAAGTCTGTTCTCTTTTCTTGCGTAGGGTGAGCATTCACAGAGCCCAGCTTCGTTGACAAGAGTGCAAAAGGTGTATACTAAAAGCTTTCTGCTTTACTTGAGCGCCATGGCCGTTATTATATTTTGGCTGCTCCAAGCAATCTCTGTCCAGCCGATGCAAATTTCCAGCTCAAATTTTCCCAGCACTCAAAAAGTCCCTCCTCCCGCCAGCTCTGCTTTCAGGAAGTTCAGCAGAAGCAGTCCAACTTCTGTTCCCACTTCAGAGGAAAAGCTTTCTCGGGCCAGAGAAAGCCAGGGAATCACTGTACCGGCAAGTGCATTTCTTACAACTGGTAATCCCTCAGAACACAGAAATGAAGAAGCTGTATATGAAAATGTATTATTTCTTTGGTACACTAACCTATGTAACTAATATGGACCATTTCAGAGGACGGAGCGGACCCAACTGTGATCCCAGAGACCCAAATACCCAGCAGTAGGGAAAATAAATCCTCTCTGTGCTCTGCAACATTACATACACAAAATGCAAGCGCGTGCATTTTTTTATTGGCCCCATATACAGAATACATGTGAGGATGCTTGCCTTCCCAGTGTATTTCTCAAGCTCTTGAGAGCATATGCTATTTCCATGGGAACGCAAATAAGTTCATACTTTACATTTGTGTGTGACAAAAGGGGAAAAAAACTATTTTGTGTAAAATGCCAGCAGAGAGTGTTTCTGCCCGGTCTCGAACCGGGGACCTTTATAACCACTACACTACAGAAACAGCTGCTTGCTCACCTTTGTAGGGACTGGGAGAACAGGTGCAAAGGGCAGTGCAAGTGGACCTGCTTAAAGACTAATCAAATGCCTTGCGCCTGAAGCTCACACAATCCAGCCTAAAACATACGTCCTATCAAGCATGCGCACATATACAAGTATGCCAGCTGAGGGCCTATGCAGCGTACAGAGGGAAGGACATATTTCCACTTTGAGATCGGACGGCCAAAACTCACAAGCAAATCAAGGAATGTTACTGAGAGCTAACAGAGAACACAAAGTGCTTGTCGCAAGGACATGGCACGCAAAGAGGTTCAGGAAGTGAATTGTTCATCGACTACTGCTTACCGAGAAAACCAGAGAGTCTGTCCAATGAAAATAACATTGAAAAAACAAAAAAAAGGAGCTCAAGTTAACCACCTTGATTGGGCTCGTCCGGGATTTGAACCCGGGACCTCTCGCACCCAAAGCGAGAATCATACCCCTAGACCAACGAGCCACGGTCCTTTGAGCATTTGACGGAATTGTCCTCAGCGTTTGCACCCCCCTTAGGATTCGAGGCCAAGAATGCCTATTCCTGAAGTTTGTTCCTGCCGCTGAAAGCCTTGTCGGTGTATGAGCCAAATGAATGCCCCAGTCGGCACGCTCTGACTGTCTTCACAGGTCTCCTCCTCATCCCGAAGGTTGGTGGCCCATTGACATCAGGGTGGAAGGTGCTTGCGATACACTGTTCCTTCCTTCCTTCCTTCCTTCCTTCCTTCCTTCCTTCCTTTATTCCTCTTATGCTGTTTATGTAATAAGAGGGGACGATACACAGAAGAGAGAAAGTGGCCCAACACACTAGACTAGCAGTCTTCTGATCAATCTGCAGCTGGCAAGGTGGGGGAGAGCCTTTATTTTGCACCTGCTGGGATCTGCATTGGCAGAAGCTCTGAGGGCTGGGCCTTTCCTTTTGCCTGTAAAAACAAAAAGCAGCCCTCCTCCCTCCAGCCCTGAGAGCATGGGCGTGACACTGGAAAAAGCAGCATCTCCCCTTTGGTAAAGATGACCATTGCACAGCTGCTCACTCAGAGCTCGATCGTGCTCGATCAGGCGAGATATATTTAGGTCACCAGCAAAGTCTGTTCTCTTTTCTTGCGTAGGGTGAGCATTCACAGAGCCCAGCTTCGTTGACAAGAGTGCAAAAGGTGTATACTAAAAGCTTTCTGCTTTACTTGAGCGCCATGGCCGTTATTATATTTTGGCTGCTCCAAGCAATCTCTGTCCAGCCGATGCAAATTTCCAGCTCAAATTTTCCCAGCACTCAAAAAGTCCCTCCTCCCGCCAGCTCTGCTTTCAGGAAGTTCAGCAGAAGCAGTCCAACTTCTGTTCCCACTTCAGAGGAAAAGCTTTCTCGGGCCAGAGAAAGCCAGGGAATCACTGTACCGGCAAGTGCATTTCTTACAACTGGTAATCCCTCAGAACACAGAAATGAAGAAGCTGTATATGAAAATGTATTATTTCTTTGGTACACTAACCTATGTAACTAATATGGACCATTTCAGAGGACGGAGCGGACCCAACTGTGATCCCAAAGACCCAAATACCCAGCAGTAGGGAAAATAAATCCTCTCTGTGCTCTGCAACATTACATACACAAAATGCAAGCGCGTGCATTTTTTTATTGGCCCCATATACAGAATACATGTGAGGATGCTTGCCTTCCCAGTGTATTTCTCAAGCTCTTGAGAGCATATGCTATTTCCATGGGAACGCAAATAAGTTCATACTTTACATTTGTGTGTGACAAAAGGGGAAAAAAACTATTTTGTGTAAAATGCCAGCAGAGAGTGTTTCTGCCCGGTCTCGAACCGGGGACCTTTCGCGTGTGAGGCGAACGTGATAACCACTACACTACAGAAACAGCTGCTTGCTCACCTTTGTAGGGACTGGGAGAACAGGTGCAAAGGGCAGTGCAAGTGGACCTGCTTAAAGACTAATCAAATGCCTTGCGCCTGAAGCTCACACAATCCAGCCTAAAACATACGTCCTATCAAGCATGCGCACATATACAAGTATGCCAGCTGAGGGCCTATGCAGCGTACAGAGGGAAGGACATATTTCCACTTTGAGATCGGACGGCCAAAACTCACAAGCAAATCAAGGAATGTTACTGAGAGCTAACAGAGAACACAAAGTGCTTGTCGCAAGGACATGGCACACAAAGAGGTTCAGGAAGTGAATTGTTCATCGACTACTGCTTACCGAGAAAACCAGAGAGTCTGTCCAATGAAAATAACATTGAAAAAACAAAAAAAAGGAGCTCAAGTTAACCACCTTGATTGGGCTCGTCCGGGATTTGAACCCGGGACCTCTCGCACCCAAAGCGAGAATCATACCCCTAGACCAACGAGCCACGGTCCTTTGAGCATTTGACGGAATTGTCCTCAGCGTTTGCACCCCCCTTAGGATTCGAGGCCAAGAATGCCTATTCCTGAAGTTTGTTCCTGCCGCTGAAAGCCTTGTCGGTGTATGAGCCAAATGAATGCCCCAGTCGGCACGCTCTGACTGTCTTCACAGGTCTCCTCCTCATCCCGAAGGTTGGTGGCCCATTGACATCAGGGTGGAAGGTGCTTGCGATACACTGTTCCTTCCTTCCTTCCTTCCTTCCTTCCTTTATTCCTCTTATGCTGTTTATGTAATAAGAGGGGACGATACACAGAAGAGAGAAAGTGGCCCAACACACTAGACTAGCAGTCTTCTGATCAATCTGCAGCTGGCAAGGTGGGGGAGAGCCTTTATTTTGCACCTGCTGGGATCTGCATTGGCAGAAGCTCTGAGGGCTGGGCCTTTCCTTTTGCCTGTAAAAACAAAAAGCAGCCCTCCTCCCTCCAGCCCTGAGAGCATGGGCGTGACACTGGAAAAAGCAGCATCTCCCCTTTGGTAAAGATGACCATTGCACAGCTGCTCACTCAGAGCTCGATCGTGCTCGATCAGGCGAGATATATTTAGGTCACCAGCAAAGTCTGTTCTCTTTTCTTGCGTAGGGTGAGCATTCACAGAGCCCAGCTTCGTTGACAAGAGTGCAAAAGGTGTATACTAAAAGCTTTCTGCTTTACTTGAGCGCCATGGCCGTTATTATATTTTGGCTGCTCCAAGCAATCTCTGTCCAGCCGATGCAAATTTCCAGCTCAAATTTTCCCAGCACTCAAAAAGTCCCTCCTCCCGCCAGCTCTGCTTTCAGGAAGTTCAGCAGAAGCAGTCCAACTTCTGTTCCCACTTCAGAGGAAAAGCTTTCTCGGGCCAGAGAAAGCCAGGGAATCACTGTACCGGCAAGTGCATTTCTTACAACTGGTAATCCCTCAGAACACAGAAATGAAGAAGCTGTATATGAAAATGTATTATTTCTTTGGTACACTAACCTATGTAACTAATATGGACCATTTCAGAGGACGGAGCGGACCCAACTGTGATCCCAGAGACCCAAATACCCAGCAGTAGGGAAAATAAATCCTCTCTGTGCTCTGCAACATTACATACACAAAATGCAAGCGCGTGCATTTTTTTATTGGCCCCATATACAGAATACATGTGAGGATGCTTGCCTTCCCAGTGTATTTCTCAAGCTCTTGAGAGCATATGCTATTTCCATGGGAACGCAAATAAGTTCATACTTTACATTTGTGTGTGACAAAAGGGGAAAAAAACTATTTTGTGTAAAATGCCAGCAGAGAGTGTTTCTGCCCGGTCTCGAACCGGGGACCTTTATAACCACTACACTACAGAAACAGCTGCTTGCTCACCTTTGTAGGGACTGGGAGAACAGGTGCAAAGGGCAGTGCAAGTGGACCTGCTTAAAGACTAATCAAATGCCTTGCGCCTGAAGCTCACACAATCCAGCCTAAAACATACGTCCTATCAAGCATGCGCACATATACAAGTATGCCAGCTGAGGGCCTATGCAGCGTACAGAGGGAAGGACATATTTCCACTTTGAGATCGGACGGCCAAAACTCACAAGCAAATCAAGGAATGTTACTGAGAGCTAACAGAGAACACAAAGTGCTTGTCGCAAGGACATGGCACGCAAAGAGGTTCAGGAAGTGAATTGTTCATCGACTACTGCTTACCGAGAAAACCAGAGAGTCTGTCCAATGAAAATAACATTGAAAAAACAAAAAAAAGGAGCTCAAGTTAACCACCTTGATTGGGCTCGTCCGGGATTTGAACCCGGGACCTCTCGCACCCAAAGCGAGAATCATACCCCTAGACCAACGAGCCACGGTCCTTTGAACATTTGACGGAATTGTCCTCAGCGTTTGCACCCCCCTTAGGATTCGAGGCCAAGAATGCCTATTCCTGAAGTTTGTTCCTGCCGCTGAAAGCCTTGTCGGTGTATGAGCCAAATGAATGCCCCAGTCGGCACGCTCTGACTGTCTTCACAGGTCTCCTCCTCATCCCGAAGGTTGGTGGCCCATTGACATCAGGGTGGAAGGTGCTTGCGATACACTGTTCCTTCCTTCCTTCCTTCCTTCCTTCCTTTATTCCTCTTATGCTGTTTATGTAATAAGAGGGGACGATACACAGAAGAGAGAAAGTGGCCCAACACACTAGACTAGCAGTCTTCTGATCAATCTGCAGCTGGCAAGGTGGGGGAGAGCCTTTATTTTGCACCTGCTGGGATCTGCATTGGCAGAAGCTCTGAGGGCTGGGCCTTTCCTTTTGCCTGTAAAAACAAAAAGCAGCCCTCCTCCCTCCAGCCCTGAGAGCATGGGCGTGACACTGGAAAAAGCAGCATCTCCCCTTTGGTAAAGATGACCATTGCACAGCTGCTCACTCAGAGCTCGATCGTGCTCGATCAGGCGAGATATATTTAGGTCACCAGCAAAGTCTGTTCTCTTTTCTTGCGTAGGGTGAGCATTCACAGAGCCCAGCTTTGTTGACAAGAGTGCAAAAGGTGTATACTAAAAGCTTTCTGCTTTACTTGAGCGCCATGGCCGTTATTATATTTTGGCTGCTCCAAGCAATCTCTGTCCAGCCGATGCAAATTTCCAGCTCAAATTTTCCCAGCACTCAAAAAGTCCCTCCTCCCGCCAGCTCTGCTTTCAGGAAGTTCAGCAGAAGCAGTCCAACTTCTGTTCCCACTTCAGAGGAAAAGCTTTCTCGGGCCAGAGAAAGCCAGGGAATCACTGTACCGGCAAGTGCATTTCTTACAACTGGTAATCCCTCAGAACACAGAAATGAAGAAGCTGTATATGAAAATGTATTATTTCTTTGGTACACTAACCTATGTAACTAATATGGACCATTTCAGAGGACGGAGCGGACCCAACTGTGATCCCAGAGACCCAAATACCCAGCAGTAGGGAAAATAAATCCTCTCTGTGCTCTGCAACATTACATACACAAAATGCAAGCGCATGCATGTTTTTATTGGCCCCATATACAGAATACATGTGAGGATGCTTGCCTTCCCAGTGTATTTCTCAAGCTCTTGAGAGCATATGCTATTTCCATGGGAACGCAAATAAGTTCATACTTTACATTTGTGTGTGACAAAAGGGGAAAAAAACTATTTTGTGTAAAATGCCAGCAGAGAGTGTTTCTGCCCAGTCTCGAACCGGGGACCTTTCGCGTGTGAGGCAAACGTGATAACCACTACACTACAGAAACAGCTGCTTGCTCACTTTTGTAGGGACTGGGAGAACAGGTGCAAAGGGCAGTGCAAGTGGACCTGCTTAAAGACTAATCAAATGCCTTGCGCCTGAAGCTCACACAATCCAGCCTAAAACATACGTCCTATCAAGCATGCGCACATATACAAGTATGCCAGCTGAGGGCCTATGCAGCGTACAGAGGGAAGGACATATTTCCACTTTGAGATCGGACGGCCAAAACTCACAAGCAAATCAAGGAATGTTACTGAGAGCTAACAGAGAACACAAAGTGCTTGTCGCAAGGACATGGCACGCAAAGAGGTTCAGGAAGTGAATTGTTCATCGACTACTGCTTACCGAGAAAACCAGAGAGTCTGTCCAATGAAAATAACATTGAAAAAACAAAAAAAAGGAGCTCAAGTTAACCACCTTGATTGGGCTCGTCCGGGATTTGAACCCGGGACCTCTCGCACCCAAAGCGAGAATCATACCCCTAGACCAACGAGCCACGGTCCTTTGAGCATTTGACGGAATTGTCCTCAGCGTTTCCACCCCCCTTAGGATTCGAGGCCAAGAATGCCTATTCCTGAAGTTTGTTCCTGCCGCTGAAAGCCTTGTCGGTGTATGAGCCAAATGAATGCCCCAGTCGGCACGCTCTGACTGTCTTCACAGGTCTCCTCCTCATCCCGAAGGTTGGTGGCCCATTGACATCAGGGTGGAAGGTGCTTGCGATACACTGTTCCTTCCTTCCTTCCTTCCTTCCTTCCTTTATTCCTCTTATGCTGTTTATGTAATAAGAGGGGACGATACACAGAAGAGAGAAAGTGGCCCAACACACTAGACTAGCAGTCTTCTGATCAATCTGCAGCTGGCAAGGTGGGGGAGAGCCTTTATTTTGCACCTGCTGGGATCTGCATTGGCAGAAGCTCTGAGGGCTGGGCCTTTCCTTTTGCCTGTAAAAACAAAAAGCAGCCCTCCTCCCTCCAGCCCTGAGAGCATGGGCGTGACACTGGAAAAAGCAGCATCTCCCCTTTGGTAAAGATGACCATTGCACAGCTGCTCACTCAGAGCTCGATCGTGCTCGATCAGGCGAGATATATTTAGGTCACCAGCAAAGTCTGTTCTCTTTTCTTGCGTAGGGTGAGCATTCACAGAGCCCAGCTTCGTTGACAAGAGTGCAAAAGGTGTATACTAAAAGCTTTCTGCTTTACTTGAGCGCCATGGCCGTTATTATATTTTGGCTGCTCCAAGCAATCTCTGTCCAGCCGATGCAAATTTCCAGCTCAAATTTTCCCAGCACTCAAAAAGTCCCTCCTCCCGCCAGCTCTGCTTTCAGGAAGTTCAGCAGAAGCAGTCCAACTTCTGTTCCCACTTCAGAGGAAAAGCTTTCTCGGGCCAGAGAAAGCCAGGGAATCACTGTACCGGCAAGTGCATTTCTTACAACTGGTAATCCCTCAGAACACAGAAATGAAGAAGCTGTATATGAAAATGTATTATTTCTTTGGTACACTAACCTATGTAACTAATATGGACCATTTCAGAGGACGGAGCGGACCCAACTGTGATCCCAGAGACCCAAATACCCAGCAGTAGGGAAAATAAATCCTCTCTGTGCTCTGCAACATTACATACACAAAATGCAAGCGCGTGCATTTTTTTATTGGCCCCATATACAGAATACATGTGAGGATGCTTGCCTTCCCAGTGTATTTCTCAAGCTCTTGAGAGCATATGCTATTTCCATGGGAACGCAAATAAGTTCATACTTTACATTTGTGTGTGACAAAAGGGGAAAAAAACTATTTTGTGTAAAATGCCAGCAGAGAGTGTTTCTGCCCGGTCTCGAACCGGGGACCTTTCGCGTGTGAGGCGAACGTGATAACCACTACACTACAGAAACAGCTGCTTGCTCACCTTTGTAGGGACTGGGAGAACAGGTGCAAAGGGCAGTGCAAGTGGACCTGCTTAAAGACTAATCAAATGCCTTGCGCCTGAAGCTCACACAATCCAGCCTAAAACATACGTCCTATCAAGCATGCGCACATATACAAGTATGCCAGCTGAGGGCCTATGCAGCGTACAGAGGGAAGGACATATTTCCACTTTGAGATCGGACGGCCAAAACTCACAAGCAAATCAAGGAATGTTACTGAGAGCTAACAGAGAACACAAAGTGCTTGTCGCAAGGACATGGCACGCAAAGAGGTTCAGGAAGTGAATTGTTCATCGACTACTGCTTACCGAGAAAACCAGAGAGTCTGTCCAATGAAAATAACATTGAAAAAACAAAAAAAAGGAGCTCAAGTTAACCACCTTGATTGGGCTCGTCCGGGATTTGAACCCGGGACCTCTCGCACCCAAAGCGAGAATCATACCCCTAGACCAACGAGCCACGGTCCTTTGAGCATTTGACGGAATTGTCCTCAGCGTTTGCACCCCCCTTAGGATTCGAGGCCAAGAATGCCTATTCCTGAAGTTTGTTTCTGCCGCTGAAAGCCTTGTCGGTGTATGAGCCAAATGAATGCCCCAGTCGGCACGCTCTGACTGTCTTCACAGGTCTCCTCCTCATCCCGAAGGTTGGTGGCCCATTGACATCAGGGTGGAAGGTGCTTGCGATACACTGTTCCTTCCTTCCTTCCTTCCTTCCTTTATTCCTCTTATGCTGTTTATGTAATAAGAGGGGACGATACACAGAAGAGAGAAAGTGGCCCAACACACTAGACTAGCAGTCTTCTGATCAATCTGCAGCTGGCAAGGTGGGGGAGAGCCTTTATTTTGCACCTGCTGGGATCTGCATTGGCAGAAGCTCTGAGGGCTGGGCCTTTCCTTTTGCCTGTAAAAACAAAAAGCAGCCCTCCTCCCTCCAGCCCTGAGAGCATGGGCGTGACACTGGAAAAAGCAGCATCTCCCCTTTGGTAAAGATGACCATTGCACAGCTGCTCACTCAGAGCTCGATCGTGCTCGATCAGGCGAGATATATTTAGGTCACCAGCAAAGTCTGTTCTCTTTTCTTGCGTAGGGTGAGCATTCACAGAGCCCAGCTTCGTTGACAAGAGTGCAAAAGGTGTATACTAAAAGCTTTCTGCTTTACTTGAGCGCCAATGCCGTTATTATATTTTGGCTGCTCCAAGCAATCTCTGTCCAGCCGATGCAAATTTCCAGCTCAAATTTTGCCAGCACTCAAAAAGTCCCTCCTCCCGCCAGCTCTGCTTTCAGGAAGTTCAGCAGAAGCAGTCCAACTTCTGTTCCCACTTCAGAGGAAAAGCTTTCTCGGGCCAGAGAAAGCCAGGGAATCACTGTACCGGCAAGTGCATTTCTTACAACTGGTAATCCCTCAGAACACAGAAATGAAGAAGCTGTATATGAAAATGTATTATTTCTTTGGTACACTAACCTATGTAACTAATATGGACCATTTCAGAGGACGGAGCGGACCCAACTGTGATCCCAGAGACCCAAATACCCAGCAGTAGGGAAAATAAATCCTCTCTGTGCTCTGCAACATTACATACACAAAATGCAAGCGCGTGCATTTTTTTATTGGCCCCATATACAGAATACATGTGAGGATGCTTGCCTTCCCAGTGTATTTCTCAAGCTCTTGAGAGCATATGCTATTTCCATGGGAACGCAAATAAGTTCATACTTTACATTTGTGTGTGACAAAAGGGGAAAAAAACTATTTTGTGTAAAATGCCAGCAGAGAGTGTTTCTGCCCGGTCTCGAACCGGGGACCTTTCACGTGTGAGGCGAACTTGATAACCACTACACTACAGAAACAGCTGCTTGCTCACCTTTGTAGGGACTGGGAGAACAGGTGCAAAGGGCAGTGCAAGTGGACCTGCTTAAAGACTAATCAAATGCCTTGCGCCTGAAGCTCACACAATCCAGCCTAAAACATACGTCCTATCAAGCATGCGCACATATACAAGTATGCCAGCTGAGGGCCTATGCAGCGTACAGAGGGAAGGACATATTTCCACTTTGAGATCGGACGGCCAAAACTCACAAGCAAATCAAGGAATGTTACTGAGAGCTAACAGAGAACACAAAGTGCTTGTCGCAAGGACATGGCACGCAAAGAGGTTCAGGAAGTGAATTGTTCATCGACTACTGCTTACCGAGAAAACCAGAGAGTCTGTCCAATGAAAATAACATTGAAAAAACAAAAAAAAGGAGCTCAAGTTAACCACCTTGATTGGGCTCGTCCGGGATTTGAACCCGGGACCTCTCGCACCCAAAGCGAGAATCATACCCCTAGACCAACGAGCCACGGTCCTTTGAGCATTTGACGGAATTGTCCTCAGCGTTTGCACCCCCCTTAGGATTCGAGGCCAAGAATGCCTATTCCTGAAGTTTGTTCCTGCCGCTGAAAGCCTTGTCGGTGTATGAGCCAAATGAATGCCCCAGTCGGCACGCTCTGACTGTCTTCACAGGTCTCCTCCTCATCCCGAAGGTTGGTGGCCCATTGACATCAGGGTGGAAGGTGCTTGCGATACACTGTTCCTTCCTTCCTTCCTTCCTTCCTTTATTCCTCTTATGCTGTTTATGTAATAAGAGGGGACGATACACAGAAGAGAGAAAGTGGCCCAACACACTAGACTAGCAGTCTTCTGATCAATCTGCAGCTGGCAAGGTGGGGGAGAGCCTTTATTTTGCACCTGCTGGGATCTGCATTGGCAGAAGCTCTGAGGGCTGGGCCTTTCCTTTTGCCTGTAAAAACAAAAAGCAGCCCTCCTCCCTCCAGCCCTGAGAGCATGGGCGTGACACTGGAAAAAGCAGCATCTCCCCTTTGGTAAAGATGACCATTGCACAGCTGCTCACTCAGAGCTCGATCGTGCTCGATCAGGCGAGATATATTTAGGTCACCAGCAAAGTCTGTTCTCTTTTCTTGCGTAGGGTGAGCATTCACAGAGCCCAGCTTCGTTGACAAGAGTGCAAAAGGTGTATACTAAAAGCTTTCTGCTTTACTTGAGCGCCATGGCCGTTATTATATTTTGGCTGCTCCAAGCAATCTCTGTCCAGCCGATGCAAATTTCCAGCTCAAATTTTCCCAGCACTCAAAAAGTCCCTCCTCCCGCCAGCTCTGCTTTCAGGAAGTTCAGCAGAAGCAGTCCAACTTCTGTTCCCACTTCAGAGGAAAAGCTTTCTCGGGCCAGAGAAAGCCAGGGAATCACTGTACCGGCAAGTGCATTTCTTACAACTGGTAATCCCTCAGAACACAGAAATGAAGAAGCTGTATATGAAAATGTATTATTTCTTTGGTACACTAACCTATGTAACTAATATGGACCATTTCAGAGGACGGAGCGGACCCAACTGTGATCCCAGAGACCCAAATACCCAGCAGTAGGGAAAATAAATCCTCTCTGTGCTCTGCAACATTACATACACAAAATGCAAGCGCGTGCATTTTTTTATTGGCCCCATATACAGAATACATGTGAGGATGCTTGCCTTCCCAGTGTATTTCTCAAGCTCTTGAGAGCATATGCTATTTCCATGGGAACGCAAATAAGTTCATACTTTACATTTGTGTGTGACAAAAGGGGAAAAAAACTATTTTGTGTAAAATGCCAGCAGAGAGTGTTTCTGCCCGGTCTCGAACCGGGGACCAACGTGATAACCACTACACTACAGAAACAGCTGCTTGCTCACCTTTGTAGGGACTGGGAGAACAGGTGCAAAGGGCAGTGCAAGTGGACCTGCTTAAAGACTAATCAAATGCCTTGCGCCTGAAGCTCACACAATCCAGCCTAAAACATACGTCCTATCAAGCATGCGCACATATACAAGTATGCCAGCTGAGGGCCTATGCAGCGTACAGAGGGAAGGACATATTTCCACTTTGAGATCGGACGGCCAAAACTCACAAGCAAATCAAGGAATGTTACTGAGAGCTAACAGAGAACACAAAGTGCTTGTCGCAAGGACATGGCACGCAAAGAGGTTCAGGAAGTGAATTGTTCATCGACTACTGCTTACCGAGAAAACCAGAGAGTCTGTCCAATGAAAATAACATTGAAAAAACAAAAAAAAGGAGCTCAAGTTAACCACCTTGATTGGGCTCTTCCGGGATTTGAACCCGGGAGCGAGAATCATACCCCTAGACCAACGAGCCACGGTCCTTTGAGCTTTTGACGGAATTGTCCTCAGCGTTTGCACCCCCCTTAGGATTCGAGGCCAAGAATGCCTATTCCTGAAGTTTGTTCCTGCCGCTGAAAGCCTTGTCGGTGTATGAGCCAAATGAATGCCCCAGTCGGCACGCTCTGACTGTCTTCACAGGTCTCCTCCTCATCCCGAAGGTTGGTGGCCCATTGACATCAGGGTGGAAGGTGCTTGCGATACACTGTTCCTTCCTTCCTTCCTTCCTTCCTTTATTCCTCTTATGCTGTTTATGTAATAAGAGGGGGCGATACACAGAAGAGAGAAAGTGGCCCAACACACTAGACTAGCAGTCTTCTGATCAATCTGCAGCTGGCAAGGTGGGGGAGAGCCTTTATTTTGCACCTGCTGGGATCTGCATTGGCAGAAGCTCTGAGGGCTGGGCCTTTCCTTTTGCCTGTAAAAACAAAAAGCAGCCCTCCTCCCTCCAGCCCTGAGAGCATGGGCGTGACACTGGAAAAAGCAGCATCTCCCCTTTGGTAAAGATGACCATTGCACAGCTGCTCACTCAGAGCTCGATCGTGCTCGATCAGGCTCGATCAGGCGAGATATATTTAGGTCACCAGCAAAGTCTGTTCTCTTTTCTTGCGTAGGGTGAGCATTCACAGAGCCCAGCTTCGTTGACAAGAGTGCAAAAGGTGTATACTAAAAGCTTTCTGCTTTACTTGAGCGCCATGGCCGTTATTATATTTTGGCTGCTCCAAGCAATCTCTGTCCAGCCGATGCAAATTTCCAGCTCAAATTTTCCCAGCACTCAAAAAGTCCCTCCTCCCGCCAGCTCTGCTTTCAGGAAGTTCAGCAGAAGCAGTCCAACTTCTGTTCCCACTTCAGAGGAAAAGCTTTCTCGGGCCAGAGAAAGCCAGGGAATCACTGTACCGGCAAGTGCATTTCTTACAACTGGTAATCCCTCAGAACACAGAAATGAAGAAGCTGTATATGAAAATGTATTATTTCTTTGGTACACTAACCTATGTAACTAATATGGACCATTTCAGAGGACGGAGCGGACCCAACTGTGATCCCAGAGACCCAAATACCCAGCAGTAGGGAAAATAAATCCTCTCTGTGCTCTGCAACATTACATACACAAAATGCAAGCGCGTGCATTTTTTTATTGGCCCCATATACAGAATACATGTGAGGATGCTTGCCTTCCCAGTGTATTTCTCAAGCTCTTGAGAGCATATGCTATTTCCATGGGAACGCAAATAAGTTCATACTTTACATTTGTGTGTGACAAAAGGGGAAAAAAACTATTTTGTGTAAAATGCCAGCAGAGAGTGTTTCTGCCCGGTCTCGAACCGGGGACCTTTCGCGTGTGAGGCGAACTTGATAACCACTACACTACAGAAACAGCTGCTTGCTCACCTTTGTAGGGACTGGGAGAACAGGTGCAAAGGGCAGTGCAAGTGGACCTGCTTAAAGACTAATCAAATGCCTTGCGCCTGAAGCTCACACAATCCAGCCTAAAACATACGTCCTATCAAGCATGCGCACATATACAAGTATGCCAGCTGAGGGCCTATGCAGCGTACAGAGGGAAGGACATATTTCCACTTTGAGATCGGACGGCCAAAACTCACAAGCAAATCAAGGAATGTTACTGAGAGCTAACAGAGAACACAAAGTGCTTGTCGCAAGGACATGGCACGCAAAGAGGTTCAGGAAGTGAATTGTTCATCGACTACTGCTTACCGAGAAAACCAGAGAGTCTGTCCAATGAAAATAACATTGAAAAAACAAAAAAAAGGAGCTCAAGTTAACCACCTTGATTGGGCTCGACCGGGATTTGAACCCGGGACCTCTCGCACCCAAAGCGAGAATCATACCCCTAGACCAACGAGCCACGGTCCTTTGAGCATTTGACGGAATTGTCCTCAGCGTTTGCACCCCCCTTAGGATTCGAGGCCAAGAATGCCTATTCCTGAAGTTTGTTCCTGCCGCTGAAAGCCTTGTCGGTGTATGAGCCAAATGAATGCCCCAGTCGGCACGCTCTGACTGTCTTCACAGGTCTCCTCCTCATCCCGAAGGTTGGTGGCCCATTGACATCAGGGTGGAAGGTGCTTGCGATACACTGTTCCTTCCTTCCTTCCTTCCTTCCTTCCTTCCTTTATTCCTCTTATGCTGTTTATGTAATAAGAGGGGACGATACACAGAAGAGAGAAAGTGGCCCAACACACTAGACTAGCAGTCTTCTGATCAATCTGCAGCTGGCAAGGTGGGGGAGAGCCTTTATTTTGCACCTGCTGGGATCTGCATTGGCAGAAGCTCTGAGGGCTGGGCCTTTCCTTTTGCCTGTAAAAACAAAAAGCAGCCCTCCTCCCTCCAGCCCTGAGAGCATGGGCGTGACACTGGAAAAAGCAGCATCTCCCCTTTGGTAAAGATGACCATTGCACAGCTGCTCACTCAGAGCTCGATCGTGCTCGATCAGGCGAGATATATTTAGGTCACCAGCAAAGTCTGTTCTCTTTTCTTGCGTAGGGTGAGCATTCACAGAGCCCAGCTTCGTTGACAAGAGTGCAAAAGGTGTATACTAAAAGCTTTCTGCTTTACTTGAGCGCCATGGCCGTTATTATATTTTGGCTGCTCCAAGCAATCTCTGTCCAGCCGATGCAAATTTCCAGCTCAAATTTTCCCAGCACTCAAAAAGTCCCTCCTCCCGCCAGCTCTGCTTTCAGGAAGTTCAGCAGAAGCAGTCCAACTTCTGTTCCCACTTCAGAGGAAAAGCTTTCTCGGGCCAGAGAAAGCCAGGGAATCACTGTACCGGCAAGTGCATTTCTTACAACTGGTAATCCCTCAGAACACAGAAATGAAGAAGCTGTATATGAAAATGTATTATTTCTTTGGTACACTAACCTATGTAACTAATATGGACCATTTCAGAGGACGGAGCGGACCCAACTGTGATCCCAGAGACCCAAATACCCAGCAGTAGGGAAAATAAATCCTCTCTGTGCTCTGCAACATTACATACACAAAATGCAAGCGCGTGCATTTTTTTATTGGCCCCATATACAGAATACATGTGAGGATGCTTGCCTTCCCAGTGTATTTCTCAAGCTCTTGAGAGCATATGCTATTTCCATGGGAACGCAAATAAGTTCATACTTTACATTTGTGTGTGACAAAAGGGGAAAAAAACTATTTTGTGTAAAATGCCAGCAGAGAGTGTTTCTGCCCGGTCTCGAACCGGGGACCTTTCGCGTGTGAGGCGAACGTGATAACCACTACACTACAGAAACAGCTGCTTGCTCACCTTTGTAGGGACTGGGAGAACAGGTGCAAAGGGCAGTGCAAGTGGACCTGCTTAAAGACTAATCAAATGCCTTGCGCCTGAAGCTCACACAATCCAGCCTAAAACATACGTCCTATCAAGCATGCGCACATATACAAGTATGCCAGCTGAGGGCCTATGCAGCGTACAGAGGGAAGGACATATTTCCACTTTGAGATCGGACGGCCAAAACTCACAAGCAAATCAAGGAATGTTACTGAGAGCTAACAGAGAACACAAAGTGCTTGTCGCAAGGACATGGCACGCAAAGAGGTTCAGGAAGTGAATTGTTCATCGACTACTGCTTACCGAGAAAACCAGAGAGTCTGTCCAATGAAAATAACATTGAAAAAACAAAAAAAAGGAGCTCAAGTTAACCACCTTGATTGGGCTCGTCCGTAATTTGAACCCGGGACCTCTCGCACCCAAAGCGAGAATCATACCCCTAGACCAACGAGCCACGGTCCTTTGAGCATTTGACGGAATTGTCCTCAGCGTTTGCACCCCCCTTAGGATTCGAGGCCAAGAATGCCTATTCCTGAAGTTTGTTCCTGCCGCTGAAAGCCTTGTCGGTGTATGAGCCAAATGAATGCCCCAGTCGGCACGCTCTGACTGTCTTCACAGGTCTCCTCCTCATCCCGAAGGTTGGTGGCCCATTGACATCAGGGTGGAAGGTGCTTGCGATACACTGTTCCTTCCTTCCTTCCTTCCTTCCTTCCTTTATTCCTCTTATGCTGTTTATGTAATAAGAGGGGACGATACACAGAAGAGAGAAAGTGGCCCAACACACTAGACTAGCAGTCTTCTGATCAATCTGCAGCTGGCAAGGTGGGGGAGAGCCTTTATTTTGCACCTGCTGGGATCTGCATTGGCAGAAGCTCTGAGGGCTGGGCCTTTCCTTTTGCCTGTAAAAACAAAAAGCAGCCCTCCTCCCTCCAGCCCTGAGAGCATGGGCGTGACACTGGAAAAAGCAGCATCTCCCCTTTGGTAAAGATGACCATTGCACAGCTGCTCACTCAGAGCTCGATCGTGCTCGATCAGGCGAGATATATTTAGGTCACCAGCAAAGTCTGTTCTCTTTTCTTGCGTAGGGTGAGCATTCACAGAGCCCAGCTTCGTTGACAAGAGTGCAAAAGGTGTATACTAAAAGCTTTCTGCTTTACTTGAGCGCCATGGCCGTTATTATATTTTGGCTGCTCCAAGCAATCTCTGTCCAGCCGATGCAAATTTCCAGCTCAAATTTTCCCAGCACTCAAAAAGTCCCTCCTCCCGCCAGCTCTGCTTTCAGGAAGTTCAGCAGAAGCAGTCCAACTTCTGTTCCCACTTCAGAGGAAAAGCTTTCTCGGGCCAGAGAAAGCCAGGGAATCACTGTACCGGCAAGTGCATTTCTTACAACTGGTAATCCCTCAGAACACAGAAATGAAGAAGCTGTATATGAAAATGTATTATTTCTTTGGTACACTAACCTATGTAACTAATATGGACCATTTCAGAGGACGGAGCGGACCCAACTGTGATCCCAGAGACCCAAATACCCAGCAGTAGGGAAAATAAATCCTCTCTGTGCTCTGCAACATTACATACACAAAATGCAAGCGCGTGCATTTTTTTATTGGCCCCATATACAGAATACATGTGAGGATGCTTGCCTTCCCAGTGTATTTCTCAAGCTCTTGAGAGCATATGCTATTTCCATGGGAACGCAAATAAGTTCATACTTTACATTTGTGTGTGACAAAAGGGGAAAAAAACTATTTTGTGTAAAATGCCAGCAGAGAGTGTTTCTGCCCGGTCTCGAACCGGGGACCTTTCGCGTGTGAGGCGAACTTGATAACCACTACACTACAGAAACAGCTGCTTGCTCACCTTTGTAGGGACTGGGAGAACAGGTGCAAAGGGCAGTGCAAGTGGACCTGCTTAAAGACTAATCAAATGCCTTGCGCCTGAAGCTCACACAATCCAGCCTAAAACATACGTCCTATCAAGCATGCGCACATATACAAGTATGCCAGCTGAGGGCCTATGCAGCGTACAGAGGGAAGGACATATTTCCACTTTGAGATCGGACGGCCAAAACTCACAAGCAAATCAAGGAATGTTACTGAGAGCTAACAGAGAACACAAAGTGCTTGTCGCAAGGACATGGCACGCAAAGAGGTTCAGGAAGTGAATTGTTCATCGACTACTGCTTACCGAGAAAACCAGAGAGTCTGTCCAATGAAAATAACATTGAAAAAACAAAAAAAAGGAGCTCAAGTTAACCACCTTGATTGGGCTCGACCGGGATTTGAACCCGGGACCTCTCGCACCCAAAGCGAGAATCATACCCCTAGACCAACGAGCCACTGTCCTTTGAGCATTTGACGGAATTGTCCTCAGCGTTTGCACCCCCCTTAGGATTCGAGGCCAAGAATGCCTATTCCTGAAGTTTGTTCCTGCCGCTGAAAGCCTTGTCGGTGTATGAGCCAAATGAATGCCCCAGTCGGCACGCTCTGACTGTCTTCACAGGTCTCCTCCTCATCCCGAAGGTTGGTGGCCCATTGACATCAGGGTGGAAGGTGCTTGCGATACACTGTTCCTTCCTTCCTTCCTTCCTTCCTTTATTCCTCTTATGCTGTTTATGTAATAAGAGGGGACGATACACAGAAGAGAGAAAGTGGCCCAACACACTAGACTAGCAGTCTTCTGATCAATCTGCAGCTGGCAAGGTGGGGGAGAGCCTTTATTTTGCACCTGCTGGGATCTGCATTGGCAGAAGCTCTGAGGGCTGGGCCTTTCCTTTTGCCTGTAAAAACAAAAAGCAGCCCTCCTCCCTCCAGCCCTGAGAGCATGGGCGTGACACTGGAAAAAGCAGCATCTCCCCTTTGGTAAAGATGACCATTGCACAGCTGCTCACTCAGAGCTCGATCGTGCTCGATCAGGCGAGATATATTTAGGTCACCAGCAAAGTCTGTTCTCTTTTCTTGCGTAGGGTGAGCATTCACAGAGCCCAGCTTCGTTGACAAGAGTGCAAAAGGTGTATACTAAAAGCTTTCTGCTTTACTTGAGCGCCATGGCCGTTATTATATTTTGGCTGCTCCAAGCAATCTCTGTCCAGCCGATGCAAATTTCCAGCTCAAATTTTCCCAGCACTCAAAAAGTCCCTCCTCCCGCCAGCTCTGCTTTCAGGAAGTTCAGCAGAAGCAGTCCAACTTCTGTTCCCACTTCAGAGGAAAAGCTTTCTCGGGCCAGAGAAAGCCAGGGAATCACTGTACCGGCAAGTGCATTTCTTACAACTGGTAATCCCTCAGAACACAGAAATGAAGAAGCTGTATATGAAAATGTATTATTTCTTTGGTACACTAACCTATGTAACTAATATGGACCATTTCAGAGGACGGAGCGGACCCAACTGTGATCCCAGAGACCCAAATACCCAGCAGTAGGGAAAATAAATCCTCTCTGTGCTCTGCAACATTACATACACAAAATGCAAGCGCGTGCATTTTTTTATTGGCCCCATATACAGAATACATGTGAGGATGCTTGCCTTCCCAGTGTATTTCTCAAGCTCTTGAGAGCATATGCTATTTCCATGGGAACGCAAATAAGTTCATACTTTACATTTGTGTGTGACAAAAGGGGAAAAAAACTATTTTGTGTAAAATGCCAGCAGAGAGTGTTTCTGCCCGGTCTCGAACGGGGGACCTTTCGCGTGTGAGGCGAACGTGATAACCACTACACTACAGAAACAGCTGCTTGCTCACCTTTGTAGGGACTGGGAGAACAGGTGCAAAGGGCAGTGCAAGTGGACCTGCTTAAAGACTAATCAAATGCCTTGCGCCTGAAGCTCACACAATACAGCCTAAAACATACGTCCTATCAAGCATGCGCACATATACAAGTATGCCAGCTGAGGGCCTATGCAGCGTACAGAGGGAAGGACATATTTCCACTTTGAGATCGGACGGCCAAAACTCACAAGCAAATCAAGGAATGTTACTGAGAGCTAACAGAGAACACAAAGTGCTTGTCGCAAGGACATGGCACGCAAAGAGGTTCAGGAAGTGAATTGTTCATCGACTACTGCTTACCGAGAAAACCAGAGAGTCTGTCCAATGAAAATAACATTGAAAAAACAAAAAAAAGGAGCTCAAGTTAACCACCTTGATTGGGCTCGTCCGGGATTTGAACCCGGGACCTCTCGCACCCAAAGCGAGAATCATACCCCTAGACCAACGAGCCACGGTCCTTTGAGCATTTGACGGAATTGTCCTCAGCGTTTGCACCCCCCTTAGGATTCGAGGCCAAGAATGCCTATTCCTGAAGTTTGTTCCTGCCGCTGAAAGCCTTGTCGGTGTATGAGCCAAATGAATGCCCCAGTCGGCACGCTCTGACTGTCTTCACAGGTCTCCTCCTCATCCCGAAGGTTGGTGGCCCATTGACATCAGGGTGGAAGGTGCTTGCGATACACTGTTCCTTCCTTCCTTCCTTCCTTCCTTCCTTTATTCCTCTTATGCTGTTTATGTAATAAGAGGGGACGATACACAGAAGAGAGAAAGTGGCCCAACACACTAGACTAGCAGTCTTCTGATCAATCTGCAGCTGGCAAGGTGGGGGAGAGCCTTTATTTTGCACCTGCTGGGATCTGCATTGGCAGAAGCTCTGAGGGCTGGGCCTTTCCTTTTGCCTGTAAAAACAAAAAGCAGCCCTCCTCCCTCCAGCCCTGAGAGCATGGGCGTGACACTGGAAAAAGCAGCATCTCCCCTTTGGTAAAGATGACCATTGCACAGCTGCTCACTCAGAGCTCGATCGTGCTCGATCAGGCGAGATATATTTAGGTCACCAGCAAAGTCTGTTCTCTTTTCTTGCGTAGGGTGAGCATTCACAGAGCCCAGCTTCGTTGACAAGAGTGCAAAAGGTGTATACTAAAAGCTTTCTGCTTTACTTGAGCGCCATGGCCGTTATTATATTTTGGCTGCTCCAAGCAATCTCTGTCCAGCCGATGCAAATTTCCAGCTCAAATTTTCCCAGCACTCAAAAAGTCCCTCCTCCCGCCAGCTCTGCTTTCAGGAAGTTCAGCAGAAGCAGTCCAACTTCTGTTCCCACTTCAGAGGAAAAGCTTTCTCGGGCCAGAGAAAGCCAGGGAATCACTGTACCGGCAAGTGCATTTCTTACAACTGGTAATCCCTCAGAACACAGAAATGAAGAAGCTGTATATGAAAATGTATTATTTCTTTGGTACACTAACCTATGTAACTAATATGGACCATTTCAGAGGACGGAGCGGACCCAACTGTGATCCCAGAGACCCAAATACCCAGCAGTAGGGAAAATAAATCCTCTCTGTGCTCTGCAACATTACATACACAAAATGCAAGCGCGTGCATTTTTTTATTGGCCCCATATACAGAATACATGTGAGGATGCTTGCCTTCCCAGTGTATTTCTCAAGCTCTTGAGAGCATATGCTATTTCCATGGGAACGCAAATAAGTTCATACTTTACATTTGTGTGTGACAAAAGGGGAAAAAAACTATTTTGTGTAAAATGCCAGCAGAGAGTGTTTCTGCCCGGTCTCGAACGGGGGACCTTTCGCGTGTGAGGCGAACGTGATAACCACTACACTACAGAAACAGCTGCTTGCTCACCTTTGTAGGGACTGGGAGAACAGGTGCAAAGGGCAGTGCAAGTGGACCTGCTTAAAGACTAATCAAATGCCTTGCGCCTGAAGCTCACACAATACAGCCTAAAACATACGTCCTATCAAGCATGCGCACATATACAAGTATGCCAGCTGAGGGCCTATGCAGCGTACAGAGGGAAGGACATATTTCCACTTTGAGATCGGACGGCCAAAACTCACAAGCAAATCAAGGAATGTTACTGAGAGCTAACAGAGAACACAAAGTGCTTGTCGCAAGGACATGGCACGCAAAGAGGTTCAGGAAGTGAATTGTTCATCGACTACTGCTTACCGAGAAAACCAGAGAGTCTGTCCAATGAAAATAACATTGAAAAAACAAAAAAAAGGAGCTCAAGTTAACCACCTTGATTGGGCTCGTCCGGGATTTGAACCCGGGACCTCTCGCACCCAAAGCGAGAATCATACCCCTAGACCAACGAGCCACGGTCCTTTGAGCATTTGACGGAATTGTCCTCAGCGTTTCCACCCCCCTTAGGATTCGAGGCCAAGAATGCCTATTCCTGAAGTTTGTTCCTGCCGCTGAAAGCCTTGTCGGTGTATGAGCCAAATGAATGCCCCAGTCGGCACGCTCTGACTGTCTTCACAGGTCTCCTCCTCATCCCGAAGGTTGGTGGCCCATTGACATCAGGGTGGAAGGTGCTTGCGATACACTGTTCCTTCCTTCCTTCCTTCCTTCCTTCCTTTATTCCTCTTATGCTGTTTATGTAATAAGAGGGGACGATACACAGAAGAGAGAAAGTGGCCCAACACACTAGACTAGCAGTCTTCTGATCAATCTGCAGCTGGCAAGGTGGGGGAGAGCCTTTATTTTGCACCTGCTGGGATCTGCATTGGCAGAAGCTCTGAGGGCTGGGCCTTTCCTTTTGCCTGTAAAAACAAAAAGCAGCCCTCCTCCCTCCAGCCCTGAGAGCATGGGCGTGACACTGGAAAAAGCAGCATCTCCCCTTTGGTAAAGATGACCATTGCACAGCTGCTCACTCAGAGCTCGATCGTGCTCGATCAGGCGAGATATATTTAGGTCACCAGCAAAGTCTGTTCTCTTTTCTTGCGTAGGGTGAGCATTCACAGAGCCCAGCTTCGTTGACAAGAGTGCAAAAGGTGTATACTAAAAGCTTTCTGCTTTACTTGAGCGCCATGGCCGTTATTATATTTTGGCTGCTCCAAGCAATCTCTGTCCAGCCGATGCAAATTTCCAGCTCAAATTTTCCCAGCACTCAAAAAGTCCCTCCTCCCGCCAGCTCTGCTTTCAGGAAGTTCAGCAGAAGCAGTCCAACTTCTGTTCCCACTTCAGAGGAAAAGCTTTCTCGGGCCAGAGAAAGCCAGGGAATCACTGTACCGGCAAGTGCATTTCTTACAACTGGTAATCCCTCAGAACACAGAAATGAAGAAGCTGTATATGAAAATGTATTATTTCTTTGGTACACTAACCTATGTAACTAATATGGACCATTTCAGAGGACGGAGCGGACCCAACTGTGATCCCAGAGACCCAAATACCCAGCAGTAGGGAAAATAAATCCTCTCTGTGCTCTGCAATATTACATACACAAAATGCAAGCGCGTGCATTTTTTTATTGGCCCCATATACAGAATACATGTGAGGATGCTTGCCTTCCCAGTGTATTTCTCAAGCTCTTGAGAGCATATGCTATTTCCATGGGAACGCAAATAAGTTCATACTTTACATTTGTGTGTGACAAAAGGGGAAAAAAACTATTTTGTGTAAAATGCCAGCAGAGAGTGTTTCTGCCCAGTCTCGAACCGGGGACCTTTCGCGTGTGAGGCAAACGTGATAACCACTACACTACAGAAACAGCTGCTTGCTCACTTTTGTAGGGACTGGGAGAACAGGTGCAAAGGGCAGTGCAAGTGGACCTGCTTAAAGACTAATCAAATGCCTTGCGCCTGAAGCTCACACAATCCAGCCTAAAACATACGTCCTATCAAGCATGCGCACATATACAAGTATGCCAGCTGAGGGCCTATGCAGCGTACAGAGGGAAGGACATATTTCCACTTTGAGATCGGACGGCCAAAACTCACAAGCAAATCAAGGAATGTTACTGAGAGCTAACAGAGAACACAAAGTGCTTGTCGCAAGGACATGGCACGCAAAGAGGTTCAGGAAGTGAATTGTTCATCGACTACTGCTTACCGAGAAAACCAGAGAGTCTGTCCAATGAAAATAACATTGAAAAAACAAAAAAAAGGAGCTCAAGTTAACCACCTTGATTGGGCTCGTCCGGGATTTGAACCCGGGACCTCTCGCACCCAAAGCGAGAATCATACCCCTAGACCAACGAGCCACGGTCCTTTGAGCATTTGACGGAATTGTCCTCAGCGTTTCCACCCCCCTTAGGATTCGAGGCCAAGAATGCCTATTCCTGAAGTTTGTTCCTGCCGCTGAAAGCCTTGTCGGTGTATGAGCCAAATGAATGCCCCAGTCGGCACGCTCTGACTGTCTTCACAGGTCTCCTCCTCATCCCGAAGGTTGGTGGCCCATTGACATCAGGGTGGAAGGTGCTTGCGATACACTGTTCCTTCCTTCCTTCCTTCCTTCCTTTATTCCTCTTATGCTGTTTATGTAATAAGAGGGGACGATACACAGAAGAGAGAAAGTGGCCCAACACACTAGACTAGCAGTCTTCTGATCAATCTGCAGCTGGCAAGGTGGGGGAGAGCCTTTATTTTGCACCTGCTGGGATCTGCATTGGCAGAAGCTCTGAGGGCTGGGCCTTTCCTTTTGCCTGTAAAAACAAAAAGCAGCCCTCCTCCCTCCAGCCCTGAGAGCATGGGCGTGACACTGGAAAAAGCAGCATCTCCCCTTTGGTAAAGATGACCATTGCACAGCTGCTCACTCAGAGCTCGATCGTGCTCGATCAGGCGAGATATATTTAGGTCACCAGCAAAGTCTGTTCTCTTTTCTTGCGTAGGGTGAGCATTCACAGAGCCCAGCTTCGTTGACAAGAGTGCAAAAGGTGTATACTAAAAGCTTTCTGCTTTACTTGAGCGCCATGGCCGTTATTATATTTTGGCTGCTCCAAGCAATCTCTGTCCAGCCGATGCAAATTTCCAGCTCAAATTTTCCCAGCACTCAAAAAGTCCCTCCTCCCGCCAGCTCTGCTTTCAGGAAGTTCAGCAGAAGCAGTCCAACTTCTGTTCCCACTTCAGAGGAAAAGCTTTCTCGGGCCAGAGAAAGCCAGGGAATCACTGTACCGGCAAGTGCATTTCTTACAACTGGTAATCCCTCAGAACACAGAAATGAAGAAGCTGTATATGAAAATGTATTATTTCTTTGGTACACTAACCTATGTAACTAATATGGACCATTTCAGAGGACGGAGCGGACCCAACTGTGATCCCAGAGACCCAAATACCCAGCAGTAGGGAAAATAAATCCTCTCTGTGCTCTGCAACATTACATACACAAAATGCAAGCGCGTGCATTTTTTTATTGGCCCCATATACAGAATACATGTGAGGATGCTTGCCTTCCCAGTGTATTTCTCAAGCTCTTGAGAGCATATGCTATTTCCATGGGAACGCAAATAAGTTCATACTTTACATTTGTGTGTGACAAAAGGGGAAAAAAACTATTTTGTGTAAAATGCCAGCAGAGAGTGTTTCTGCCCGGTCTCGAACCGGGGACCTTTCGCGTGTGAGGCGAACGTGATAACCACTACACTACAGAAACAGCTGCTTGCTCACCTTTGTAGGGACTGGGAGAACAGGTGCAAAGGGCAGTGCAAGTGGACCTGCTTAAAGACTAATCAAATGCCTTGCGCCTGAAGCTCACACAATCCAGCCTAAAACATACGTCCTATCAAGCATGCGCACATATACAAGTATGCCAGCTGAGGGCCTATGCAGCGTACAGAGGGAAGGACATATTTCCACTTTGAGATCGGACGGCCAAAACTCACAAGCAAATCAAGGAATGTTACTGAGAGCTAACAGAGAACACAAAGTGCTTGTCGCAAGGACATGGCACGCAAAGAGGTTCAGGAAGTGAATTGTTCATCGACTACTGCTTACCGAGAAAACCAGAGAGTCTGTCCAATGAAAATAACATTGAAAAAACAAAAAAAAGGAGCTCAAGTTAACCACCTTGATTGGGCTCGTCCGGGATTTGAACCCGGGACCTCTCGCACCCAAAGCGAGAATCATACCCCTAGACCAACGAGCCACGGTCCTTTGAGCATTTGACGGAATTGTCCTCAGCGTTTGCACCCCCCTTAGGATTCGAGGCCAAGAATGCCTATTCCTGAAGTTTGTTTCTGCCGCTGAAAGCCTTGTCGGTGTATGAGCCAAATGAATGCCCCAGTCGGCACGCTCTGACTGTCTTCACAGGTCTCCTCCTCATCCCGAAGGTTGGTGGCCCATTGACATCAGGGTGGAAGGTGCTTGCGATACACTGTTCCTTCCTTCCTTCCTTCCTTCCTTTATTCCTCTTATGCTGTTTATGTAATAAGAGGGGACGATACACAGAAGAGAGAAAGTGGCCCAACACACTAGACTAGCAGTCTTCTGATCAATCTGCAGCTGGCAAGGTGGGGGAGAGCCTTTATTTTGCACCTGCTGGGATCTGCATTGGCAGAAGCTCTGAGGGCTGGGCCTTTCCTTTTGCCTGTAAAAACAAAAAGCAGCCCTCCTCCCTCCAGCCCTGAGAGCATGGGCGTGACACTGGAAAAAGCAGCATCTCCCCTTTGGTAAAGATGACCATTGCACAGCTGCTCACTCAGAGCTCGATCGTGCTCGATCAGGCGAGATATATTTAGGTCACCAGCAAAGTCTGTTCTCTTTTCTTGCGTAGGGTGAGCATTCACAGAGCCCAGCTTCGTTGACAAGAGTGCAAAAGGTGTATACTAAAAGCTTTCTGCTTTACTTGAGCGCCATGGCCGTTATTATATTTTGGCTGCTCCAAGCAATCTCTGTCCAGCCGATGCAAATTTCCAGCTCAAATTTTGCCAGCACTCAAAAAGTCCCTCCTCCCGCCAGCTCTGCTTTCAGGAAGTTCAGCAGAAGCAGTCCAACTTCTGTTCCCACTTCAGAGGAAAAGCTTTCTCGGGCCAGAGAAAGCCAGGGAATCACTGTACCGGCAAGTGCATTTCTTACAACTGGTAATCCCTCAGAACACAGAAATGAAGAAGCTGTATATGAAAATGTATTATTTCTTTGGTACACTAACCTATGTAACTAATATGGACCATTTCAGAGGACGGAGCGGACCCAACTGTGATCCCAGAGACCCAAATACCCAGCAGTAGGGAAAATAAATCCTCTCTGTGCTCTGCAACATTACATACACAAAATGCAAGCGCGTGCATTTTTTTATTGGCCCCATATACAGAATACATGTGAGGATGCTTGCCTTCCCAGTGTATTTCTCAAGCTCTTGAGAGCATATGCTATTTCCATGGGAACGCAAATAAGTTCATACTTTACATTTGTGTGTGACAAAAGGGGAAAAAAACTATTTTGTGTAAAATGCCAGCAGAGAGTGTTTCTGCCCGGTCTCGAACCGGGGACCTTTCACGTGTGAGGCGAACTTGATAACCACTACACTACAGAAACAGCTGCTTGCTCACCTTTGTAGGGACTGGGAGAACAGGTGCAAAGGGCAGTGCAAGTGGACCTGCTTAAAGACTAATCAAATGCCTTGCGCCTGAAGCTCACACAATCCAGCCTAAAACATACGTCCTATCAAGCATGCGCACATATACAAGTATGCCAGCTGAGGGCCTATGCAGCGTACAGAGGGAAGGACATATTTCCACTTTGAGATCGGACGGCCAAAACTCACAAGCAAATCAAGGAATGTTACTGAGAGCTAACAGAGAACACAAAGTGCTTGTCGCAAGGACATGGCACGCAAAGAGGTTCAGGAAGTGAATTGTTCATCGACTACTGCTTACCGAGAAAACCAGAGAGTCTGTCCAATGAAAATAACATTGAAAAAACAAAAAAAAGGAGCTCAAGTTAACCACCTTGATTGGGCTCGTCCGGGATTTGAACCCGGGACCTCTCGCACCCAAAGCGAGAATCATACCCCTAGACCAACGAGCCACGGTCCTTTGAGCATTTGACGGAATTGTCCTCAGCGTTTGCACCCCCCTTAGGATTCGAGGCCAAGAATGCCTATTCCTGAAGTTTGTTCCTGCCGCTGAAAGCCTTGTCGGTGTATGAGCCAAATGAATGCCCCAGTCGGCACGCTCTGACTGTCTTCACAGGTCTCCTCCTCATCCCGAAGGTTGGTGGCCCATTGACATCAGGGTGGAAGGTGCTTGCGATACACTGTTCCTTCCTTCCTTCCTTCCTTCCTTTATTCCTCTTATGCTGTTTATGTAATAAGAGGGGACGATACACAGAAGAGAGAAAGTGGCCCAACACACTAGACTAGCAGTCTTCTGATCAATCTGCAGCTGGCAAGGTGGGGGAGAGCCTTTATTTTGCACCTGCTGGGATCTGCATTGGCAGAAGCTCTGAGGGCTGGGCCTTTCCTTTTGCCTGTAAAAACAAAAAGCAGCCCTCCTCCCTCCAGCCCTGAGAGCATGGGCGTGACACTGGAAAAAGCAGCATCTCCCCTTTGGTAAAGATGACCATTGCACAGCTGCTCACTCAGAGCTCGATCGTGCTCGATCAGGCGAGATATATTTAGGTCACCAGCAAAGTCTGTTCTCTTTTCTTGCGTAGGGTGAGCATTCACAGAGCCCAGCTTCGTTGACAAGAGTGCAAAAGGTGTATACTAAAAGCTTTCTGCTTTACTTGAGCGCCATGGCCGTTATTATATTTTGGCTGCTCCAAGCAATCTCTGTCCAGCCGATGCAAATTTCCAGCTCAAATTTTCCCAGCACTCAAAAAGTCCCTCCTCCCGCCAGCTCTGCTTTCAGGAAGTTCAGCAGAAGCAGTCCAACTTCTGTTCCCACTTCAGAGGAAAAGCTTTCTCGGGCCAGAGAAAGCCAGGGAATCACTGTACCGGCAAGTGCATTTCTTACAACTGGTAATCCCTCAGAACACAGAAATGAAGAAGCTGTATATGAAAATGTATTATTTCTTTGGTACACTAACCTATGTAACTAATATGGACCATTTCAGAGGACGGAGCGGACCCAACTGTGATCCCAGAGACCCAAATACCCAGCAGTAGGGAAAATAAATCCTCTCTGTGCTCTGCAACATTACATACACAAAATGCAAGCGCGTGCATTTTTTTATTGGCCCCATATACAGAATACATGTGAGGATGCTTGCCTTCCCAGTGTATTTCTCAAGCTCTTGAGAGCATATGCTATTTCCATGGGAACGCAAATAAGTTCATACTTTACATTTGTGTGTGACAAAAGGGGAAAAAAACTATTTTGTGTAAAATGCCAGCAGAGAGTGTTTCTGCCCGGTCTCGAACCGGGGACCAACGTGATAACCACTACACTACAGAAACAGCTGCTTGCTCACCTTTGTAGGGACTGGGAGAACAGGTGCAAAGGGCAGTGCAAGTGGACCTGCTTAAAGACTAATCAAATGCCTTGCGCCTGAAGCTCACACAATCCAGCCTAAAACATACGTCCTATCAAGCATGCGCACATATACAAGTATGCCAGCTGAGGGCCTATGCAGCGTACAGAGGGAAGGACATATTTCCACTTTGAGATCGGACGGCCAAAACTCACAAGCAAATCAAGGAATGTTACTGAGAGCTAACAGAGAACACAAAGTGCTTGTCGCAAGGACATGGCACGCAAAGAGGTTCAGGAAGTGAATTGTTCATCGTCTACTGCTTACCGAGAAAACCAGAGAGTCTGTCCAATGAAAATAACATTGAAAAAACAAAAAAAAGGAGCTCAAGTTAACCACCTTGATTGGGCTCGTCCGGGATTTGAACCCGGGACCTCTCGCACCCAAAGCGAGAATCATACCCCTAGACCAACGAGCCACGGTCCTTTGAGCGTTTGACGGAATTGTCCTCAGCGTTTGCACCCCCCTTAGGATTCGAGGCCAAGAATGCCTATTCCTGAAGTTTGTTCCTGCCGCTGAAAGCCTTGTCGGTGTATGAGCCAAATGAATGCCCCAGTCGGCACGCTCTGACTGTCTTCACAGGTCTCCTCCTCATCCCGAAGGTTGGTGGCCCATTGACATCAGGGTGGAAGGTGCTTGCGATACACTGTTCCTTCCTTCCTTCCTTCCTTCCTTTATTCCTCTTATGCTGGTTATGTAATAAGAGGGGACGATACACAGAAGAGAGAAAGTGGCCCAACACACTAGACTAGCAGTCTTCTGATCAATCTGCAGCTGGCAAGGTGGGGGAGAGCCTTTATTTTGCACCTGCTGGGATCTGCATTGGCAGAAGCTCTGAGGGCTGGGCCTTTCCTTTTGCCTGTAAAAACAAAAAGCAGCCCTCCTCCCTCCAGCCCTGAGAGCATGGGCGTGACACTGGAAAAAGCAGCATCTCCCCTTTGGTAAAGATGACCATTGCACAGCTGCTCACTCAGAGCTCGATCGTGCTCGATCAGGCGAGATATATTTAGGTCACCAGCAAAGTCTGTTCTCTTTTCTTGCGTAGGGTGAGCATTCACAGAGCCCAGCTTCGTTGACAAGAGTGCAAAAGGTGTATACTAAAAGCTTTCTGCTTTACTTGAGCGCCATGGCCGTTATTATATTTTGGCTGCTCCAAGCAATCTCTGTCCAGCCGATGCAAATTTCCAGCTCAAATTTTCCCAGCACTCAAAAAGTCCCTCCTCCCGCCAGCTCTGCTTTCAGGAAGTTCAGCAGAAGCAGTCCAACTTCTGTTCCCACTTCAGAGGAAAAGCTTTCTCGGGCCAGAGAAAGCCAGGGAATCACTGTACCGGCAAGTGCATTTCTTACAACTGGTAATCCCTCAGAACACAGAAATGAAGAAGCTGTATATGAAAATGTATTATTTCTTTGGTACACTAACCTATGTAACTAATATGGACCATTTCAGAGGACGGAGCGGACCCAACTGTGATCCCAGAGACCCAAATACCCAGCAGTAGGGAAAATAAATCCTCTCTGTGCTCTGCAACATTACATACACAAAATGCAAGCGCGTGCATTTTTTTATTGGCCCCATATACAGAATACATGTGAGGATGCTTGCCTTCCCAGTGTATTTCTCAAGCTCTTGAGAGCATATGCTATTTCCATGGGAACGCAAATAAGTTCATACTTTACATTTGTGTGTGACAAAAGGGGAAAAAAACTATTTTGTGTAAAATGCCAGCAGAGAGTGTTTCTGCCCGGTCTCGAACCGGGGACCTTTCGCGTGTGAGGCGAACTTGATAACCACTACACTACAGAAACAGCTGCTTGCTCACCTTTGTAGGGACTGGGAGAACAGGTGCAAAGGGCAGTGCAAGTGGACCTGCTTAAAGACTAATCAAATGCCTTGCGCCTGAAGCTCACACAATCCAGCCTAAAACATACGTCCTATCAAGCATGCGCACATATACAAGTATGCCAGCTGAGGGCCTATGCAGCGTACAGAGGGAAGGACATATTTCCACTTTGAGATCGGACGGCCAAAACTCACAAGCAAATCAAGGAATGTTACTGAGAGCTAACAGAGAACACAAAGTGCTTGTCGCAAGGACATGGCACGCAAAGAGGTTCAGGAAGTGAATTGTTCATCGACTACTGCTTACCGAGAAAACCAGAGAGTCTGTCCAATGAAAATAACATTGAAAAAACAAAAAAAAGGAGCTCAAGTTAACCACCTTGATTGGGCTCGACCGGGATTTGAACCCGGGACCTCTCGCACCCAAAGCGAGAATCATACCCCTAGACCAACGAGCCACGGTCCTTTGAGCATTTGACGGAATTGTCCTCAGCGTTTGCACCCCCCTTAGGATTCGAGGCCAAGAATGCCTATTCCTGAAGTTTGTTCCTGCCGCTGAAAGCCTTGTCGGTGTATGAGCCAAATGAATGCCCCAGTCGGCACGCTCTGACTGTCTTCACAGGTCTCCTCCTCATCCCGAAGGTTGGTGGCCCATTGACATCAGGGTGGAAGGTGCTTGCGATACACTGTTCCTTCCTTCCTTCCTTCCTTCCTTCCTTTATTCCTCTTATGCTGTTTATGTAATAAGAGGGGACGATACACAGAAGAGAGAAAGTGGCCCAACACACTAGACTAGCAGTCTTCTGATCAATCTGCAGCTGGCAAGGTGGGGGAGAGCCTTTATTTTGCACCTGCTGGGATCTGCATTGGCAGAAGCTCTGAGGGCTGGGCCTTTCCTTTTGCCTGTAAAAACAAAAAGCAGCCCTCCTCCCTCCAGCCCTGAGAGCATGGGCGTGACACTGGAAAAAGCAGCATCTCCCCTTTGGTAAAGATGACCATTGCACAGCTGCTCACTCAGAGCTCGATCGTGCTCGATCAGGCGAGATATATTTAGGTCACCAGCAAAGTCTGTTCTCTTTTCTTGCGTAGGGTGAGCATTCACAGAGCCCAGCTTCGTTGACAAGAGTGCAAAAGGTGTATACTAAAAGCTTTCTGCTTTACTTGAGCGCCATGGCCGTTATTATATTTTGGCTGCTCCAAGCAATCTCTGTCCAGCCGATGCAAATTTCCAGCTCAAATTTTCCCAGCACTCAAAAAGTCCCTCCTCCCGCCAGCTCTGCTTTCAGGAAGTTCAGCAGAAGCAGTCCAACTTCTGTTCCCACTTCAGAGGAAAAGCTTTCTCGGGCCAGAGAAAGCCAGGGAATCACTGTACCGGCAAGTGCATTTCTTACAACTGGTAATCCCTCAGAACACAGAAATGAAGAAGCTGTATATGAAAATGTATTATTTCTTTGGTACACTAACCTATGTAACTAATATGGACCATTTCAGAGGACGGAGCGGACCCAACTGTGATCCCAGAGACCCAAATACCCAGCAGTAGGGAAAATAAATCCTCTCTGTGCTCTGCAATATTACATACACAAAATGCAAGCGCGTGCATTTTTTTATTGGCCCCATATACAGAATACATGTGAGGATGCTTGCCTTCCCAGTGTATTTCTCAAGCTCTTGAGAGCATATGCTATTTCCATGGGAACGCAAATAAGTTCATACTTTACATTTGTGTGTGACAAAAGGGGAAAAAAACTATTTTGTGTAAAATGCCAGCAGAGAGTGTTTCTGCCCAGTCTCGAACCGGGGACCTTTCGCGTGTGAGGCAAACGTGATAACCACTACACTACAGAAACAGCTGCTTGCTCACTTTTGTAGGGACTGGGAGAACAGGTGCAAAGGGCAGTGCAAGTGGACCTGCTTAAAGACTAATCAAATGCCTTGCGCCTGAAGCTCACACAATCCAGCCTAAAACATACGTCCTATCAAGCATGCGCACATATACAAGTATGCCAGCTGAGGGCCTATGCAGCGTACAGAGGGAAGGACATATTTCCACTTTGAGATCGGACGGCCAAAACTCACAAGCAAATCAAGGAATGTTACTGAGAGCTAACAGAGAACACAAAGTGCTTGTCGCAAGGACATGGCACGCAAAGAGGTTCAGGAAGTGAATTGTTCATCGACTACTGCTTACCGAGAAAACCAGAGAGTCTGTCCAATGAAAATAACATTGAAAAAACAAAAAAAAGGAGCTCAAGTTAACCACCTTGATTGGGCTCGTCCGGGATTTGAACCCGGGACCTTCTCGCACCCAAAGCAAGAATCATACCCCTAGACCAACGAGCCACGGTCCTTTGAGCATTTGACGGAATTGTCCTCAGCGTTTCCACCCCCCTTAGGATTCGAGGCCAAGAATGCCTATTCCTGAAGTTTGTTCCTGCCGCTGAAAGCCTTGTCGGTGTATGAGCCAAATGAATGCCCCAGTCGGCACGCTCTGACTGTCTTCACAGGTCTCCTCCTCATCCCGAAGGTTGGTGGCCCATTGACATCAGGGTGGAAGGTGCTTGCGATACACTGTTCCTTCCTTCCTTCCTTCCTTCCTTTATTCCTCTTATGCTGTTTATGTAATAAGAGGGGACGATACACAGAAGAGAGAAAGTGGCCCAACACACTAGACTAGCAGTCTTCTGATCAATCTGCAGCTGGCAAGGTGGGGGAGAGCCTTTATTTTGCACCTGCTGGGATCTGCATTGGCAGAAGCTCTGAGGGCTGGGCCTTTCCTTTTGCCTGTAAAAACAAAAAGCAGCCCTCCTCCCTCCAGCCCTGAGAGCATGGGCGTGACACTGGAAAAAGCAGCATCTCCCCTTTGGTAAAGATGACCATTGCACAGCTGCTCACTCAGAGCTCGATCGTGCTCGATCAGGCGAGATATATTTAGGTCACCAGCAAAGTCTGTTCTCTTTTCTTGCGTAGGGTGAGCATTCACAGAGCCCAGCTTCGTTGACAAGAGTGCAAAAGGTGTATACTAAAAGCTTTCTGCTTTACTTGAGCGCCATGGCCGTTATTATATTTTGGCTGCTCCAAGCAATCTCTGTCCAGCCGATGCAAATTTCCAGCTCAAATTTTCCCAGCACTCAAAAAGTCCCTCCTCCCGCCAGCTCTGCTTTCAGGAAGTTCAGCAGAAGCAGTCCAACTTCTGTTCCCACTTCAGAGGAAAAGCTTTCTCGGGCCAGAGAAAGCCAGGGAATCACTGTACCGGCAAGTGCATTTCTTACAACTGGTAATCCCTCAGAACACAGAAATGAAGAAGCTGTATATGAAAATGTATTATTTCTTTGGTACACTAACCTATGTAACTAATATGGACCATTTCAGAGGACGGAGCGGACCCAACTGTGATCCCAGAGACCCAAATACCCAGCAGTAGGGAAAATAAATCCTCTCTGTGCTCTGCAACATTACATACACAAAATGCAAGCGCGTGCATTTTTTTATTGGCCCCATATACAGAATACATGTGAGGATGCTTGCCTTCCCAGTGTATTTCTCAAGCTCTTGAGAGCATATGCTATTTCCATGGGAACGCAAATAAGTTCATACTTTACATTTGTGTGTGACAAAAGGGGAAAAAAACTATTTTGTGTAAAATGCCAGCAGAGAGTGTTTCTGCCCGGTCTCGAACCGGGGGGACCTTTCGCGTGTGAGGCGAACGTGATAACCACTACACTACAGAAACAGCTGCTTGCTCACCTTTGTAGGGACTGGGAGAACAGGTGCAAAGGGCAGTGCAAGTGGACCTGCTTAAAGACTAATCAAATGCCTTGCGCCTGAAGCTCACACAATCCAGCCTAAAACATACGTCCTATCAAGCATGCGCACATATACAAGTATGCCAGCTGAGGGCCTATGCAGCGTACAGAGGGAAGGACATATTTCCACTTTGAGATCGGACGGCCAAAACTCACAAGCAAATCAAGGAATGTTACTGAGAGCTAACAGAGAACACAAAGTGCTTGTCGCAAGGACATGGCACGCAAAGAGGTTCAGGAAGTGAATTGTTCATCGACTACTGCTTACCGAGAAAACCAGAGAGTCTGTCCAATGAAAATAACATTGAAAAAACAAAAAAAAGGAGCTCAAGTTAACCACCTTGATTGGGCTCGTCCGGGATTTGAACCCGGGACCTCTCGCACCCAAAGCGAGAATCATACCCCTAGACCAACGAGCCACGGTCCTTTGAGCATTTGACGGAATTGTCCTCAGCGTTTGCACCCCCCTTAGGATTCGAGGCCAAGAATGCCTATTCCTGAAGTTTGTTTCTGCCGCTGAAAGCCTTGTCGGTGTATGAGCCAAATGAATGCCCCAGTCGGCACGCTCTGACTGTCTTCACAGGTCTCCTCCTCATCCCGAAGGTTGGTGGCCCATTGACATCAGGGTGGAAGGTGCTTGCGATACACTGTTCCTTCCTTCCTTCCTTCCTTCCTTTATTCCTCTTATGCTGTTTATGTAATAAGAGGGGACGATACACAGAAGAGAGAAAGTGGCCCAACACACTAGACTAGCAGTCTTCTGATCAATCTGCAGCTGGCAAGGTGGGGGAGAGCCTTTATTTTGCACCTGCTGGGATCTGCATTGGCAGAAGCTCTGAGGGCTGGGCCTTTCCTTTTGCCTGTAAAAACAAAAAGCAGCCCTCCTCCCTCCAGCCCTGAGAGCATGGGCGTGACACTGGAAAAAGCAGCATCTCCCCTTTGGTAAAGATGACCATTGCACAGCTGCTCACTCAGAGCTCGATCGTGCTCGATCAGGCGAGATATATTTAGGTCACCAGCAAAGTCTGTTCTCTTTTCTTGCGTAGGGTGAGCATTCACAGAGCCCAGCTTCGTTGACAAGAGTGCAAAAGGTGTATACTAAAAGCTTTCTGCTTTACTTGAGCGCCATGGCCGTTATTATATTTTGGCTGCTCCAAGCAATCTCTGTCCAGCCGATGCAAATTTCCAGCTCAAATTTTGCCAGCACTCAAAAAGTCCCTCCTCCCGCCAGCTCTGCTTTCAGGAAGTTCAGCAGAAGCAGTCCAACTTCTGTTCCCACTTCAGAGGAAAAGCTTTCTCGGGCCAGAGAAAGCCAGGGAATCACTGTACCGGCAAGTGCATTTCTTACAACTGGTAATCCCTCAGAACACAGAAATGAAGAAGCTGTATATGAAAATGTATTATTTCTTTGGTACACTAACCTATGTAACTAATATGGACCATTTCAGAGGACGGAGCGGACCCAACTGTGATCCCAGAGACCCAAATACCCAGCAGTAGGGAAAATAAATCCTCTCTGTGCTCTGCAACATTACATACACAAAATGCAAGCGCGTGCATTTTTTTATTGGCCCCATATACAGAATACATGTGAGGATGCTTGCCTTCCCAGTGTATTTCTCAAGCTCTTGAGAGCATATGCTATTTCCATGGGAACGCAAATAAGTTCATACTTTACATTTGTGTGTGACAAAAGGGGAAAAAAACTATTTTGTGTAAAATGCCAGCAGAGAGTGTTTCTGCCCGGTCTCGAACCAGGGACCTTTCACGTGTGAGGCGAACTTGATAACCACTACACTACAGAAACAGCTGCTTGCTCACCTTTGTAGGGACTGGGAGAACAGGTGCAAAGGGCAGTGCAAGTGGACCTGCTTAAAGACTAATCAAATGCCTTGCGCCTGAAGCTCACACAATCCAGCCTAAAACATACGTCCTATCAAGCATGCGCACATATACAAGTATGCCAGCTGAGGGCCTATGCAGCGTACAGAGGGAAGGACATATTTCCACTTTGAGATCGGACGGCCAAAACTCACAAGCAAATCAAGGAATGTTACTGAGAGCTAACAGAGAACACAAAGTGCTTGTCGCAAGGACATGGCACGCAAAGAGGTTCAGGAAGTGAATTGTTCATCGACTACTGCTTACCGAGAAAACCAGAGAGTCTGTCCAATGAAAATAACATTGAAAAAACAAAAAAAAGGAGCTCAAGTTAACCACCTTGATTGGGCTCGTCCGGGATTTGAACCCGGGACCTCTCGCACCCAAAGCGAGAATCATACCCCTAGACCAACGAGCCACGGTCCTTTGAGCATTTGACGGAATTGTCCTCAGCGTTTGCACCCCCCTTAGGATTCGAGGCCAAGAATGCCTATTCCTGAAGTTTGTTCCTGCCGCTGAAAGCCTTGTCGGTGTATGAGCCAAATGAATGCCCCAGTCGGCACGCTCTGACTGTCTTCACAGGTCTCCTCCTCATCCCGAAGGTTGGTGGCCCATTGACATCAGGGTGGAAGGTGCTTGCGATACACTGTTCCTTCCTTCCTTCCTTCCTTTATTCCTCTTATGCTGTTTATGTAATAAGAGGGGACGATACACAGAAGAGAGAAAGTGGCCCAACACACTAGACTAGCAGTCTTCTGATCAATCTGCAGCTGGCAAGGTGGGGGAGAGCCTTTATTTTGCACCTGCTGGGATCTGCATTGGCAGAAGCTCTGAGGGCTGGGCCTTTCCTTTTGCCTGTAAAAACAAAAAGCAGCCCTCCTCCCTCCAGCCCTGAGAGCATGGGCGTGACACTGGAAAAAGCAGCATCTCCCCTTTGGTAAAGATGACCATTGCACAGCTGCTCACTCAGAGCTCGATCGTGCTCGATCAGGCGAGATATATTTAGGTCACCAGCAAAGTCTGTTCTCTTTTCTTGCGTAGGGTGAGCATTCACAGAGCCCAGCTTCGTTGACAAGAGTGCAAAAGGTGTATACTAAAAGCTTTCTGCTTTACTTGAGCGCCATGGCCGTTATTATATTTTGGCTGCTCCAAGCAATCTCTGTCCAGCCGATGCAAATTTCCAGCTCAAATTTTCCCAGCACTCAAAAAGTCCCTCCTCCCGCCAGCTCTGCTTTCAGGAAGTTCAGCAGAAGCAGTCCAACTTCTGTTCCCACTTCAGAGGAAAAGCTTTCTCGGGCCAGAGAAAGCCAGGGAATCACTGTACCGGCAAGTGCATTTCTTACAACTGGTAATCCCTCAGAACACAGAAATGAAGAAGCTGTATATGAAAATGTATTATTTCTTTGGTACACTAACCTATGTAACTAATATGGACCATTTCAGAGGACGGAGCGGACCCAACTGTGATCCCAGAGACCCAAATACCCAGCAGTAGGGAAAATAAATCCTCTCTGTGCTCTGCAACATTACATACACAAAATGCAAGCGCGTGCATTTTTTTATTGGCCCCATATACAGAATACATGTGAGGATGCTTGCCTTCCCAGTGTATTTCTCAAGCTCTTGAGAGCATATGCTATTTCCATGGGAACGCAAATAAGTTCATACTTTACATTTGTGTGTGACAAAAGGGGAAAAAAACTATTTTGTGTAAAATGCCAGCAGAGAGTGTTTCTGCCCGGTCTCGAACCGGGGACCAACGTGATAACCACTACACTACACAAACAGCTGCTTGCTCACCTTTGTAGGGACTGGGAGAACAGGTGCAAAGGGCAGTGCAAGTGGACCTGCTTAAAGACTAATCAAATGCCTTGCGCCTGAAGCTCACACAATCCAGCCTAAAACATACGTCCTATCAAGCATGCGCACATATACAAGTATGCCAGCTGAGGGCCTATGCAGCGTACAGAGGGAAGGACATATTTCCACTTTGAGATCGGACGGCCAAAACTCACAAGCAAATCAAGGAATGTTACTGAGAGCTAACAGAGAACACAAAGTGCTTGTCGCAAGGACATGGCACGCAAAGAGGTTCAGGAAGTGAATTGTTCATCGACTACTGCTTACCGAGAAAACCAGAGAGTCTGTCCAATGAAAATAACATTGAAAAAACAAAAAAAAGGAGCTCAAGTTAACCACCTTGATTGGGCTCGTCCGGGATTTGAACCCGGGACCTCTCGCACCCAAAGCGAGAATCATACCCCTAGACCAACGAGCCACGGTCCTTTGAGCTTTTGACGGAATTGTCCTCAGCGTTTGCACCCCCCTTAGGATTCGAGGCCAAGAATGCCTATTCCTGAAGTTTGTTCCTGCCGCTGAAAGCCTTGTCGGTGTATGAGCCAAATGAATGCCCCAGTCGGCACGCTCTGACTGTCTTCACAGGTCTCCTCCTCATCCCGAAGGTTGGTGGCCCATTGACATCAGGGTGGAAGGTGCTTGCGATACACTGTTCCTTCCTTCCTTCCTTCCTTCCTTTATTCCTCTTATGCTGTTTATGTAATAAGAGGGGACGATACACAGAAGAGAGAAAGTGGCCCAACACACTAGACTAGCAGTCTTCTGATCAATCTGCAGCTGGCAAGGTGGGGGAGAGCCTTTATTTTGCACCTGCTGGGATCTGCATTGGCAGAAGCTCTGAGGGCTGGGCCTTTCCTTTTGCCTGTAAAAACAAAAAGCAGCCCTCCTCCCTCCAGCCCTGAGAGCATGGGCGTGACACTGGAAAAAGCAGCATCTCCCCTTTGGTAAAGATGACCATTGCACAGCTGCTCACTCAGAGCTCGATCGTGCTCGATCAGGCGAGATATATTTAGGTCACCAGCAAAGTCTGTTCTCTTTTCTTGCGTAGGGTGAGCATTCACAGAGCCCAGCTTCGTTGACAAGAGTGCAAAAGGTGTATACTAAAAGCTTTCTGCTTTACTTGAGCGCCATGGCCGTTATTATATTTTGGCTGCTCCAAGCAATCTCTGTCCAGCCGATGCAAATTTCCAGCTCAAATTTTCCCAGCACTCAAAAAGTCCCTCCTCCCGCCAGCTCTGCTTTCAGGAAGTTCAGCAGAAGCAGTCCAACTTCTGTTCCCACTTCAGAGGAAAAGCTTTCTCGGGCCAGAGAAAGCCAGGGAATCACTGTACCGGCAAGTGCATTTCTTACAACTGGTAATCCCTCAGAACACAGAAATGAAGAAGCTGTATATGAAAATGTATTATTTCTTTGGTACACTAACCTATGTAACTAATATGGACCATTTCAGAGGACGGAGCGGACCCAACTGTGATCCCAGAGACCCAAATACCCAGCAGTAGGGAAAATAAATCCTCTCTGTGCTCTGCAACATTACATACACAAAATGCAAGCGCGTGCATTTTTTTATTGGCCCCATATACAGAATACATGTGAGGATGCTTGCCTTCCCAGTGTATTTCTCAAGCTCTTGAGAGCATATGCTATTTCCATGGGAACGCAAATAAGTTCATACTTTACATTTGTGTGTGACAAAAGGGGAAAAAAACTATTTTGTGTAAAATGCCAGCAGAGAGTGTTTCTGCCCGGTCTCGAACCGGGGACCTTTCGCGTGTGAGGCGAACGTGATAACCACTACACTACAGAAACAGCTGCTTGCTCACCTTTGTAGGGACTGGGAGAACAGGTGCAAAGGGCAGTGCAAGTGGACCTGCTTAAAGACTAATCAAATGCCTTGCGCCTGAAGCTCACACAATCCAGCCTAAAACATACGTCCTATCAAGCATGCGCACATATACAAGTATGCCAGCTGAGGGCCTATGCAGCGTACAGAGGGAAGGACATATTTCCACTTTGAGATCGGACGGCCAAAACTCACAAGCAAATCAAGGAATGTTACTGAGAGCTAACAGAGAACACAAAGTGCTTGTCGCAAGGACATGGCACGCAAAGAGGTTCAGGAAGTGAATTGTTCATCGACTACTGCTTACCGAGAAAACCAGAGAGTCTGTCCAATGAAAATAACATTGAAAAAACAAAAAAAAGGAGCTCAAGTTAACCACCTTGATTGGGCTCGTCCGGGATTTGAACCCGGGACCTCTCGCACCCAAAGCGAGAATCATACCCCTAGACCAACGAGCCACGGTCCTTTGAGCATTTGACGGAATTGTCCTCAGCGTTTGCACCCCCCTTAGGATTCGAGGCCAAGAATGCCTATTCCTGAAGTTTGTTCCTGCCGCTGAAAGCCTTGTCGGTGTATGAGCCAAATGAATGCCCCAGTCCGCACGCTCTGACTGTCTTCACAGGTCTCCTCCTCATCCCGAAGGTTGGTGGCCCATTGACATCAGGGTGGAAGGTGCTTGCGATACACTGTTCCTTCCTTCCTTCCTTCCTTCCTTTATTCCTCTTATGCTGTTTATGTAATAAGAGGGGACGATACACAGAAGAGAGAAAGTGGCCCAACACACTAGACTAGCAGTCTTCTGATCAATCTGCAGCTGGCAAGGTGGGGGAGAGCCTTTATTTTGCACCTGCTGGGATCTGCATTGGCAGAAGCTCTGAGGGCTGGGCCTTTCCTTTTGCCTGTAAAAACAAAAAGCAGCCCTCCTCCCTCCAGCCCTGAGAGCATGGGCGTGACACTGGAAAAAGCAGCATCTCCCCTTTGGTAAAGATGACCATTGCACAGCTGCTCACTCAGAGCTCGATCGTGCTCGATCAGGCGAGATATATTTAGGTCACCAGCAAAGTCTGTTCTCTTTTCTTGCGTAGGGTGAGCATTCACAGAGCCCAGCTTCGTTGACAAGAGTGCAAAAGGTGTATACTAAAAGCTTTCTGCTTTACTTGAGCGCCATGGCCGTTATTATATTTTGGCTGCTCCAAGCAATCTCTGTCCAGCCGATGCAAATTTCCAGCTCAAATTTTCCCAGCACTCAAAAAGTCCCTCCTCCCGCCAGCTCTGCTTTCAGGAAGTTCAGCAGAAGCAGTCCAACTTCTGTTCCCACTTCAGAGGAAAAGCTTTCTCGGGCCAGAGAAAGCCAGGGAATCACTGTACCGGCAAGTGCATTTCTTACAACTGGTAATCCCTCAGAACACAGAAATGAAGAAGCTGTATATGAAAATGTATTATTTCTTTGGTACACTAACCTATGTAACTAATATGGACCATTTCAGAGGACGGAGCGGACCCAACTGTGATCCCAGAGACCCAAATACCCAGCAGTAGGGAAAATAAATCCTCTCTGTGCTCTGCAACATTACATACACAAAATGCAAGCGCGTGCATTTTTTTATTGGCCCCATATACAGAATACATGTGAGGATGCTTGCCTTCCCAGTGTATTTCTCAAGCTCTTGAGAGCATATGCTATTTCCATGGGAACGCAAATAAGTTCATACTTTACATTTGTGTGTGACAAAAGGGGAAAAAAACTATTTTGTGTAAAATGCCAGCAGAGAGTGTTTCTGCCCGGTCTCGAACCGGGGACCTTTCGCGTGTGAGGCGAACTTGATAACCACTACACTACAGAAACAGCTGCTTGCTCACCTTTGTAGGGACTGGGAGAACAGGTGCAAAGGGCAGTGCAAGTGGACCTGCTTAAAGACTAATCAAATGCCTTGCGCCTGAAGCTCACACAATCCAGCCTAAAACATACGTCCTATCAAGCATGCGCACATATACAAGTATGCCAGCTGAGGGCCTATGCAGCGTACAGAGGGAAGGACATATTTCCACTTTGAGATCGGACGGCCAAAACTCACAAGCAAATCAAGGAATGTTACTGAGAGCTAACAGAGAACACAAAGTGCTTGTCGCAAGGACATGGCACGCAAAGAGGTTCAGGAAGTGAATTGTTCATCGACTACTGCTTACCGAGAAAACCAGAGAGTCTGTCCAATGAAAATAACATTGAAAAAACAAAAAAAAGGAGCTCAAGTTAACCACCTTGATTGGGCTCGACCGGGATTTGAACCCGGGACCTCTCGCACCCAAAGCGAGAATCATACCCCTAGACCAACGAGCCACTGTCCTTTGAGCATTTGACGGAATTGTCCTCAGCGTTTGCACCCCCCTTAGGATTCGAGGCCAAGAATGCCTATTCCTGAAGTTTGTTCCTGCCGCTGAAAGCCTTGTCGGTGTATGAGCCAAATGAATGCCCCAGTCGGCACGCTCTGACTGTCTTCACAGGTCTCCTCCTCATCCCGAAGGTTGGTGGCCCATTGACATCAGGGTGGAAGGTGCTTGCGATACACTGTTCCTTCCTTCCTTCCTTCCTTCCTTTATTCCTCTTATGCTGTTTATGTAATAAGAGGGGACGATACACAGAAGAGAGAAAGTGGCCCAACACACTAGACTAGCAGTCTTCTGATCAATCTGCAGCTGGCAAGGTGGGGGAGAGCCTTTATTTTGCACCTGCTGGGATCTGCATTGGCAGAAGCTCTGAGGGCTGGGCCTTTCCTTTTGCCTGTAAAAACAAAAAGCAGCCCTCCTCCCTCCAGCCCTGAGAGCATGGGCGTGACACTGGAAAAAGCAGCATCTCCCCTTTGGTAAAGATGACCATTGCACAGCTGCTCACTCAGAGCTCGATCGTGCTCGATCAGGCGAGATATATTTAGGTCACCAGCAAAGTCTGTTCTCTTTTCTTGCGTAGGGTGAGCATTCACAGAGCCCAGCTTCGTTGACAAGAGTGCAAAAGGTGTATACTAAAAGCTTTCTGCTTTACTTGAGCGCCATGGCCGTTATTATATTTTGGCTGCTCCAAGCAATCTCTGTCCAGCCGATGCAAATTTCCAGCTCAAATTTTCCCAGCACTCAAAAAGTCCCTCCTCCCGCCAGCTCTGCTTTCAGGAAGTTCAGCAGAAGCAGTCCAACTTCTGTTCCCACTTCAGAGGAAAAGCTTTCTCGGGCCAGAGAAAGCCAGGGAATCACTGTACCGGCAAGTGCATTTCTTACAACTGGTAATCCCTCAGAACACAGAAATGAAGAAGCTGTATATGAAAATGTATTATTTCTTTGGTACACTAACCTATGTAACTAATATGGACCATTTCAGAGGACGGAGCGGACCCAACTGTGATCCCAGAGACCCAAATACCCAGCAGTAGGGAAAATAAATCCTCTCTGTGCTCTGCAACATTACATACACAAAATGCAAGCGCGTGCATTTTTTTATTGGCCCCATATACAGAATACATGTGAGGATGCTTGCCTTCCCAGTGTATTTCTCAAGCTCTTGAGAGCATATGCTATTTCCATGGGAACGCAAATAAGTTCATACTTTACATTTGTGTGTGACAAAAGGGGAAAAAAACTATTTTGTGTAAAATGCCAGCAGAGAGTGTTTCTGCCCGGTCTCGAACCGGGGACCTTTCGCGTGTGAGGCGAACGTGATAACCACTACACTACAGAAACAGCTGCTTGCTCACCTTTGTAGGGACTGGGAGAACAGGTGCAAAGGGCAGTGCAAGTGGACCTGCTTAAAGACTAATCAAATGCCTTGCGCCTGAAGCTCACACAATACAGCCTAAAACATACGTCCTATCAAGCATGCGCACATATACAAGTATGCCAGCTGAGGGCCTATGCAGCGTACAGAGGGAAGGACATATTTCCACTTTGAGATCGGACGGCCAAAACTCACAAGCAAATCAAGGAATGTTACTGAGAGCTAACAGAGAACACAAAGTGCTTGTCGCAAGGACATGGCACGCAAAGAGGTTCAGGAAGTGAATTGTTCATCGACTACTGCTTACCGAGAAAACCAGAGAGTCTGTCCAATGAAAATAACATTGAAAAAACAAAAAAAAGGAGCTCAAGTTAACCACCTTGATTGGGCTCGTCCGGGATTTGAACCCGGGACCTCTCGCACCCAAAGCGAGAATCATACCCCTAGACCAACGAGCCACGGTCCTTTGAGCATTTGACGGAATTGTCCTCAGCGTTTGCACCCCCCTTAGGATTCGAGGCCAAGAATGCCTATTCCTGAAGTTTGTTCCTGCCGCTGAAAGCCTTGTCGGTGTATGACCCAAATGAATGCCCCAGTCGGCACGCTCTGACTGTCTTCACAGGTCTCCTCCTCATCCCGAAGGTTGGTGGCCCATTGACATCAGGGTGGAAGGTGCTTGCGATACACTGTTCCTTCCTTCCTTCCTTCCTTCCTTCCTTTATTCCTCTTATGCTGTTTATGTAATAAGAGGGGACGATACACAGAAGAGAGAAAGTGGCCCAACACACTAGACTAGCAGTCTTCTGATCAATCTGCAGCTGGCAAGGTGGGGGAGAGCCTTTATTTTGCACCTGCTGGGATCTGCATTGGCAGAAGCTCTGAGGGCTGGGCCTTTCCTTTTGCCTGTAAAAACAAAAAGCAGCCCTCCTCCCTCCAGCCCTGAGAGCATGGGCGTGACACTGGAAAAAGCAGCATCTCCCCTTTGGTAAAGATGACCATTGCACAGCTGCTCACTCAGAGCTCGATCGTGCTCGATCAGGCGAGATATATTTAGGTCACCAGCAAAGTCTGTTCTCTTTTCTTGCGTAGGGTGAGCATTCACAGAGCCCAGCTTTGTTGACAAGAGTGCAAAAGGTGTATACTAAAAGCTTTCTGCTTTACTTGAGCGCCATGGCCGTTATTATATTTTGGCTGCTCCAAGCAATCTCTGTCCAGCCGATGCAAATTTCCAGCTCAAATTTTCCCAGCACTCAAAAAGTCCCTCCTCCCGCCAGCTCTGCTTTCAGGAAGTTCAGCAGAAGCAGTCCAACTTCTGTTCCCACTTCAGAGGAAAAGCTTTCTCGGGCCAGAGAAAGCCAGGGAATCACTGTACCGGCAAGTGCATTTCTTACAACTGGTAATCCCTCAGAACACAGAAATGAAGAAGCTGTATATGAAAATGTATTATTTCTTTGGTACACTAACCTATGTAACTAATATGGACCATTTCAGAGGACGGAGCGGACCCAACTGTGATCCCAGAGACCCAAATACCCAGCAGTAGGGAAAATAAATCCTCTCTGTGCTCTGCAACATTACATACACAAAATGCAAGCGCGTGCATTTTTTTATTGGCCCCATATACAGAATACATGTGAGGATGCTTGCCTTCCCAGTGTATTTCTCAAGCTCTTGAGAGCATATGCTATTTCCATGGGAACGCAAATAAGTTCATACTTTACATTTGTGTGTGACAAAAGGGGAAAAAAACTATTTTGTGTAAAATGCCAGCAGAGAGTGTTTCTGCCCGGTCTCGAACCGGGGACCTTTCGCGTGTGAGGCGAACTTGATAACCACTACACTACAGAAACAGCTGCTTGCTCACCTTTGTAGGGACTGGGAGAACAGGTGCAAAGGGCAGTGCAAGTGGACCTGCTTAAAGACTAATCAAATGCCTTGCGCCTGAAGCTCACACAATCCAGCCTAAAACATACGTCCTATCAAGCATGCGCACATATACAAGTATGCCAGCTGAGGGCCTATGCAGCGTACAGAGGGAAGGACATATTTCCACTTTGAGATCGGACGGCCAAAACTCACAAGCAAATCAAGGAATGTTACTGAGAGCCAACAGAGAACACAAAGTGCTTGTCGCAAGGACATGGCACGCAAAGAGGTTCAGGAAGTGAATTGTTCATCGACTACTGCTTACCGAGAAAACCAGAGAGTCTGTCCAATGAAAATAACATTGAAAAAACAAAAAAAAGGAGCTCAAGTTAACCACCTTGATTGGGCTCGACCGGGATTTGAACCCGGGACCTCTCGCACCCAAAGCGAGAATCATACCCCTAGACCAACGAGCCACGGTCCTTTGAGCATTTGACGGAATTGTCCTCAGCGTTTGCACCCCCCTTAGGATTCGAGGCCAAGAATGCCTATTCCTGAAGTTTGTTCCTGCCGCTGAAAGCCTTGTCGGTGTATGAGCCAAATGAATGCCCCAGTCGGCACGCTCTGACTGTCTTCACAGGTCTCCTCCTCATCCCGAAGGTTGGTGGCCCATTGACATCAGGGTGGAAGGTGCTTGCGATACACTGTTCCTTCCTTCCTTCCTTCCTTTATTCCTCTTATGCTGTTTATGTAATAAGAGGGGACGATACACAGAAGAGAGAAAGTGGCCCAACACACTAGACTAGCAGTCTTCTGATCAATCTGCAGCTGGCAAGGTGGGGGAGAGCCTTTATTTTGCACCTGCTGGGATCTGCATTGGCAGAAGCTCTGAGGGCTGGGCCTTTCCTTTTGCCTGTAAAAACAAAAAGCAGCCCTCCTCCCTCCAGCCCTGAGAGCATGGGCGTGACACTGGAAAAAGCAGCATCTCCCCTTTGGTAAAGATGACCATTGCACAGCTGCTCACTCAGAGCTCGATCGTGCTCGATCAGGCGAGATATATTTAGGTCACCAGCAAAGTCTGTTCTCTTTTCTTGCGTAGGGTGAGCATTCACAGAGCCCAGCTTCGTTGACAAGAGTGCAAAAGGTGTATACTAAAAGCTTTCTGCTTTACTTGAGCGCCATGGCCGTTATTATATTTTGGCTGCTCCAAGCAATCTCTGTCCAGCCGATGCAAATTTCCAGCTCAAATTTTCCCAGCACTCAAAAAGTCCCTCCTCCCGCCAGCTCTGCTTTCAGGAAGTTCAGCAGAAGCAGTCCAACTTCTGTTCCCACTTCAGAGGAAAAGCTTTCTCGGGCCAGAGAAAGCCAGGGAATCACTGTACCGGCAAGTGCATTTCTTACAACTGGTAATCCCTCAGAACACAGAAATGAAGAAGCTGTATATGAAAATGTATTATTTCTTTGGTACACTAACCTATGTAACTAATATGGACCATTTCAGAGGACGGAGCGGACCCAACTGTGATCCCAGAGACCCAAATACCCAGCAGTAGGGAAAATAAATCCTCTCTGTGCTCTGCAACATTACATACACAAAATGCAAGCGCGTGCATTTTTTTATTGGCCCCATATACAGAATACATGTGAGGATGCTTGCCTTCCCAGTGTATTTCTCAAGCTCTTGAGAGCATATGCTATTTCCATGGGAACGCAAATAAGTTCATACTTTACATTTGTGTGTGACAAAAGGGGAAAAAAACTATTTTGTGTAAAATGCCAGCAGAGAGTGTTTCTGCCCGGTCTCGAACCGGGGACCTTTCGCGTGTGAGGCGAACTTGATAACCACTACACTACAGAAACAGCTGCTTGCTCACCTTTGTAGGGACTGGGAGAACAGGTGCAAAGGGCAGTGCAAGTGGACCTGCTTAAAGACTAATCAAATGCCTTGCGCCTGAAGCTCACACAATCCAGCCTAAAACATACGTCCTATCAAGCATGCGCACATATACAAGTATGCCAGCTGAGGGCCTATGCAGCGTACAGAGGGAAGGACATATTTCCACTTTGAGATCGGACGGCCAAAACTCACAAGCAAATCAAGGAATGTTACTGAGAGCTAACAGAGAACACAAAGTGCTTGTCGCAAGGACATGGCACGCAAAGAGGTTCAGGAAGTGAATTGTTCATCGACTACTGCTTACCGAGAAAACCAGAGAGTCTGTCCAATGAAAATAACATTGAAAAAACAAAAAAAAGGAGCTCAAGTTAACCATCTTGATTGGGCTCGTCCGGGATTTGAACCCGGGACCTCTCGCACCCAAAGCGAGAATCATACCCCTAGACCAACGAGCCACGGTCCTTTGAGCATTTGACGGAATTGTCCTCAGCGTTTGCACCCCCCTTAGGATTCGAGGCCAAGAATGCCTATTCCTGAAGTTTGTTCCTGCCGCTGAAAGCCTTGTCGGTGTATGAGCCAAATGAATGCCCCAGTCGGCACGCTCTGACTGTCTTCACAGGTCTCCTCCTCATCCCGAAGGTTGGTGGCCCATTGACATCAGGGTGGAAGGTGCTTGCGATACACTGTTCCTTCCTTCCTTCCTTCCTTCCTTTATTCCTCTTATGCTGTTTATGTAATAAGAGGGGACGATACACAGAAGAGAGAAAGTGGCCCAACACACTAGACTAGCAGTCTTCTGATCAATCTGCAGCTGGCAAGGTGGGGGAGAGCCTTTATTTTGCACCTGCTGGGATCTGCATTGGCAGAAGCTCTGAGGGCTGGGCCTTTCCTTTTGCCTGTAAAAACAAAAAGCAGCCCTCCTCCCTCCAGCCCTGAGAGCATGGGCGTGACACTGGAAAAAGCAGCATCTCCCCTTTGGTAAAGATGACCATTGCACAGCTGCTCACTCAGAGCTCGATCGTGCTCGATCAGGCGAGATATATTTAGGTCACCAGCAAAGTCTGTTCTCTTTTCTTGCGTAGGGTGAGCATTCACAGAGCCCAGCTTCGTTGACAAGAGTGCAAAAGGTGTATACTAAAAGCTTTCTGCTTTACTTGAGCGCCATGGCCGTTATTATATTTTGGCTGCTCCAAGCAATCTCTGTCCAGCCGATGCAAATTTCCAGCTCAAATTTTCCCAGCACTCAAAAAGTCCCTCCTCCCGCCAGCTCTGCTTTCAGGAAGTTCAGCAGAAGCAGTCCAACTTCTGTTCCCACTTCAGAGGAAAAGCTTTCTCGGGCCAGAGAAAGCCAGGGAATCACTGTACCGGCAAGTGCATTTCTTACAACTGGTAATCCCTCAGAACACAGAAATGAAGAAGCTGTATATGAAAATGTATTATTTCTTTGGTACACTAACCTATGTAACTAATATGGACCATTTCAGAGGACGGAGCGGACCCAACTGTGATCCCAGAGACCCAAATACCCAGCAGTAGGGAAAATAAATCCTCTCTGTGCTCTGCAACATTACATACACAAAATGCAAGCGCGTGCATTTTTTTATTGGCCCCATATACAGAATACATGTGAGGATGCTTGCCTTCCCAGTGTATTTCTCAAGCTCTTGAGAGCATATGCTATTTCCATGGGAACGCAAATAAGTTCATACTTTACATTTGTGTGTGACAAAAGGGGAAAAAAACTATTTTGTGTAAAATGCCAGCAGAGAGTGTTTCTGCCCGGTCTCGAACCGGGGACCTTTCGCGTGTGAGGCGAACGTGATAACCACTACACTACAGAAACAGCTGCTTGCTCACCTTTGTAGGGACTGGGAGAACAGGTGCAAAGGGCAGTGCAAGTGGACCTGCTTAAAGACTAATCAAATGCCTTGCGCCTGAAGCTCACACAATCCAGCCTAAAACATACGTCCTATCAAGCATGCGCACATATACAAGTATGCCAGCTGAGGGCCTATGCAGCGTACAGAGGGAAGGACATATTTCCACTTTGAGATCGGACGGCCAAAACTCACAAGCAAATCAAGGAATGTTGCTGAGAGCTAACAGAGAACACAAAGTGCTTGTCGCAAGGACATGGCACGCAAAGAGGTTCAGGAAGTGAATTGTTCATCGACTACTGCTTACCGAGAAAACCAGAGAGTCTGTCCAATGAAAATAACATTGAAAAAACAAAAAAAAGGAGCTCAAGTTAACCACCTTGATTGGGCTCGTCCGGGATTTGAACCCGGGACCTCTCGCACCCAAAGCCAGAATCATACCCCTAGACCAACGAGCCACGGTCCTTTGAGCATTTGACGGAATTGTCCTCAGCGTTTGCACCCCCCTTAGGATTCGAGGCCAAGAATGCCTATTCCTGAAGTTTGTTCCTGCCGCTGAAAGCCTTGTCGGTGTATGAGCCAAATGAATGCCCCAGTCGGCACGCTCTGACTGTCTTCACAGGTCTCCTCCTCATCCCGAAGGTTGGTGGCCCATTGACATCAGGGTGGAAGGTGCTTGCGATACACTGTTCCTTCCTTCCTTCCTTCCTTCCTTCCTTTATTCCTCTTATGCTGTTTATGTAATAAGAGGGGACGATACACAGAAGAGAGAAAGTGGCCCAACACACTAGACTAGCAGTCTTCTGATCAATCTGCAGCTGGCAAGGTGGGGGAGAGCCTTTATTTTGCACCTGCTGGGATCTGCATTGGCAGAAGCTCTGAGGGCTGGGCCTTTCCTTTTGCCTGTAAAAACAAAAAGCAGCCCTCCTCCCTCCAGCCCTGAGAGCATGGGCGTGACACTGGAAAAAGCAGCATCTCCCCTTTGGTAAAGATGACCATTGCACAGCTGCTCACTCAGAGCTCGATCGTGCTCGATCAGGCGAGATATATTTAGGTCACCAGCAAAGTCTGTTCTCTTTTCTTGCGTAGGGTGAGCATTCACAGAGCCCAGCTTCGTTGACAAGAGTGCAAAAGGTGTATACTAAAAGCTTTCTGCTTTACTTGAGCGCCATGGCCGTTATTATATTTTGGCTGCTCCAAGCAATCTCTGTCCAGCCGATGCAAATTTCCAGCTCAAATTTTCCCAGCACTCAAAAAGTCCCTCCTCCCGCCAGCTCTGCTTTCAGGAAGTTCAGCAGAAGCAGTCCAACTTCTGTTCCCACTTCAGAGGAAAAGCTTTCTCGGGCCAGAGAAAGCCAGGGAATCACTGTACCGGCAAGTGCATTTCTTACAACTGGTAATCCCTCAGAACACAGAAATGAAGAAGCTGTATATGAAAATGTATTATTTCTTTGGTACACTAACCTATGTAACTAATATGGACCATTTCAGAGGACGGAGCGGACCCAACTGTGATCCCAGAGACCCAAATACCCAGCAGTAGGGAAAATAAATCCTCTCTGTGCTCTGCAACATTACATACACAAAATGCAAGCGCGTGCATTTTTTTATTGGCCCCATATACAGAATACATGTGAGGATGCTTGCCTTCCCAGTGTATTTCTCAAGCTCTTGAGAGCATATGCTATTTCCATGGGAACGCAAATAAGTTCATACTTTACATTTGTGTGTGACAAAAGGGGAAAAAAACTATTTTGTGTAAAATGCCAGCAGAGAGTGTTTCTGCCCGGTCTCGAACCGGGGACCTTTCGCGTGTGAGGCGAACGTGATAACCACTACACTACAGAAACAGCTGCTTGCTCACCTTTGTAGGGACTGGGAGAACAGGTGCAAAGGGCAGTGCAAGTGGACCTGCTTAAAGACTAATCAAATGCCTTGCGCCTGAAGCTCACACAATCCAGCCTAAAACATACGTCCTATCAAGCATGCGCACATATACAAGTATGCCAGCTGAGGGCCTATGCAGCGTACAGAGGGAAGGACATATTTCCACTTTGAGATCGGACGGCCAAAACTCACAAGCAAATCAAGGAATGTTACTGAGAGCTAACAGAGAACACAAAGTGCTTGTCGCAAGGACATGGCACGCAAAGAGGTTCAGGAAGTGAATTGTTCATCGACTACTGCTTACCGAGAAAACCAGAGAGTCTGTCCAATGAAAATAACATTGAAAAAACAAAAAAAAGGAGCTCAAGTTAACCACCTTGATTGGGCTCGTCCGGGATTTGAACCCGGGACCTCTCGCACCCAAAGCCAGAATCATACCCCTAGACCAACGAGCCACGGTCCTTTGAGCATTTGACGGAATTGTCCTCAGCGTTTGCACCCCCCTTAGGATTCGAGGCCAAGAATGCCTATTCCTGAAGTTTGTTCCTGCCGCTGAAAGCCTTGTCGGTGTATGAGCCAAATGAATGCCCCAGTCGGCACGCTCTGACTGTCTTCACAGGTCTCCTCCTCATCCCGAAGGTTGGTGGCCCATTGACATCAGGGTGGAAGGTGCTTGCGATACACTGTTCCTTCCTTCCTTCCTTCCTTCCTTTATTCCTCTTATGCTGTTTATGTAATAAGAGGGGACGATACACAGAAGAGAGAAAGTGGCCCAACACACTAGACTAGCAGTCTTCTGATCAATCTGCAGCTGGCAAGGTGGGGGAGAGCCTTTATTTTGCACCTGCTGGGATCTGCATTGGCAGAAGCTCTGAGGGCTGGGCCTTTCCTTTTGCCTGTAAAAACAAAAAGCAGCCCTCCTCCCTCCAGCCCTGAGAGCATGGGCGTGACACTGGAAAAAGCAGCATCTCCCCTTTGGTAAAGATGACCATTGCACAGCTGCTCACTCAGAGCTCGATCGTGCTCGATCAGGCGAGATATATTTAGGTCACCAGCAAAGTCTGTTCTCTTTTCTTGCGTAGGGTGAGCATTCACAGAGCCCAGCTTCGTTGACAAGAGTGCAAAAGGTGTATACTAAAAGCTTTCTGCTTTACTTGAGCGCCATGGCCGTTATTATATTTTGGCTGCTCCAAGCAATCTCTGTCCAGCCGATGCAAATTTCCAGCTCAAATTTTCCCAGCACTCAAAAAGTCCCTCCTCCCGCCAGCTCTGCTTTCAGGAAGTTCAGCAGAAGCAGTCCAACTTCTGTTCCCACTTCAGAGGAAAAGCTTTCTCGGGCCAGAGAAAGCCAGGGAATCACTGTACCGGCAAGTGCATTTCTTACAACTGGTAATCCCTCAGAACACAGAAATGAAGAAGCTGTATATGAAAATGTATTATTTCTTTGGTACACTAACCTATGTAACTAATATGGACCATTTCAGAGGACGGAGCGGACCCAACTGTGATCCCAGAGACCCAAATACCAAGCAGTAGGGAAAATAAATCCTCTCTGTGCTCTGCAACATTACATACACAAAATGCAAGCGCGTGCATTTTTTTATTGGCCCCATATACAGAATACATGTGAGGATGCTTGCCTTCCCAGTGTATTTCTCAAGCTCTTGAGAGCATATGCTATTTCCATGGGAACGCAAATAAGTTCATACTTTACATTTGTGTGTGACAAAAGGGGAAAAAAACTATTTTGTGTAAAATGCCAGCAGAGAGTGTTTCTGCCCGGTCTCGAACCGGGGACCTTTCGCGTGTGAGGCGAACGTGATAACCACTACACTACAGAAACAGCTGCTTGCCCACCTTTGTAGGGACTGGGAGAACAGGTGCAAAGGGCAGTGCAAGTGGACCTGCTTAAAGACTAATCAAATGCCTTGCGCCTGAAGCTCACACAATCCAGCCTAAAACATACGTCCTATCAAGCATGCGCACATATACAAGTATGCCAGCTGAGGGCCTATGCAGCGTACAGAGGGAAGGACATATTTCCACTTTGAGATCGGACGGCCAAAACTCACAAGCAAATCAAGGAATGTTACTGAGAGCTAACAGAGAACACAAAGTGCTTGTCGCAAGGACATGGCACGCAAAGAGGGTCAGGAAGTGAATTGTTCATCGACTACTGCTTACCGAGAAAACCAGAGAGTCTGTCCAATGAAAATAACATTGAAAAAACAAAAAAAAGGAGCTCAAGTTAACCACCTTGATTGGGCTCGTCCGGGATTTGAACCCGGGACCTCTCGCACCCAAAGCCAGAATCATACCCCTAGACCAACGAGCCACGGTCCTTTGAGCATTTGACGGAATTGTCCTCAGCGTTTGCACCCCCCTTAGGATTCGAGGCCAAGAATGCCTATTCCTGAAGTTTGTTCCTGCCGCTGAAAGCCTTGTCGGTGTATGAGCCAAATGAATGCCCCAGTCGGCACGCTCTGACTGTCTTCACAGGTCTCCTCCTCATCCCGAAGGTTGGTGGCCCATTGACATCAGGGTGGAAGGTGCTTGCGATACACTGTTCCTTCCTTCCTTCCTTCCTTCCTTTATTCCTCTTATGCTGTTTATGTAATAAGAGGGGACGATACACAGAAGAGAGAAAGTGGCCCAACACACTAGACTAGCAGTCTTCTGATCAACCTGCAGCTGGCAAGGTGGGGGAGAGCCTTTATTTTGCACCTGCTGGGATCTGCATTGGCAGAAGCTCTGAGGGCTGGGCCTTTCCTTTTGCCTGTAAAAACAAAAAGCAGCCCTCCTCCCTCCAGCCCTGAGAGCATGGGCGTGACACTGGAAAAAGCAGCATCTCCCCTTTGGTAAAGATGACCATTGCACAGCTGCTCACTCAGAGCTCGATCGTGCTCGATCAGGCGAGATATATTTAGGTCACCAGCAAAGTCTGTTCTCTTTTCTTGCGTAGGGTGAGCATTCACAGAGCCCAGCTTCGTTGACAAGAGTGCAAAAGGTGTATACTAAAAGCTTTCTGCTTTACTTGAGCGCCATGGCCGTTATTATATTTTGGCTGCTCCAAGCAATCTCTGTCCAGCCGATGCAAATTTCCAGCTCAAATTTTCCCAGCACTCAAAAAGTCCCTCCTCCCGCCAGCTCTGCTTTCAGGAAGTTCAGCAGAAGCAGTCCAACTTCTGTTCCCACTTCAGAGGAAAAGCTTTCTCGGGCCAGAGAAAGCCAGGGAATCACTGTACCGGCAAGTGCATTTCTTACAACTGGTAATCCCTCAGAACACAGAAATGAAGAAGCTGTATATGAAAATGTATTATTTCTTTGGTACACTAACCTATGTAACTAATATGGACCATTTCAGAGGACGGAGCGGACCCAACTGTGATCCCAGAGACCCAAATACCCAGCAGTAGGGAAAATAAATCCTCTCTGTGCTCTGCAACATTACATACACAAAATGCAAGCGCGTGCATTTTTTTATTGGCCCCATATACAGAATACATGTGAGGATGCTTGCCTTCCCAGTGTATTTCTCAAGCTCTTGAGAGCATATGCTATTTCCATGGGAACGCAAATAAGTTCATACTTTACATTTGTGTGTGACAAAAGGGGAAAAAAACTATTTTGTGTAAAATGCCAGCAGAGAGTGTTTCTGCCCGGTCTCGAACCGGGGACCTTTCGCGTGTGAGGCGAACGTGATAACCACTACACTACAGAAACAGCTGCTTACTCACCTTTGTAGGGACTGGGAGAACAGGTGCAAAGGGCAGTGCAAGTGGACCTGCTTAAAGACTAATCAAATGCCTTGCGCCTGAAGCTCACACAATCCAGCCTAAAACATACGTCCTATCAAGCATGCGCACATATACAAGTATGCCAGCTGAGGGCCTATGCAGCGTACAGAGGGAAGGACATATTTCCACTTTGAGATCGGACGGCCAAAACTCACAAGCAAATCAAGGAATGTTACTGAGAGCTAACAGAGAACACAAAGTGCTTGTCGCAAGGACATGGCACGCAAAGAGGTTCAGGAAGTGAATTGTTCATCGACTACTGCTTACCGAGAAAACCAGAGAGTCTGTCCAATGAAAATAACATTGAAAAAACAAAAAATAGGAGCTCAAGTTAACCACCTTGATTGGGACCTCTCGCACCCAAAGCGAGAATCATACCCCTAGACCAACGAGCCACGGTCCTTTGAGCATTTGACGGAATTGTCCTCAGCGTTTGCACCCCCCTTAGGATTCGAGGCCAAGAATGCCTATTCCTGAAGTTTGTTCCTGCCGCTGAAAGCCTTGTCGGTGTATGAGCCAAATGAATGCCCCAGTCGGCACGCTCTGACTGTCTTCACAGGTCTCCTCCTCATCCCGAAGGTTGGTGGCCCATTGACATCAGGGTGGAAGGTGCTTGCGATACACTGTTCCTTCCTTCCTTCCTTCCTTCCTTTATTCCTCTTATGCTGTTTATGTAATAAGAGGGGACGATACACAGAAGAGAGAAAGTGGCCCAACACACTAGACTAGCAGTCTTCTGATCAATCTGCAGCTGGCAAGGTGGGGGAGAGCCTTTATTTTGCACCTGCTGGGATCTGCATTGGCAGAAGCTCTGAGGGCTGGGCCTTTCCTTTTGCCTGTAAAAACAAAAAGCAGCCCTCCTCCCTCCAGCCCTGAGAGCATGGGCGTGACACTGGAAAAAGCAGCATCTCCCCTTTGGTAAAGATGACCATTGCACAGCTGCTCACTCAGAGCTCGATCGTGCTCGATCAGGCGAGATATATTTAGGTCACCAGCAAAGTCTGTTCTCTTTTCTTGCGTAGGGTGAGCATTCACAGAGCCCAGCTTCGTTGACAAGAGTGCAAAAGGTGTATACTAAAAGCTTTCTGCTTTACTTGAGCGCCATGGCCGTTATTATATTTTGGCTGCTCCAAGCAATCTCTGTCCAGCCGATGCAAATTTCCAGCTCAAATTTTCCCAGCACTCAAAAAGTCCCTCCTCCCGCCAGCTCTGCTTTCAGGAAGTTCAGCAGAAGCAGTCCAACTTCTGTTCCCACTTCAGAGGAAAAGCTTTCTCGGGCCAGAGAAAGCCAGGGAATCACTGTACCGGCAAGTGCATTTCTTACAACTGGTAATCCCTCAGAACACAGAAATGAAGAAGCTGTATATGAAAATGTATTATTTCTTTGGTACACTAACCTATGTAACTAATATGGACCATTTCAGAGGACGGAGCGGACCCAACTGTGATCCCAGAGACCCAAATACCCAGCAGTAGGGAAAATAAATCCTCTCTGTGCTCTGCAACATTACATACACAAAATGCAAGCGCGTGCATTTTTTTATTGGCCCCATATACAGAATACATGTGAGGATGCTTGCCTTCCCAGTGTATTTCTCAAGCTCTTGAGAGCATATGCTATTTCCATGGGAACGCAAATAAGTTCATACTTTACATTTGTGTGTGACAAAAGGGGAAAAAAACTATTTTGTGTAAAATGCCAGCAGAGAGTGTTTCTGCCCGGTCTCGAACCGGGGACCTTTCGCATGTGAGGCGAACGTGATAACCACTACACTACAGAAACAGCTGCTTGCTCACCTTTTGTAGGGACTGGGAGAACAGGTGCAAAGGGCAGTGCAAGTGGACCTGCTTAAAGACTAATCAAATGCCTTGCGCCTGAAGCTCACACAATCCAGCCTAAAACATACGTCCTATCAAGCATGCGCACATATACAAGTATGCCAGCTGAGGGCCTATGCAGCGTACAGAGGGAAGGACATATTTCCACTTTGAGATCGGACGGCCAAAACTCACAAGCAAATCAAGGAATGTTACTGAGAGCTAACAGAGAACAAAAGTGCTTGTCGCAAGGACATGGCACGCAAAGAGGTTCAGGAAGTGAATTGTTCATCGACTACTGCTTACCGAGAAAACCAGAGAGTCTGTCCAATGAAAATAACATTGAAAAAACAAAAAAAAGGAGCTCAAGTTAACCACCTTGATTGGGCTCGTCCGGGATTTGAACCCGGGACCTCTCGCACCCAAAGCGAGAATCATACCCCTAGACCAACGAGCCACGGTCCTTTGAGCATTTGACGGAATTGTCCTCAGCGTTTGCACCCCCCTTAGGATTCGAGGCCAAGAATGCCTATTCCTGAAGTTTGTTCCTGCCGCTGAAAGCCTTGTCGGTGTATGAGCCAAATGAATGCCCCAGTCGGCACGCTCTGACTGTCTTCACAGGTCTCCTCCTCATCCCGAAGGTTGGTGGCCCATTGACATCAGGGTGGAAGGTGCTTGCGATACACTGTTCCTTCCTTCCTTCCTTCCTTCCTTTATTCCTCTTATGCTGTTTATGTAATAAGAGGGGACGATACACAGAAGAGAGAAAGTGGCCCAACACACTAGACTAGCAGTCTTCTGATCAATCTGCAGCTGGCAAGGTGGGGGAGAGCCTTTATTTTGCACCTGCTGGGATCTGCATTGGCAGAAGCTCTGAGGGCTGGGCCTTTCCTTTTGCCTGTAAAAACAAAAAGCAGCCCTCCTCCCTCCAGCCCTGAGAGCATGGGTGTGACACTGGAAAAAGCAGCATCTCCCCTTTGGTAAAGATGACCATTGCACAGCTGCTCACTCAGAGCTCGATCGTGCTCGATCAGGCGAGATATATTTAGGTCACCAGCAAAGTCTGTTCTCTTTTCTTGCGTAGGGTGAGCATTCACAGAGCCCAGCTTCGTTGACAAGAGTGCAAAAGGTGTATACTAAAAGCTTTCTGCTTTACTTGAGCGCCATGGCCGTTATTATATTTTGGCTGCTCCAAGCAATCTCTGTCCAGCCGATGCAAATTTCCAGCTCAAATTTTCCCAGCACTCAAAAAGTCCCTCCTCCCGCCAGCTCTGCTTTCAGGAAGTTCAGCAGAAGCAGTCCAACTTCTGTTCCCACTTCAGAGGAAAAGCTTTCTCGGGCCAGAGAAAGCCAGGGAATCACTGTACCGGCAAGTGCATTTCTTACAACTGGTAATCCCTCAGAACACAGAAATGAATAAGCTGTATATGAAAATGTATTATTTCTTTGGTACACTAACCTATGTAACTAATATGGACCATTTCAGAGGACGGAGCGGACCCAACTGTGATCCCAGAGACCCAAATACCCAGCAGTAGGGAAAATAAATCCTCTCTGTGCTCTGCAACATTACATACACAAAATGCAAGCGCGTGCATTTTTTTATTGGCCCCATATACAGAATACATGTGAGGATGCTTGCCTTCCCAGTGTATTTCTCAAGCTCTTGAGAGCATATGCTATTTCCATGGGAACGCAAATAAGTTCATACTTTACATTTGTGTGTGACAAAAGGGGAAAAAAACTATTTTGTGTAAAATGCCAGCAGAGAGTGTTTCTGCCCGGTCTCGAACCGGGGACCTTTCGCGTGTGAGTCGAACGTGATAACCACTACACTATAGAAACAGCTGCTTGCTCACCTTTGTAGGGACTGGGAGAACAGGTGCAAAGGGCAGTGCAAGTGGACCTGCTTAAAGACTAATCAAATGCCTTGCGCCTGAAGCTCACACAATCCAGCCTAAAACATACGTCCTATCAAGCATGCGCACATATACAAGTATGCCAGCTGAGGGCCTATGCAGCGTACAGAGGGAAGGACATATTTCCACTTTGAGATCGGACGGCCAAAACTCACAAGCAAATCAAGGAATGTTACTGAGAGCTAACAGAGAACAAAAGTGCTTGTCGCAAGGACATGGCACGCAAAGAGGTTCAGGAAGTGAATTGTTCATCGACTACTGCTTACCGAGAAAACCAGAGAGTCTGTCCAATGAAAATAACATTGAAAAAACAAAAAAAAGGAGCTCAAGTTAACCACCTTGATTGGGCTCGTCCGGGATTTGAACCCGGGACCTCTCGCACCCAAAGCGAGAATCATACCCCTAGACCAACGAGCCACGGTCCTTTGAGCATTTGACGGAATTGTCCTCAGCGTTTGCACCCCCCTTAGGATTCGAGGCCAAGAATGCCTATTCCTGAAGTTTGTTCCTGCCGCTGAAAGCCTTGTCGGTGTATGAGCCAAATGAATGCCCCAGTCGGCACGCTCTGACTGTCTTCACAGGTCTCCTCCTCATCCCGAAGGTTGGTGGCCCATTGACATCAGGGTGGAAGGTGCTTGCGATACACTGTTCCTTCCTTCCTTCCTTCCTTCCTTTATTCCTCTTATGCTGTTTATGTAATAAGAGGGGACGATACACAGAAGAGAGAAAGTGGCCCAACACACTAGACTAGCAGTCTTCTGATCAATCTGCAGCTGGCAAGGTGGGGGAGAGCCTTTATTTTGCACCTGCTGGGATCTGCATTGGCAGAAGCTCTGAGGGCTGGGCCTTTCCTTTTGCCTGTAAAAACAAAAAGCAGCCCTCCTCCCTCCAGCCCTGAGAGCATGGGTGTGACACTGGAAAAAGCAGCATCTCCCCTTTGGTAAAGATGACCATTGCACAGCTGCTCACTCAGAGCTCGATCGTGCTCGATCAGGCGAGATATATTTAGGTCACCAGCAAAGTCTGTTCTCTTTTCTTGCGTAGGGTGAGCATTCACAGAGCCCAGCTTCGTTGACAAGAGTGCAAAAGGTGTATACTAAAAGCTTTCTGCTTTACTTGAGCGCCATGGCCGTTATTATATTTTGGCTGCTCCAAGCAATCTCTGTCCAGCCGATGCAAATTTCCAGCTCAAATTTTCCCAGCACTCAAAAAGTCCCTCCTCCCGCCAGCTCTGCTTTCAGGAAGTTCAGCAGAAGCAGTCCAACTTCTGTTCCCACTTCAGAGGAAAAGCTTTCTCGGGCCAGAGAAAGCCAGGGAATCACTGTACCGGCAAGTGCATTTCTTACAACTGGTAATCCCTCAGAACACAGAAATGAATAAGCTGTATATGAAAATGTATTATTTCTTTGGTACACTAACCTATGTAACTAATATGGACCATTTCAGAGGACGGAGCGGACCCAACTGTGATCCCAGAGACCCAAATACCCAGCAGTAGGGAAAATAAATCCTCTCTGTGCTCTGCAACATTACATACACAAAATGCAAGCGCGTGCATTTTTTTATTGGCCCCATATACAGAATACATGTGAGGATGCTTGCCTTCCCAGTGTATTTCTCAAGCTCTTGAGAGCATATGCTATTTCCATGGGAACGCAAATAAGTTCATACTTTACATTTGTGTGTGACAAAAGGGGAAAAAAACTATTTTGTGTAAAATGCCAGCAGAGAGTGTTTCTGCCCGGTCTCGAACCGGGGACCTTTCGCGTGTGAGTCGAACGTGATAACCACTACACTATAGAAACAGCTGCTTGCTCACCTTTGTAGGGACTGGGAGAACAGGTGCAAAGGGCAGTGCAAGTGGACCTGCTTAAAGACTAATCAAATGCCTTGCGCCTGAAGCTCACACAATCCAGCCTAAAACATACGTCCTATCAAGCATGCGCACATATACAAGTATGCCAGCTGAGGGCCTATGCAGCGTACAGAGGGAAGGACATATTTCCACTTTGAGATCGGACGGCCAAAACTCACAAGCAAATCAAGGAATGTTACTGAGAGCTAACAGAGAACACAAAGTGCTTGTCGCAAGGACATGGCACGCAAAGAGGTTCAGGAAGTGAATTGTTCAACGACTACTGCTTACCGAGAAAACCAGAGAGTCTGTCCAATGAAAATAACATTGAAAAAACAAAAAAAAGGAGCTCAAGTTAACCACCTTGATTGGGCTCGGGGACCTCTCGCACCCAAAGCGAGAATCATACCCCTAGACCAACGAGCCACGGTCCTTTGAGCATTTGACGGAATTGTCCTCAGCGTTTGCACCCCCCTTAGGATTCGAGGCCAAGAATGCCTATTCCTGAAGTTTGTTCCTGCCGCTGAAAGCCTTGTCGGTGCATGAGCCAAATGAATGCCCCAGTCGGCACGCTCTGACTGTCTTCACAGGTCTCCTCCTCATCCCGAAGGTTGGTGGCCCATTGACATCAGGGTGGAAGGTGCTTGCGATACACTGTTCCTTCCTTCCTTCCTTCCTTCCTTTATTCCTCTTATGCTGTTTATGTAATAAGAGGGGACGATACACAGAAGAGAGAAAGTGGCCCAACACACTAGACTAGCAGTCTTCTGATCAATCTGCAGCTGGCAAGGTGGGGGAGAGCCTTTATTTTGCACCTGCTGGGATCTGCATTGGCAGAAGCTCTGAGGGCTGGGCCTTTCCTTTTGCCTGTAAAAACAAAAAGCAGCCCTCCTCCCTCCAGCCCTGAGAGCATGGGCGTGACACTGGAAAAAGCAGCATCTCCCCTTTGGTAAAGATGACGATTGCACAGCTGCTCACTCAGAGCTCGATCGTGCTCGATCAGGCGAGATATATTTAGGTCACCAGCAAAGTCTGTTCTCTTTTCTTGCGTAGGGTGAGCATTCACAGAGCCCAGCTTCGTTGACAAGAGTGCAAAAGGTGTATACTAAAAGCTTTCTGCTTTACTTGAGCGCCATGGCCGTTATTATATTTTGGCTGCTCCAAGCAATCTCTGTCCAGCCGATGCAAATTTCCAGCTCAAATTTTCCCAGCACTCAAAAAGTCCCTCCTCCCGCCAGCTCTGCTTTCAGGAAGTTCAGCAGAAGCAGTCCAACTTCTGTTCCCACTTCAGAGGAAAAGCTTTCTCGGGCCAGAGAAAGCCAGGGAATCACTGTACCGGCAAGTGCATTTCTTACAACTGGTAATCCCTCAGAACACAGAAATGAAGAAGCTGTATATGAAAATGTATTATTTCTTTGGTACACTAACCTATGTAACTAATATGGACCATTTCAGAGGACGGAGCGGACCCAACTGTGATCCCAGAGACCCAAATACCCAGCAGTAGGGAAAATAAATCCTCCCTGTGCTCTGCAACATTACATACACAAAATGCAAGCGCGTGCATTTTATTATTGGCCCCATATACAGAATACATGTGAGGATGCTTGCCTTCCCAGTGTATTTCTCAAGCTCTTGAGAGCATATGCTATTTCCATGGGAACGCAAATAAGTTCATACTTTACATTTGTGTGTGACAAAAGGGGAAAAAAACTATTTTGTGTAAAATGCCAGCAGAGAGTGTTTCTGCCCGGTCTCGAACCGGGGACCTTTCGTGTGTGAGGCGAACGTGATAACCACTACACTACAGAAACAGCTGCTTGCTCACCTTTGTAGGGACTGGGAGAACAGGTGCAAAGGGCAGTGCAAGTGGACCTGCTTAAAGACTAATCAAATGCCTTGCGCCTGAAGCTCACACAATCCAGCCTAAAACATACGTCCTATCAAGCATGCGCACATATACAAGTATGCCAGCTGAGGGCCTATGCAGCGTACAGAGGGAAGGACATATTTCCACTTTGAGATCGGACGGCCAAAACTCACAAGCAAATCAAGGAATGTTACTGAGAGCTAACAGAGAACACAAAGTGCTTGTCGCAAGGACATGGCACGCAAAGAGGTTCAGGAAGTGAATTGTTCATCGACTACTGCTTACCGAGAAAACCAGAGAGTCTGTCCAATGAAAATAACATTGAAAAAACAAAAAAAAGGAGCTCAAGTTAACCACCTTGATTGGGCTCGTCCGGGATTTGAACCCGGGACCTCTCGCACCCAAAGCGAGAATCATACCCCTAGACCAACGAGCCACAGTATTTTGAGCATTTGACGGAATTGTCCTCAGCGTTTGCACCCCCCTTAGGATTCGAGGCCAAGAATGCCTATTCCTGAAGTTTGTTCCTGCCGCTGAAAGCCTTGTCGGTGTATGAGCCAAATGAATGCCCCAGTCGGCACGCTCTGACTGTCTTCACAGGTCTCCTCCTCATCCCGAAGGTTGGTGGCCCATTGACATCAGGGTGGAAGGTGCTTGCGATACACTGTTCCTTCCTTCCTTCCTTCCTTCCTTTATTCCTCTTATGCTGTTTATGTAATAAGAGGGGACGATACACAGAAGAGAGAAAGTGGCCCAACACACTAGACTAGCAGTCTTCTGATCAATCTGCAGCTGGCAAGGTGGGGGAGAGCCTTTATTTTGCACCTGCTGGGATCTGCATTGGCAGAAGCTCTGAGGGCTGGGCCTTTCCTTTTGCCTGTAAAAACAAAAAGCAGCCCTCCTCCCTCCAGCCCTGAGAGCATGGGCGTGACACTGGAAAAAGCAGCATCTCCCCTTTGGTAAAGATGACCATTGCACAGCTGCTCACTCAGAGCTCGATCGTGCTCGATCAGGCGAGATATATTTAGGTCACCAGCAAAGTCTGTTCTCTTTTCTTGCGTAGGGTGAGCATTCACAGAGCCCAGCTTCATTGACAAGAGTGCAAAAGGTGTATACTAAAAGCTTTCTGCTTTACTTGAGCGCCATGGCCGTTATTATATTTTGGCTGCTCCAAGCAATCTCTGTCCAGCCGATGCAAATTTCCAGCTCAAATTTTCCCAGCACTCAAAAAGTCCCTCCTCCCGCCAGCTCTGCTTTCAGGAAGTTCAGCAGAAGCAGTCCAACTTCTGTTCCCACTTCAGAGGAAAAGCTTTCTCGGGCCAGAGAAAGCCAGGGAATCACTGTACCGGCAAGTGCATTTCTTACAACTGGTAATCCCTCAGAACACAGAAATGAAGAAGCTGTATATGAAAATGTATTATTTCTTTGGTACACTAACCTATGTAACTAATATGGACCATTTCAGAGGACGGAGCGGACCCAACTGTGATCCCAGAGACCCAAATACCCAGCAGTAGGGAAAATAAATCCTCTCTGTGCTCTGCAACATTACATACACAAAATGCAAGCGCGTGCATTTTTTTATTGGCCCCATATACAGAATACATGTGAGGATGCTTGCCTTCCCAGTGTATTTCTCAAGCTCTTGAGAGCATATGCTATTTCCATGGGAACGCAAATAAGTTCATACTTTACATTTGTGTGTGACAAAAGGGGAAAAAAACTATTTTGTGTAAAATGCCAGCAGAGAGTGTTTCTGCCCGGTCTCGAACCGGGGACCTTTCGCGTGTGAGGCGAACGTGATAACCACTACACTACAGAAACAGCTGCTTGCTCACCTTTGTAGGGACTGGGAGAACAGGTGCAAAGGGCAGTGCAAGTGGACCTGCTTAAAGACTAATCAAATGCCTTGCGCCTGAAGCTCACACAATCCAGCCTAAAACATACGTCCTATCAAGCATGCGCACATATACAAGTATGCCAGCTGAGGGCCTATGCAGCGTACAGAGGGAAGGACATATTTCCACTTTGAGATCGGACGGCCAAAACTCACAAGCAAATCAAGGAATGTTACTGAGAGCTAACAGAGAACACAAAGTGCTTGTCGCAAGGACATGGCACGCAAAGAGGTTCAGGAAGTGAATTGTTCATCGACTACTGCTTACCGAGAAAACCAGAGAGTCTGTCCAATGAAAATAACATTGAAAAAACAAAAAAAAGGAGCGCAAGTTAACCACCTTGATTGGGCTCGTCCGGGATTTGAACCCGGGACCTCTCGCACCCAAAGCGAGAATCATACCCCTAGACCAACGAGCCACAGTCCTTTGAGCATTTGACGGAATTGTCCTCAGCGTTTGCACCCCCCTTAGGATTCGAGGCCAAGAATGCCTATTCCTGAAGTTTGTTCCTGCCGCTGAAAGCCTTGTCGGTGTATGAGCCAAATGAATGCCCCAGTCGGCACGCTCTGACTGTCTTCACAGGTCTCCTCCTCATCCCGAAGGTTGGTGGCCCATTGACATCAGGGTGGAAGGTGCTTGCGATACACTGTTCCTTCCTTCCTTCCTTCCTTCCTTTATTCCTCTTATGCTGTTTATGTAATAAGAGGGGACGATACACAGAAGAGAGAAAGTGGCCCAACACACTAGACTAGCAGTCTTCTGATCAATCTGCAGCTGGCAAGGTGGGGGAGAGCCTTTATTTTGCACCTGCTGGGATCTGCATTGGCAGAAGCTCTGAGGGCTGGGCCTTTCCTTTTGCCTGTAAAAACAAAAAGCAGCCCTCCTCCCTCCAGCCCTGAGAGCATGGGCGTGACACTGGAAAAAGCAGCATCTCCCCTTTGGTAAAGATGACCATTGCACAGCTGCTCACTCAGAGCTCGATCGTGCTCGATCAGGCGAGATATATTTAGGTCACCAGCAAAGTCTGTTCTCTTTTCTTGCGTAGGGTGAGCATTCACAGAACCCAGCTTCGTTGACAAGAGTGCAAAAGGTGTATACTAAAAGCTTTCTGCTTTACTTGAGCGCCATGGCCGTTATTATATTTTGGCTGCTCCAAGCAATCTCTGTCCAGCCGATGCAAATTTCCAGCTCAAATTTTCCCAGCACTCAAAAAGTCCCTCCTCCCGCCAGCTCTGCTTTCAGGAAGTTCAGCAGAAGCAGTCCAACTTCTGTTCCCACTTCAGAGGAAAAGCTTTCTCGGGCCAGAGAAAGCCAGGGAATCACTGTACCGGCAAGTGCATTTCTTACAACTGGTAATCCCTCAGAACACAGAAATGAAGAAGCTGTATATGAAAATGTATTATTTCTTTGGTACACTAACCTATGTAACTAATATGGACCATTTCAGAGGACGGAGCGGACCCAACTGTGATCCCAGAGACTCAAATACCCAGCAGTAGGGAAAATAAATCCTCTCTGTGCTCTGCAACATTACATACACAAAATGCAAGCGCGTGCATTTTTTTATTGGCCCCATATACAGAATACATGTGAGGATGCTTGCCTTCCCAGTGTATTTCTCAAGCTCTTGAGAGCATATGCTATTTCCATGGGAACGCAAATAAGTTCATACTTTACATTTGTGTGTGACAAAAGGGGAAAAAAACTATTTTGTGTAAAATGCCAGCAGAGAGTGTTTCTGCCCGGTCTCGAACCGGGGACCTTTCGCGTGTGAGGCGAACGTGATAACCACTACACTACAGAAACAGCTGCTTACTCACCTTTGTAGGGACTGGGAGAACAGGTGCAAAGGGCAGTGCAAGTGGACCTGCTTAAAGACTAATCAAATGCCTTGCGCCTGAAGCTCACACAATCCAGCCTAAAACATACGTCCTATCAAGCATGCGCACATATACAAGTATGCCAGCTGAGGGCCTATGCAGCGTACAGAGGGAAGGACATATTTCCACTTTGAGATCGGACGGCCAAAACTCACAAGCAAATCAAGGAATGTTACTGAGAGCTAACAGAGAACACAAAGTGCTTGTCGCAAGGACATGGCACGCAAAGAGGTTCAGGAAGTGAATTGTTCATCGACTACTGCTTACCGAGAAAACCAGACAGTCTGTCCAATGAAAATAACATTGAAAAAACAAAAAATAGGAGCTCAAGTTAACCACCTTGATTGGGACCTCTCGCACCCAAAGCGAGAATCATACCCCTAGACCAACGAGCCACAGTCCTTTGAGCATTTGACGGAATTGTCCTCAGCGTTTGCACCCCCCTTAGGATTCGAGGCCAAGAATGCCTATTCCTGAAGTTTGTTCCTGCCGCTGAAAGCCTTGTCGGTGTATGAGCCAAATGAATGCCCCAGTCGGCACGCTCTGACTGTCTTCACAGGTCTCCTCCTCATCCCGAAGGTTGGTGGCCCATTGACATCAGGGTGGAAGGTGCTTGCGATACACTGTTCCTTCCTTCCTTCCTTCCTTCCTTTATTCCTCTTATGCTGTTTATGTAATAAGAGGGGACGATACACAGAAGAGAGAAAGTGGCCCAACACACTAGACTAGCAGTCTTCTGATCAATCTGCAGCTGGCAAGGTGGGGGAGAGCCTTTATTTTGCACCTGCTGGGATCTGCATTGGCAGAAGCTCTGAGGGCTGGGCCTTTCCTTTTGCCTGTAAAAACAAAAAGCAGCCCTCCTCCCTCCAGCCCTGAGAGCATGGGCGTGACACTGGAAAAAGCAGCATCTCCCCTTTGGTAAAGATGACCATTGCACAGCTGCTCACTCAGAGCTCGATCGTGCTCGATCAGGCGAGATATATTTAGGTCACCAGCAAAGTCTGTTCTCTTTTCTTGCGTAGGGTGAGCATTCACAGAGCCCAGCTTCGTTGACAAGAGTGCAAAAGGTGTATACTAAAAGCTTTCTGCTTTACTTGAGCGCCATGGCCGTTATTATATTTTGGCTGCTCCAAGCAATCTCTGTCCAGCCGATGCAAATTTCCAGCTCAAATTTTCCCAGCACTCAAAAAGTCCCTCCTCCCGCCAGCTCTGCTTTCAGGAAGTTCAGCAGAAGCAGTCCAACTTCTGTTCCCACTTCAGAGGAAAAGCTTTCTCGGGCCAGAGAAAGCCAGGGAATCACTGTACCGGCAAGTGCATTTCTTACAACTGGTAATCCCTCAGAACACAGAAATGAAGAAGCTGTATATGAAAATGTATTATTTCTTTGGTACACTAACCTATGTAACTAATATGGACCATTTCAGAGGACGGAGCGGACCCAACTGTGATCCCAGAGACCCAAATACCCAGCAGTAGGGAAAATAAATCCTCTCTGTGCTCTGCAACATTACATACACAAAATGCAAGCGCGTGCATTTTTTTATTGGCCCCATATACAGAATACATGTGAGGATGCTTGCCTTCCCAGTGTATTTCTCAAGCTCTTGAGAGCATATGCTATTTCCATGGGAACGCAAATAAGTTCATACTTTACATTTGTGTGTGACAAAAGGGGAAAAAAACTATTTTGTGTAAAATGCCAGCAGAGAGTGTTTCTGCCCGGTCTCGAACCGGGGACCTTTATAACCACTACACTACAGAAACAGCTGCTTGCTCACCTTTGTAGGGACTGGGAGAACAGGTGCAAAGGGCAGTGCAAGTGGACCTGCTTAAAGACTAATCAAATGCCTTGCGCCTGAAGCTCACACAATCCAGCCTAAAACATACGTCCTATCAAGCATGCGCACATATACAAGTATGCCAGCTGAGGGCCTATGCAGCGTACAGAGGGAAGGACATATTTCCACTTTGAGATCGGACGGCCAAAACTCACAGGCAAATCAAGGAATGTTACTGAGAGCTAACAGAGAACACAAAGTGCTTGTCGCAAGGACATGGCACGCAAAGAGGTTCAGGAAGTGAATTGTTCATCGACTACTGCTTACCGAGAAAACCAGAGAGTCTGTCCAATGAAAATAACATTGAAAAAACAAAAAAAAGGAGCTCAAGTTAACCACCTTGATTGGGCTCGTACGGGATTTGAACCCGGGCCCTCTCGCACCCAAAGCAAGAATCATACCCCTAGACCAACGAGCCACGGTTCTTTGAGCATTTGACGGAATTGTCCTCAGCGTTTGCACCCCCCTTAGGATTCGAGGCCAAGAATGCCTATTCCTGAAGTTTGTTCCTGCCGCTGAAAGCCTTGTCGGTGTATGAGCCAAATGAATGCCCCAGTCGGCACGCTCTGACTGTCTTCACAGGTCTCCTCCTCATCCCGAAGGTTGGTGGCCCATTGACATCAGGGTGGAAGGTGCTTGCGATACACTGTTCCTTCCTTCCTTCCTTCCTTCCTTTATTCCTCTTATGCTGTTTATGTAATAAGAGGGGACGATACACAGAAGAGAGAAAGTGGCCCAACACACTAGACTAGCAGTCTTCTGATCAATCTGCAGCTGGCAAGGTGGGGGAGAGCCTTTATTTTGCACCTGCTGGGATCTGCATTGGCAGAAGCTCTGAGGGCTGGGCCTTTCCTTTTGCCTGTAAAAACAAAAAGCAGCCCTCCTCCCTCCAGCCCTGAGAGCATGGGCGTGACACTGGAAAAAGCAGCATCTCCCCTTTGGTAAAGATGACCATTGCACAGCTGCTCACTCAGAGCTCGATCGTGCTCGATCAGGCCAGATATATTTAGGTCACCAGCAAAGTCTGTTCTCTTTTCTTGCGTAGGGTGAGCATTCACAGAACCCAGCTTCGTTGACAAGAGTGCAAAAGGTGTATACTAAAAGCTTTCTGCTTTACTTGAGCACCATGGCCGTTATTATATTTTGGCTGCTCCAAGCAATCTCTGTCCAGCCGATGCAAATTTCCAGCTCAAATTTTCCCAGCACTCAAAAAGTCCCTCCTCCCGCCAGCTCTGCTTTCAGGAAGTTCAGCAGAAGCAGTCCAACTTCTGTTCCCACTTCAGAGGAAAAGCTTTCTCGGGCCAGAGAAAGCCAGGGAATCACTGTACCGGCAAGTGCATTTCTTACAACTGGTAATCCCTCAGAACACAGAAATGAAGAAGCTGTATATGAAAATGTATTATTTCTTTGGTACACTAACCTATGTAACTAATATGGACCATTTCAGAGGACGGAGCGGACCCAACTGTGATCCCAGAGACTCAAATACCCAGCAGTAGGGAAAATAAATCCTCTCTGTGCTCTGCAACATTACATACACAAAATGCAAGCGCGTGCATTTTTTTATTGGCCCCATATACAGAATACATGTGAGGATGCTTGCCTTCCCAGTGTATTTCTCAAGCTCTTGAGAGCATATGCTATTTCCATGGGAACGCAAATAAGTTCATACTTTACATTTGTGTGTGACAAAAGGGGAAAAAAACTATTTTGTGTAAAATGCCAGCAGAGAGTGTTTCTGCCCGGTCTCGAACCGGGGACCTTTCGCGTGCGTGATAACCACTACACTACAGAAACAGCTGCTTACTCACCTTTGTAGGGACTGGGAGAACAGGTGCAAAGGGCAGTGCAAGTGGACCTGCTTAAAGACTAATCAAATGCCTTGCGCCTGAAGCTCACACAATCCAGCCTAAAACATACGTCCTATCAAGCATGCGCACATATACAAGTATGCCAGCTGAGGGCCTATGCAGCGTACAGAGGGAAGGACATATTTCCACTTTGAGATCGGACGGCCAAAACTCACAAGCAAATCAAGGAATGTTACTGAGAGCTAACAGAGAACACAAAGTGCTTGTCGCAAGGACATGGCACGCAAAGAGGTTCAGGAAGTGAATTGTTCATCGACTACTGCTTACCGAGAAAACCAGAGAGTCTGTCCAATGAAAATAACATTGAAAAAACAAAAAATAGGAGCTCAAGTTAACCACCTTGATTGGGACCTCTCGCACCCAAAGCGAGAATCATACCCCTAGACCAACGAGCCACGGTCCTTTGAGCATTTGATGGAATTGTCCTCAGCGTTTGCACCCCCCTTAGGATTCGAGGTAAAGAATGCCTATTCCTGAAGTTTGTTCCTGCCGCTGAAAGCCTTGTCGGTGTATGAGCCAAATGAATGCCCCAGTCGGCACGCTCTGACTGTCTTCACAGGTCTCCTCCTCATCCCGAAGGTTGGTGGCCCATTGACATCAGGGTGGAAGGTGCTTGCGATACACTGTTCCTTCCTTCCTTCCTTCCTTCCTTTATTCCTCTTATGCTGTTTATGTAATAAGAGGGGACGATACACAGAAGAGAGAAAGTGGCCCAACACACTAGACTAGCAGTCTTCTGATCAATCTGCAGCTGGCAAGGTGGGGGAGAGCCTTTATTTTGCACCTGCTGGGATCTGCATTGGCAGAAGCTCTGAGGGCTGGGCCTTTCCTTTTGCCTGTAAAAACAAAAAGCAGCCCTCCTCCCTCCAGCCCTGAGAGCATGGGCGTGACACTGGAAAAAGCAGCATCTCCCCTTTGGTAAAGATGACCATTGCACAGCTGCTCACTCAGAGCTCGATCGTGCTCGATCAGGCGAGATATATTTAGGTCACCAGCAAAGTCTGTTCTCTTTTCTTGCGTAGGGTGAGCATTCACAGAGCCCAGCTTCGTTGACAAGAGTGCAAAAGGTGTATACTAAAAGCTTTCTGCTTTACTTGAGCGCCATGGCCGTTATTATATTTTGGCTGCTCCAAGCAATCTCTGTCCAGCCGATGCAAATTTCCAGCTCAAATTTTCCCAGCACTCAAAAAGTCCCTCCTCCCGCCAGCTCTGCTTTCAGGAAGTTCAGCAGAAGCAGTCCAACTTCTGTTCCCACTTCAGAGGAAAAGCTTTCTCGGGCCAGAGAAAGCCAGGGAATCACTGTACCGGCAAGTGCATTTCTTACAACTGGTAATCCCTCAGAACACAGAAATGAAGAAGCTGTATATGAAAATGTATTATTTCTTTGGTACACTAACCTATGTAACTAATATGGACCATTTCAGAGGACGGAGCGGACCCAACTGTGATCCCAGAGACCCAAATACCCAGCAGTAGGGAAAATAAATCCTCTCTGTGCTCTGCAACATTACATACACAAAATGCAAGCGCGTGCATTTTTTTATTGGCCCCATATACAGAATACATGTGAGGATGCTTGCCTTCCCAGTGTATTTCTCAAGCTCTTGAGAGCATATGCTATTTCCATGGGAACGCAAATAAGTTCATACTTTACATTTGTGTGTGACAAAAGGGGAAAAAAACTATTTTGTGTAAAATGCCAGCAGAGAGTGTTTCTGCCCGGTCTCGAACCGGGGACCTTTCGCGTGTGAGGCGAACGTGATAACCACTACACTACAGAAACAGCTGCTTGCTCACCTTTGTAGGGACTGGGAGAACAGGTGCAAAGGGCAGTGCAAGTGGACCTGCTTAAAGACTAATCAAATGCCTTGCGCCTGAAGCTCACACAATCCAGCCTAAAACATACGTCCTATCAAGCATGCGCACATATACAAGTATGCCAGCTGAGGGCCTATGCAGCGTACAGAGGGAAGGACATATTTCCACTTTGAGATCGGACGGCCAAAACTCACAAGCAAATCAAGGAATGTTACTGAGAGCTAACAGAGAACACAAAGTGCTTGTCGCAAGGACATGGCACGCAAAGAGGTTCAGGAAGTGAATTGTTCATCGACTACTGCTTACCGAGAAAACCAGAGAGTCTGTCCAATGAAAATAACATTGAAAAAACAAAAAAAAGGAGCTCAAGTTAACCACCTTGATTGGGCTCGTACGGGATTTGAACCCGGGACCTCTCGCACCCAAAGCGAGAATCATACCCCTAGACCAACGAGCCACGGTCCTTTGAGCATTTGACGGAATTGTCCTCAGCGTTTGCACCCCCCTTAGGATTCGAGGCCAAGAATGCCTATTCCTGAAGTTTGTTCCTGCCGCTGAAAGCCTTGTCGGTGTATGAGCCAAATGAATGCCCCAGTCGGCACGCTCTGACTGTCTTCACAGGTCTCCTCCTCATCCCGAAGGTTGGTGGCCCATTGACATCAGGGTGGAAGGTGCTTGCGATACACTGTTCCTTCCTTCCTTTATTCCTCTTATGCTGTTTATGTAATAAGAGGGGACGATACACAGAAGAGAGAAAGTGGCCCAACACACTAGACTAGCAGTCTTCTGATCAATCTGCAGCTGGCAAGGTGGGGGAGAGCCTTTATTTTGCACCTGCTGGGATCTGCATTGGCAGAAGCTCTGAGGGCTGGGCCTTTCCTTTTGCCTGTAAAAACAAAAAGCAGCCCTCCTCCCTCCAGCCCTGAGAGCATGGGCGTGACACTGGAAAAAGCAGCATCTCCCCTTTGGTAAAGATGACCATTGCACAGCTGCTCACTCAGAGCTCGATCGTGCTCGATCAGGCGAGATATATTTAGGTCACCAGCAAAGTCTGTTCTCTTTTCTTGCGTAGGGTGAGCATTCACAGAGCCCAGCTTCGTTGACAAGAGTGCAAAAGGTGTATACTAAAAGCTTTCTGCTTTACTTGAGCGCCATGGCCGTTATTATATTTTGGCTGCTCCAAGCAATCTCTGTCCAGCCGATGCAAATTTCCAGCTCAAATTTTCCCAGCACTCAAAAAGTCCCTCCTCCCGCCAGCTCTGCTTTCAGGAAGTTCAGCAGAAGCAGTCCAACTTCTGTTCCCACTTCAGAGGAAAAGCTTTCTCGGGCCAGAGAAAGCCAGGGAATCACTGTACCGGCAAGTGCATTTCTTACAACTGGTAATCCCTCAGAACACAGAAATGAAGAAGCTGTATATGAAAATGTATTATTTCTTTGGTACACTAACCTATGTAACTAATATGGACCATTTCAGAGGACGGAGCGGACCCAACTGTGATCCCAGAGACCCAAATACCCAGCAGTAGGGAAAATAAATCCTCTCTGTGCTCTGCAACATTACATACACAAAATGCAAGCGCGTGCATTTTTTTATTGGCCCCATATACAGAATACATGTGAGGATGCTTGCCTTCCCAGTGTATTTCTCAAGCTCTTGAGAGCATATGCTATTTCCATGGGAACGCAAATAAGTTCATACTTTACATTTGTGTGTGACAAAAGGGGAAAAAAACTATTTTGTGTAAAATGCCAGCAGAGAGTGTTTCTGCCCGGTCTCGAACCGGGGACCTTTCGCGTGTGAGGCGAACGTGATAACCACTACACTACAGAAACAGCTGCTTGCTCACCTTTGTAGGGACTGGGAGAACAGGTGCAAAGGGCAGTGCAAGTGGACCTGCTTAAAGACTAATCAAATGCCTTGCGCCTGAAGCTCACACAATCCAGCCTAAAACATACGTCCTATCAAGCATGCGCACATATACAAGTATGCCAGCTGAGGGCCTATGCAGCGTACAGAGGGAAGGACATATTTCCACTTTGAGATCGGACGGCCAAAACTCACAAGCAAATCAAGGAATGTTACTGAGAGCTAACAGAGAACACAAAGTGCTTGTCGCAAGGACATGGCACGCAAAGAGGTTCAGGAAGGGAATTGTTCATCGACTACTGCTTACCGAGAAAACCAGAGAGTCTGTCCAATGAAAATAACATTGAAAAAACAAAAAAAAGGAGCTCAAGTTAACCACCTTGATTGGGCTCGTACGGGATTTGAACCCGGGACCTCTCGCACCCAAAGCGAGAATCATACCCCTAGACCAACGAGCCACGGTCCTTTGAGCATTTGACGGAATTGTCCTCAGCGTTTGCACCCCCCTTAGGATTCGAGGCCAAGAATGCCTATTCCTGAAGTTTGTTCCTGCCGCTGAAAGCCTTGTCGGTGTATGAGCCAAATGAATGCCCCAGTCGGCACGCTCTGACTGTCTTCACAGGTCTCCTCCTCATCCCGAAGGTTGGTGGCCCATTGACATCAGGGTGGAAGGTGCTTGCGATACACTGTTCCTTCCTTCCTTTATTCCTCTTATGCTGTTTATGTAATAAGAGGGGACGATACACAGAAGAGAGAAAGTGGCCCAACACACTAGACCAGCAGTCTTCTGATCAATCTGCAGCTGGCAAGGTGGGGGAGAGCCTTTATTTTGCACCTGCTGGGATCTGCATTGGCAGAAGCTCTGAGGGCTGGGCCTTTCCTTTTGCCTGTAAAAACAAAAAGCAGCCCTCCTCCCTCCAGCCCTGAGAGCATGGGCGTGACACTGGAAAAAGCAGCATCTCCCCTTTGGTAAAGATGACCATTGCACAGCTGCTCACTCAGAGCTCGATCGTGCTCGATCAGGCGAGATATATTTAGGTCACCAGCAAAGTCTGTTCTCTTTTCTTGCGTAGGGTGAGCATTCACAGAGCCCAGCTTCGTTGACAAGAGTGCAAAAGGTGTATACTAAAAGCTTTCTGCTTTACTTGAGCGCCATGGCCGTTATTATATTTTGGCTGCTCCAAGCAATCTCTGTCCAGCCGATGCAAATTTCCAGCTCAAATTTTCCCAGCACTCAAAAAGTCCCTCCTCCCGCCAGCTCTGCTTTCAGGAAGTTCAGCAGAAGCAGTCCAACTTCTGTTCCCACTTCAGAGGAAAAGCTTTCTCGGGCCAGAGAAAGCCAGGGAATCACTGTACCGGCAAGTGCATTTCTTACAACTGGTAATCCCTCAGAACACAGAAATGAAGAAGCTGTATATGAAAATGTATTATTTCTTTGGTACACTAACCTATGTAACTAATATGGACCATTTCAGAGGACGGAGCGGACCCAACTGTGATCCCAGAGACTCAAATACCCAGCAGTAGGGAAAATAAATCCTCTCTGTGCTCTGCAACATTACATACACAAAATGCAAGCGCGTGCATTTTTTTATTGGCCCCATATACAGAATACATGTGAGGATGCTTGCCTTCCCAGTGTATTTCTCAAGCTCTTGAGAGCATATGCTATTTCCATGGGAACGCAAATAAGTTCATACTTTACATTTGTGTGTGACAAAAGGGGAAAAAAACTATTTTGTGTAAAATGCCAGCAGAGAGTGTTTCTGCCCGGTCTCGAACCGGGGACCTTTCGCGTGTGAGGCGAACGTGATAACCACTACACTACAGAAACAGCTGCTTACTCACCTTTGTAGGGACTGGGAGAACAGGTGCAAAGGGCAGTGCAAGTGGACCTGCTTAAAGACTAATCAAATGCCTTGCGCCTGAAGCTCACACAATCCAGCCTAAAACATACGTCCTATCAAGCATGCGCACATATACAAGTATGCCAGCTGAGGGCCTATGCAGCGTACAGAGGGAAGGACATATTTCCACTTTGAGATCGGACGGCCAAAACTCACAAGCAAATCAAGGAATGTTACTGAGAGCTAACAGAGAACACAAAGTGCTTGTCGCAAGGACATGGCACGCAAAGAGGTTCAGGAAGTGAATTGTTCATCGACTACTGCTTACCGAGAAAACCAGAGAGTCTGTCCAATGAAAATAACATTGAAAAAACAAAAAATAGGAGCTCAAGTTAACCACCTTGATTGGGACCTCTCGCACCCAAAGCGAGAATCATACCCCTAGACCAACGAGCCACAGTCCTTTGAGCATTTGACGGAATTGTCCTCAGCGTTTGCACCCCCCTTAGGATTCGAGGCCAAGAATGCCTATTCCTGAAGTTTGTTCCTGCCGCTGAAAGCCTTGTCGGTGTATGAGCCAAATGAATGCCCCAGTCGGCACGCTCTGACTGTCTTCACAGGTCTCCTCCTCATCCCGAAGGTTGGTGGCCCATTGACATCAGGGTGGAAGGTGCTTGCGATACACTGTTCCTTCCTTCCTTCCTTCCTTCCTTTATTCCTCTTATGCTGTTTATGTAATAAGAGGGGACGATACACAGAAGAGAGAAAGTGGCCCAACACACTAGACTAGCAGTCTTCTGATCAATCTGCAGCTGGCAAGGTGGGGGAGAGCCTTTATTTTGCACCTGCTGGGATCTGCATTGGCAGAAGCTCTGAGGGCTGGGCCTTTCCTTTTGCCTGTAAAAACAAAAAGCAGCCCTCCTCCCTCCAGCCCTGAGAGCATGGGCGTGACACTGGAAAAAGCAGCATCTCCCCTTTGGTAAAGATGACCATTGCACAGCTGCTCACTCAGAGCTCGATCGTGCTCGATCAGGCGAGATATATTTAGGTCACCAGCAAAGTCTGTTCTCTTTTCTTGCGTAGGGTGAGCATTCACAGAGCCCAGCTTCGTTGACAAGAGTGCAAAAGGTGTATACTAAAAGCTTTCTGCTTTACTTGAGCGCCATGGTCGTTATTATATTTTGGCTGCTCCAAGCAATCTCTGTCCAGCCGATGCAAATTTCCAGCTCAAATTTTCCCAGCACTCAAAAAGTCCCTCCTCCCGCCAGCTCTGCTTTCAGGAAGTTCAGCAGAAGCAGTCCAACTTCTGTTCCCACTTCAGAGGAAAAGCTTTCTCGGGCCAGAGAAAGCCAGGGAATCACTGTACCGGCAAGTGCATTTCTTACAACTGGTAATCCCTCAGAACACAGAAATGAAGAAGCTGTATATGAAAATGTATTATTTCTTTGGTACACTAACCTATGTAACTAATATGGACCATTTCAGAGGACGGAGCGGACCCAACTGTGATCCCAGAGACCCAAATACCCAGCAGTAGGGAAAATAAATCCTCTCTGTGCTCTGCAACATTACATACACAAAATGCAAGCGCGTGCATTTTTTTATTGGCCCCATATACAGAATACATGTGAGGATGCTTGCCTTCCCAGTGTATTTCTCAAGCTCTTGAGAGCATATGCTATTTCCATGGGAACGCAAATAAGTTCATACTTTACATTTGTGTGTGACAAAAGGGGAAAAAAACTATTTTGTGTAAAATGCCAGCAGAGAGTGTTTCTGCCCGGTCTCGAACCGGGGACCTTTATAACCACTACACTACAGAAACAGCTGCTTGCTCACCTTTGTAGGGACTGGGAGAACAGGTGCAAAGGGCAGTGCAAGTGGACCTGCTTAAAGACTAATCAAATGCCTTGCGCCTGAAGCTCACACAATCCAGCCTAAAACATACGTCCTATCAAGCATGCGCACATATACAAGTATGCCAGCTGAGGGCCTATGCAGCGTACAGAGGGAAGGACATATTTCCACTTTGAGATCGGACGGCCAAAACTCACAAGCAAATCAAGGAATGTTACTGAGAGCTAACAGAGAACACAAAGTGCTTGTCGCAAGGACATGGCACGCAAAGAGGTTCAGGAAGTGAATTGTTCATCGACTACTGCTTACCGAGAAAACCAGAGAGTCTGTCCAATGAAAATAACATTGAAAAAACAAAAAAAAGGTGCTCAAGTTAACCACCTTGATTGGGCTCGTACGGGATTTGAACCCGGGACCTCTCGCACCCAAAGCGAGAATCATACCCCTAGACCAACGAGCCACGGTCCTTTGAGCATTTGACGGAATTGTCCTCAGCGTTTGCACCCCCCTTAGGATTCGAGGCCAAGAATGCCTATTCCTGAAGTTTGTTCCTGCCGCTGAAAGCCTTGTCGGTGTATGAGCCAAATGAATGCCCCAGTCGGCACGCTCTGACTGTCTTCACAGGTCTCCTCCTCATCCCGAAGGTTGGTGGCCCATTGACATCAGGGTGGAAGGTGCTTGCGATACACTGTTCCTTCCTTCCTTCCTTCCTTCCTTTATTCCTCTTATGCTGTTTATGTAATAAGAGGGGACGATACACAGAAGAGAGAAAGTGGCCCAACACACTAGACTAGCAGTCTTCTGATCAATCTGCAGCTGGCAAGGTGGGGGAGAGCCTTTATTTTGCACCTGCTGGGATCTGCATTGGCAGAAGCTCTGAGGGCTGGGCCTTTCCTTTTGCCTGTAAAAACAAAAAGCAGCCCTCCTCCCTCCAGCCCTGAGAGCATGGGCGTGACACTGGAAAAAGCAGCATCTCCCCTTTGGTAAAGATGACCATTGCACAGCTGCTCACTCAGAGCTCGATCGTGCTCGATCAGGCGAGATATATTTAGGTCACCAGCAAAGTCTGTTCTCTTTTCTTGCGTAGGGTGAGCATTCACAGAGCCCAGCTTCGTTGACAAGAGTGCAAAAGGTGTATACTAAAAGCTTTCTGCTTTACTTGAGCGCCATGGCCGTTATTATATTTTGGCTGCTCCAAGCAATCTCTGTCCAGCCGATGCAAATTTCCAGCTCAAATTTTCCCAGCACTCAAAAAGTCCCTCCTCCCGCCAGCTCTGCTTTCAGGAAGTTCAGCAGAAGCAGTCCAACTTCTGTTCCCACTTCAGAGGAAAAGCTTTCTCGGGCCAGAGAAAGCCAGGGAATCACTGTACCGGCAAGTGCATTTCTTACAACTGGTAATCCCTCAGAACACAGAAATGAAGAAGCTGTATATGAAAATGTATTATTTCTTTGGTACACTAACCTATGTAACTAATATGGACCATTTCAGAGGACGGAGCGGACCCAACTGTGATCCCAGAGACCCAAATACCCAGCAGTAGGGAAAATAAATCCTCTCTGTGCTCTGCAACATTACATACACAAAATGCAAGCGCGTGCATTTTTTTATTGGCCCCATATACAGAATACATGTGAGGATGCTTGCCTTCCCAGTGTATTTCTCAAGCTCTTGAGAGCATATGCTATTTCCATGGGAACGCAAATAAGTTCATACTTTACATTTGTGTGTGACAAAAGGGGAAAAAAACTATTTTGTGTAAAATGCCAGCAGAGAGTGTTTCTGCCCGGTCTCGAACCGGGGACCTTTATAACCACTACACTACAGAAACAGCTGCTTGCTCACCTTTGTAGGGACTGGGAGAACAGGTGCAAAGGGCAGTGCAAGTGGACCTGCTTAAAGACTAATCAAATGCCTTGCGCCTGAAGCTCACACAATCCAGCCTAAAACATACGTCCTATCAAGCATGCGCACATATACAAGTATGCCAGCTGAGGGCCTATGCAGCGTACAGAGGGAAGGACATATTTCCACTTTGAGATCGGACGGCCAAAACTCACAAGCAAATCAAGGAATGTTACTGAGAGCTAACAGAGAACACAAAGTGCTTGTCGCAAGGACATGGCACGCAAAGAGGTTCAGGAAGTGAATTGTTCATCGACTACTGCTTACCGAGAAAACCAGAGAGTCTGTCCAATGAAAATAACATTGAAAAAACAAAAAAAAGGAGCTCAAGTTAACCACCTTGATTGGGCTCGTACGGGATTTGAACCCGGGACCTCTCGCACCCAAAGCGAGAATCATACCCCTAGACCAACGAGCCACGGTCCTTTGAGCATTTGACGGAATTGTCCTCAGCGTTTGCACCCCCCTTAGGATTCGAGGCCAAGAATGCCTATTCCTGAAGTTTGTTCCTGCCGCTGAAAGCCTTGTCGGTGTATGAGCCAAATGAATGCCCCAGTCGGCACGCTCTGACTGTCTTCACAGGTCTCCTCCTCATCCCGAAGGTTGGTGGCCCATTGACATCAGGGTGGAAGGTGCTTGCGATACACTGTTCCTTCCTTCCTTCCTTCCTTCCTTTATTCCTCTTATGCTGTTTATGTAATAAGAGGGGACGATACACAGAAGAGAGAAAGTGGCCCAACACACTAGACTAGCAGTCTTCTGATCAATCTGCAGCTGGCAAGGTGGGGGAGAGCCTTTATTTTGCACCTGCTGGGATCTGCATTGGCAGAAGCTCTGAGGGCTGGGCCTTTCCTTTTGCCTGTAAAAACAAAAAGCAGCCCTCCTCCCTCCAGCCCTGAGAGCATGGGCGTGACACTGGAAAAAGCAGCATCTCCCCTTTGGTAAAGATGACCATTGCACAGCTGCTCACTCAGAGCTCGATCGTGCTCGATCAGGCCAGATATATTTAGGTCACCAGCAAAGTCTGTTCTCTTTTCTTGCGTAGGGTGAGCATTCACAGAACCCAGCTTCGTTGACAAGAGTGCAAAAGGTGTATACTAAAAGCTTTCTGCTTTACTTGAGCGCCATGGCCGTTATTATATTTTGGCTGCTCCAAGCAATCTCTGTCCAGCCGATGCAAATTTCCAGCTCAAATTTTCCCAGCACTCAAAAAGTCCCTCCTCCCGCCAGCTCTGCTTTCAGGAAGTTCAGCAGAAGCAGTCCAACTTCTGTTCCCACTTCAGAGGAAAAGCTTTCTCGGGCCAGAGAAAGCCAGGGAATCACTGTACCGGCAAGTGCATTTCTTACAACTGGTAATCCCTCAGAACACAGAAATGAAGAAGCTGTATATGAAAATGTATTATTTCTTTGGTACACTAACCTATGTAACTAATATGGACCATTTCAGAGGACGGAGCGGACCCAACTGTGATCCCAGAGACTCAAATACCCAGCAGTAGGGAAAATAAATCCTCTCTGTGCTCTGCAACATTACATACACAAAATGCAAGCGCGTGCATTTTTTTATTGGCCCCATATACAGAATACATGTGAGGATGCTTGCCTTCCCAGTGTATTTCTCAAGCTCTTGAGAGCATATGCTATTTCCATGGGAACGCAAATAAGTTCATACTTTACATTTGTGTGTGACAAAAGGGGAAAAAAACTATTTTGTGTAAAATGCCAGCAGAGAGTGTTTCTGCCCGGTCTCGAACCGGGGACCTTTCGCGTGCGTGATAACCACTACACTACAGAAACAGCTGCTTACTCACCTTTGTAGGGACTGGGAGAACAGGTGCAAAGGGCAGTGCAAGTGGACCTGCTTAAAGACTAATCAAATGCCTTGCGCCTGAAGCTCACACAATCCAGCCTAAAACATACGTCCTATCAAGCATGCGCACATATACAAGTATGCCAGCTGAGGGCCTATGCAGCGTACAGAGGGAAGGACATATTTCCACTTTGAGATCGGACGGCCAAAACTCACAAGCAAATCAAGGAATGTTACTGAGAGCTAACAGAGAACACAAAGTGCTTGTCGCAAGGACATGGCACGCAAAGAGGTTCAGGAAGTGAATTGTTCATCGACTACTGCTTACCGAGAAAACCAGAGAGTCTGTCCAATGAAAATAACATTGAAAAAACAAAAAATAGGAGCTCAAGTTAACCACCTTGATTGGGACCTCTCGCACCCAAAGCGAGAATCATACCCCTAGACCAACGAGCCACGGTCCTTTGAGCATTTGACGGAATTGTCCTCAGCGTTTGCACCCCCCTTAGGATTCGAGGTAAAGAATGCCTATTCCTGAAGTTTGTTCCTGCCGCTGAAAGCCTTGTCGGTGTATGAGCCAAATGAATGCCCCAGTCGGCACGCTCTGACTGTCTTCACAGGTCTCCTCCTCATCCCGAAGGTTGGTGGCCCATTGACATCAGGGTGGAAGGTGCTTGCGATACACTGTTCCTTCCTTCCTTCCTTCCTTCCTTTATTCCTCTTATGCTGTTTATGTAATAAGAGGGGACGATACACAGAAGAGAGAAAGTGGCCCAACACACTAGACTAGCAGTCTTCTGATCAATCTGCAGCTGGCAAGGTGGGGGAGAGCCTTTATTTTGCACCTGCTGGGATCTGCATTGGCAGAAGCTCTGAGGGCTGGGCCTTTCCTTTTGCCTGTAAAAACAAAAAGCAGCCCTCCTCCCTCCAGCCCTGAGAGCATGGGCGTGACACTGGAAAAAGCAGCATCTCCCCTTTGGTAAAGATGACCATTGCACAGCTGCTCACTCAGAGCTCGATCGTGCTCGATCAGGCGAGATATATTTAGGTCACCAGCAAAGTCTGTTCTCTTTTCTTGCGTAGGGTGAGCATTCACAGAGCCCAGCTTCGTTGACAAGAGTGCAAAAGGTGTATACTAAAAGCTTTCTGCTTTACTTGAGCGCCATGGCCGTTATTATATTTTGGCTGCTCCAAGCAATCTCTGTCCAGCCGATGCAAATTTCCAGCTCAAATTTTCCCAGCACTCAAAAAGTCCCTCCTCCCGCCAGCTCTGCTTTCAGGAAGTTCAGCAGAAGCAGTCCAACTTCTGTTCCCACTTCAGAGGAAAAGCTTTCTCGGGCCAGAGAAAGCCAGGGAATCACTGTACCGGCAAGTGCATTTCTTACAACTGGTAATCCCTCAGAACACAGAAATGAAGAAGCTGTATATGAAAATGTATTATTTCTTTGGTACACTAACCTATGTAACTAATATGGACCATTTCAGAGGACGGAGCGGACCCAACTGTGATCCCAGAGACCCAAATACCCAGCAGTAGGGAAAATAAATCCTCTCTGTGCTCTGCAACATTACATACACAAAATGCAAGCGCGTGCATTTTTTTATTGGCCCCATATACAGAATACATGTGAGGATGCTTGCCTTCCCAGTGTATTTCTCAAGCTCTTGAGAGCATATGCTATTTCCATGGGAACGCAAATAAGTTCATACTTTACATTTGTGTGTGACAAAAGGGGAAAAAAACTATTTTGTGTAAAATGCCAGCAGAGAGTGTTTCTGCCCGGTCTCGAACCGGGGACCTTTCGGGTGTGAGGCGAACGTGATAACCACTACACTACAGAAACAGCTGCTTGCTCACCTTTGTAGGGACTGGGAGAACAGGTGCAAAGGGCAGTGCAAGTGGACCTGCTTAAAGACTAATCAAATGCCTTGCGCCTGAAGCTCACACAATCCAGCCTAAAACATACGTCCTATCAAGCATGCGCACATATACAAGTATGCCAGCTGAGGGCCTATGCAGCGTACAGAGGGAAGGACATATTTCCACTTTGAGATCGGACGGCCAAAACTCACAAGCAAATCAAGGAATGTTACTGAGAGCTAACAGAGAACACAAAGTGCTTGTCGCAAGGACATGGCACGCAAAGAGGTTCAGGAAGTGAATTGTTCATCGACTACTGCTTACCGAGAAAACCAGAGAGTCTGTCCAATGAAAATAACATTGAAAAAACAAAAAAAAGGAGCTCAAGTTAACCACCTTGATTGGGCTCGTACGGGATTTGAACCCGGGACCTCTCGCACCCAAAGCGAGAATCATACCCCTAGACCAACGAGCCACGGTCCTTTGAGCATTTGACGGAATTGTCCTCAGCGTTTGCACCCCCCTTAGGATTCGAGGCCAAGAATGCCTATTCCTGAAGTTTGTTCCTGCCGCTGAAAGCCTTGTCGGTGTATGAGCCAAATGAATGCCCCAGTCGGCACGCTCTGACTGTCTTCACAGGTCTCCTCCTCATCCCGAAGGTTGGTGGCCCATTGACATCAGGGTGGAAGGTGCTTGCGATACACTGTTCCTTCCTTCCTTTATTCCTCTTATGCTGTTTATGTAATAAGAGGGGACGATACACAGAAGAGAGAAAGTGGCCCAACACACTAGACTAGCAGTCTTCTGATCAATCTGCAGCTGGCAAGGTGGGGGAGAGCCTTTATTTTGCACCTGCTGGGATCTGCATTGGCAGAAGCTCTGAGGGCTGGGCCTTTCCTTTTGCCTGTAAAAACAAAAAGCAGCCCTCCTCCCTCCAGCCCTGAGAGCATGGGCGTGACACTGGAAAAAGCAGCATCTCCCCTTTGGCAAAGATGACCATTGCACAGCTGCTCACTCAGAGCTCGATCGTGCTCGATCAGGCGAGATATATTTAGGTCACCAGCAAAGTCTGTTCTCTTTTCTTGCGTAGGGTGAGCATTCACAGAGCCCAGCTTCGTTGACAAGAGTGCAAAAGGTGTATACTAAAAGCTTTCTGCTTTACTTGAGCGCCATGGCCGTTATTATATTTTGGCTGCTCCAAGCAATCTCTGTCCAGCCGATGCAAATTTCCAGCTCAAATTTTCCCAGCACTCAAAAAGTCCCTCCTCCCGCCAGCTCTGCTTTCAGGAAGTTCAGCAGAAGCAGTCCAACTTCTGTTCCCACTTCAGAGGAAAAGCTTTCTCGGGCCAGAGAAAGCCAGGGAATCACTGTACCGGCAAGTGCATTTCTTACAACTGGTAATCCCTCAGAACACAGAAATGAAGAAGCTGTATATGAAAATGTATTATTTCTTTGGTACACTAACCTATGTAACTAATATGGACCATTTCAGAGGACGGAGCGGACCCAACTGTGATCCCAGAGACTCAAATACCCAGCAGTAGGGAAAATAAATCCTCTCTGTGCTCTGCAACATTACATACACAAAATGCAAGCGCGTGCATTTTTTTATTGGCCCCATATACAGAATACATGTGAGGATGCTTGCCTTCCCAGTGTATTTCTCAAGCTCTTGAGAGCATATGCTATTTCCATGGGAACGCAAATAAGTTCATACTTTACATTTGTGTGTGACAAAAGGGGAAAAAAACTATTTTGTGTAAAATGCCAGCAGAGAGTGTTTCTGCCCGGTCTCGAACCGGGGACCTTTCGCGTGTGAGGCGAACGTGATAACCACTACACTACAGAAACAGCTGCTTACTCACCTTTGTAGGGACTGGGAGAACAGGTGCAAAGGGCAGTGCAAGTGGACCTGCTCAAAGACTAATCAAATGCCTTGCGCCTGAAGCTCACACAATCCAGCCTAAAACATACGTCCTATCAAGCATGCGCACATATACAAGTATGCCAGCTGAGGGCCTATGCAGCGTACAGAGGGAAGGACATATTTCCACTTTGAGATCGGACGGCCAAAACTCACAAGCAAATCAAGGAATGTTACTGAGAGCTAACAGAGAACACAAAGTGCTTGTCGCAAGGACATGGCACGCAAAGAGGTTCAGGAAGTGAATTGTTCATCGACTACTGCTTACCGAGAAAACCAGAGAGTCTGTCCAATGAAAATAACATTGAAAAAACAAAAAATAGGAGCTCAAGTTAACCACCTTGATTGGGACCTCTCGCACCCAAAGCGAGAATCATACCCCTAGACCAACGAGCCACAGTCCTTTGAGCATTTGACGGAATTGTCCTCAGCGTTTGCACCCCCCTTAGGATTCGAGGCCAAGAATGCCTATTCCTGAAGTTTGTTCCTGCCGCTGAAAGCCTTGTCGGTGTATGAGCCAAATGAATGCCCCAGTCGGCACGCTCTGACTGTCTTCACAGGTCTCCTCCTCATCCCGAAGGTTGGTGGCCCATTGACATCAGGGTGGAAGGTGCTTGCGATACACTGTTCCTTCCTTCCTTCCTTCCTTCCTTTATTCCTCTTATGCTGTTTATGTAATAAGAGGGGACGATACACAGAAGAGAGAAAGTGGCCCAACACACTAGACTAGCAGTCTTCTGATCAATCTGCAGCTGGCAAGGTGGGGGAGAGCCTTTATTTTGCACCTGCTGGGATCTGCATTGGCAGAAGCTCTGAGGGCTGGGCCTTTCCTTTTGCCTGTAAAAACAAAAAGCAGCCCTCCTCCCTCCAGCCCTGAGAGCATGGGCGTGACACTGGAAAAAGCAGCATCTCCCCTTTGGTAAAGATGACCATTGCACAGCTGCTCACTCAGAGCTCGATCGTGCTCGATCAGGCGAGATATATTTAGGTCACCAGCAAAGTCTGTTCTCTTTTCTTGCGTAGGGTGAGCATTCACAGAGCCCAGCTTCGTTGACAAGAGTGCAAAAGGTGTATACTAAAAGCTTTCTGCTTTACTTGAGCGCCATGGCCGTTATTATATTTTGGCTGCTCCAAGCAATCTCTGTCCAGCCGATGCAAATTTCCAGCTCAAATTTTCCCAGCACTCAAAAAGTCCCTCCTCCCGCCAGCTCTGCTTTCAGGAAGTTCAGCAGAAGCAGTCCAACTTCTGTTCCCACTTCAGAGGAAAAGCTTTCTCGGGCCAGAGAAAGCCAGGGAATCACTGTACCGGCAAGTGCATTTCTTACAACTGGTAATCCCTCAGAACACAGAAATGAAGAAGCTGTATATGAAAATGTATTATTTCTTTGGTACACTAACCTATGTAACTAATATGGACCATTTCAGAGGACGGAGCGGACCCAACTGTGATCCCAGAGACCCAAATACCCAGCAGTAGGGAAAATAAATCCTCTCTGTGCTCTGCAACATTACATACACAAAATGCAAGCGCGTGCATTTTTTTATTGGCCCCATATACAGAATACATGTGAGGATGCTTGCCTTCCCAGTGTATTTCTCAAGCTCTTGAGAGCATATGCTATTTCCATGGGAACGCAAATAAGTTCATACTTTACATTTGTGTGTGACAAAAGGGGAAAAAAACTATTTTGTGTAAAATGCCAGCAGAGAGTGTTTCTGCCCGGTCTCGAACCGGGGACCTTTATAACCACTACACTACAGAAACAGCTGCTTGCTCACCTTTGTAGGGACTGGGAGAACAGGTGCAAAGGGCAGTGCAAGTGGACCTGCTTAAAGACTAATCAAATGCCTTGCGCCTGAAGCTCACACAATCCAGCCTAAAACATACGTCCTATCAAGCATGCGCACATATACAAGTATGCCAGCTGAGGGCCTATGCAGCGTACAGAGGGAAGGACATATTTCCACTTTGAGATCGGACGGCCAAAACTCACAAGCAAATCAAGGAATGTTACTGAGAGCTAACAGAGAACACAAAGTGCTTGTCGCAAGGACATGGCACGCAAAGAGGTTCAGGAAGTGAATTGTTCATCGACTACTGCTTACCGAGAAAACCAGAGAGTCTGTCCAATGAAAATAACATTGAAAAAACAAAAAAAAGGAGCTCAAGTTAACCACCTTGATTGGGCTCGTACGGGATTTGAACCCGGGACCTCTCGCACCCAAAGCGAGAATCATACCCCTAGACCAACGAGCCACGGTCCTTTGAGCATTTGACGGAATTGTCCTCAGCGTTTGCACCCCCCTTAGGATTCGAGGCCAAGAATGCCTATTCCTGAAGTTTGTTCCTGCCGCTGAAAGCCTTGTCGGTGTATGAGCCAAATGAATGCCCCAGTCGGCACGCTCTGACTGTCTTCACAGGTCTCCTCCTCATCCCGAAGGTTGGTGGCCCATTGACATCAGGGTGGAAGGTGCTTGCGATACACTGTTCCTTCCTTCCTTCCTTCCTTCCTTTATTCCTCTTATGCTGTTTATGTAATAAGAGGGGACGATACACAGAAGAGAGAAAGTGGCCCAACACACTAGACTAGCAGTCTTCTGATCAATCTGCAGCTGGCAAGGTGGGGGAGAGCCTTTATTTTGCACCTGCTGGGATCTGCATTGGCAGAAGCTCTGAGGGCTGGGCCTTTCCTTTTGCCTGTAAAAACAAAAAGCAGCCCTCCTCCCTCCAGCCCTGAGAGCATGGGCGTGACACTGGAAAAAGCAGCATCTCCCCTTTGGTAAAGATGACCATTGCACAGCTGCTCACTCAGAGCTCGATCGTGCTCGATCAGGCCAGATATATTTAGGTCACCAGCAAAGTCTGTTCTCTTTTCTTGCGTAGGGTGAGCATTCACAGAACCCAGCTTCGTTGACAAGAGTGCAAAAGGTGTATACTAAAAGCTTTCTGCTTTACTTGAGCGCCATGGCCGTTATTATATTTTGGCTGCTCCAAGCAATCTCTGTCCAGCCGATGCAAATTTCCAGCTCAAATTTTCCCAGCACTCAAAAAGTCCCTCCTCCCGCCAGCTCTGCTTTCAGGAAGTTCAGCAGAAGCAGTCCAACTTCTGTTCCCACTTCAGAGGAAAAGCTTTCTCGGGCCAGAGAAAGCCAGGGAATCACTGTACCGGCAAGTGCATTTCTTACAACTGGTAATCCCTCAGAACACAGAAATGAAGAAGCTGTATATGAAAATGTATTATTTCTTTGGTACACTAACCTATGTAACTAATATGGACCATTTCAGAGGACGGAGCGGACCCAACTGTGATCCCAGAGACTCAAATACCCAGCAGTAGGGAAAATAAATCCTCTCTGTGCTCTGCAACATTACATACACAAAATGCAAGCGCGTGCATTTTTTTATTGGCCCCATATACAGAATACATGTGAGGATGCTTGCCTTCCCAGTGTATTTCTCAAGCTCTTGAGAGCATATGCTATTTCCATGGGAACGCAAATAAGTTCATACTTTACATTTGTGTGTGACAAAAGGGGAAAAAAACTATTTTGTGTAAAATGCCAGCAGAGAGTGTTTCTGCCCGGTCTCGAACCGGGGACCTTTCGCGTGTGAGGCGAACGTGATAACCACTACACTACAGAAACAGCTGCTTACTCACCTTTGTAGGGACTGGGAGAACAGGTGCAAAGGGCAGTGCAAGTGGACCTGCTTAAAGACTAATCAAATGCCTTGCGCCTGAAGCTCACACAATCCAGCCTAAAACATACGTCCTATCAAGCATGCGCACATATACAAGTATGCCAGCTGAGGGCCTATGCAGCGTACAGAGGGAAGGACATATTTCCACTTTGAGATCGGACGGCCAAAACTCACAAGCAAATCAAGGAATGTTACTGAGAGCTAACAGAGAACACAAAGTGCTTGTCGCAAGGACATGGCACGCAAAGAGGTTCAGGAAGTGAATTGTTCATCGACTACTGCTTACCGAGAAAACCAGAGAGTCTGTCCAATGAAAATAACATTGAAAAAACAAAAAATAGGAGCTCAAGTTAACCACCTTGATTGGGACCTCTCGCACCCAAAGCGAGAATCATACCCCTAGACCAACGAGCCACGGTCCTTTGAGCATTTGACGGAATTGTCCTCAGCGTTTGCACCCCCCTTAGGATTCGAGGTAAAGAATGCCTATTCCTGAAGTTTGTTCCTGCCGCTGAAAGCCTTGTCGGTGTATGAGCCAAATGAATGCCCCAGTCGGCACGCTCTGACTGTCTTCACAGGTCTCCTCCTCATCCCGAAGGTTGGTGGCCCATTGACATCAGGGTGGAAGGTGCTTGCGATACACTGTTCCTTCCTTCCTTCCTTCCTTCCTTCCTTCCTTTATTCCTCTTATGCTGTTTATGTAATAAGAGGGGACGATACACAGAAGAGAGAAAGTGGCCCAACACACTAGACTAGCAGTCTTCTGATCAATCTGCAGCTGGCAAGGTGGGGGAGAGCCTTTATTTTGCACCTGCTGGGATCTGCATTGGCAGAAGCTCTGAGGGCTGGGCCTTTCCTTTTGCCTGTAAAAACAAAAAGCAGCCCTCCTCCCTCCAGCCCTGAGAGCATGGGCGTGACACTGGAAAAAGCAGCATCTCCCCTTTGGTAAAGATGACCATTGCACAGCTGCTCACTCAGAGCTCGATCGTGCTCGATCAGGCGAGATATATTTAGGTCACCAGCAAAGTCTGTTCTCTTTTCTTGCGTAGGGTGAGCATTCACAGAGCCCAGCTTCGTTGACAAGAGTGCAAAAGGTGTATACTAAAAGCTTTCTGCTTTACTTGAGCGCCATGGCCGTTATTATATTTTGGCTGCTCCAAGCAATCTCTGTCCAGCCGATGCAAATTTCCAGCTCAAATTTTCCCAGCACTCAAAAAGTCCCTCCTCCCGCCAGCTCTGCTTTCAGGAAGTTCAGCAGAAGCAGTCCAACTTCTGTTCCCACTTCAGAGGAAAAGCTTTCTCGGGCCAGAGAAAGCCAGGGAATCACTGTACCGGCAAGTGCATTTCTTACAACTGGTAATCCCTCAGAACACAGAAATGAAGAAGCTGTATATGAAAATGTATTATTTCTTTGGTACACTAACCTATGTAACTAATATGGACCATTTCAGAGGACGGAGCGGACCCAACTGTGATCCCAGAGACTCAAATACCCAGCAGTAGGGAAAATAAATCCTCTCTGTGCTCTGCAACATTACATACACAAAATGCAAGCGCGTGCATTTTTTTATTGGCCCCATATACAGAATACATGTGAGGATGCTTGCCTTCCCAGTGTATTTCTCAAGCTCTTGAGAGCATATGCTATTTCCATGGGAACGCAAATAAGTTCATACTTTACATTTGTGTGTGACAAAAGGGGAAAAAAACTATTTTGTGTAAAATGCCAGCAGAGAGTGTTTCTGCCCGGTCTCGAACCGGGGACCTTTCGCGTGTGAGGCGAACGTGATAACCACTACACTACAGAAACAGCTGCTTACTCACCTTTGTAGGGACTGGGAGAACAGGTGCAAAGGGCAGTGCAAGTGGACCTGCTTAAAGACTAATCAAATGCCTTGCGCCTGAAGCTCACACAATCCAGCCTAAAACATACGTCCTATCAAGCATGCGCACATATACAAGTATGCCAGCTGAGGGCCTATGCAGCGTACAGAGGGAAGGACATATTTCCACTTTGAGATCGGACGGCCAAAACTCACAAGCAAATCAAGGAATGTTACTGAGAGCTAACAGAGAACACAAAGTGCTTGTCGCAAGGACATGGCACGCAAAGAGGTTCAGGAAGTGAATTGTTCATCGACTACTGCTTACCGAGAAAACCAGAGAGTCTGTCCAATGAAAATAACATTGAAAAAACAAAAAATAGGAGCTCAAGTTAACCACCTTGATTGGGACCTCTCGCACCCAAAGCGAGAATCATACCCCTAGACCAACGAGCCACAGTCCTTTGAGCATTTGACGGAATTGTCCTCAGCGTTTGCACCCCCCTTAGGATTCGAGGCCAAGAATGCCTATTCCTGAAGTTTGTTCCTGCCGCTGAAAGCCTTGTCGGTGTATGAGCCAAATGAATGCCCCAGTCGGCACGCTCTGACTGTCTTCACAGGTCTCCTCCTCATCCCGAAGGTTGGTGGCCCATTGACATCAGGGTGGAAGGTGCTTGCGATACACTGTTCCTTCCTTCCTTCCTTCCTTCCTTTATTCCTCTTATGCTGTTTATGTAATAAGAGGGGACGATACACAGAAGAGAGAAAGTGGCCCAACACACTAGACTAGCAGTCTTCTGATCAATCTGCAGCTGGCAAGGTGGGGGAGAGCCTTTATTTTGCACCTGCTGGGATCTGCATTGGCAGAAGCTCTGAGGGCTGGGCCTTTCCTTTTGCCTGTAAAAACAAAAAGCAGCCCTCCTCCCTCCAGCCCTGAGAGCATGGGCGTGACACTGGAAAAAGCAGCATCTCCCCTTTGGTAAAGATGACCATTGCACAGCTGCTCACTCAGAGCTCGATCGTGCTCGATCAGGCCAGATATATTTAGGTCACCAGCAAAGTCTGTTCTCTTTTCTTGCGTAGGGTGAGCATTCACAGAACCCAGCTTCGTTGACAAGAGTGCAAAAGGTGTATACTAAAAGCTTTCTGCTTTACTTGAGCGCCATGGCCGTTATTATATTTTGGCTGCTCCAAGCAATCTCTGTCCAGCCGATGCAAATTTCCAGCTCAAATTTTCCCAGCACTCAAAAAGTCCCTCCTCCCGCCAGCTCTGCTTTCAGGAAGTTCAGCAGAAGCAGTCCAACTTCTGTTCCCACTTCAGAGGAAAAGCTTTCTCGGGCCAGAGAAAGCCAGGGAATCACTGTACCGGCAAGTGCATTTCTTACAACTGGTAATCCCTCAGAACACAGAAATGAAGAAGCTGTATATGAAAATGTATTATTTCTTTGGTACACTAACCTATGTAACTAATATGGACCATTTCAGAGGACGGAGCGGACCCAACTGTGATCCCAGAGACTCAAATACCCAGCAGTAGGGAAAATAAATCCTCTCTGTGCTCTGCAACATTACATACACAAAATGCAAGCGCGTGCATTTTTTTATTGGCCCCATATACAGAATACATGTGAGGATGCTTGCCTTCCCAGTGTATTTCTCAAGCTCTTGAGAGCATATGCTATTTCCATGGGAACGCAAATAAGTTCATACTTTACATTTGTGTGTGACAAAAGGGGAAAAAAACTATTTTGTGTAAAATGCCAGCAGAGAGTGTTTCTGCCCGGTCTCGAACCGGGGACCTTTCGCGTGTGAGGCGAACGTGATAACCACTACACTACAGAAACAGCTGCTTACTCACCTTTGTAGGGACTGGGAGAACAGGTGCAAAGGGCAGTGCAAGTGGACCTGCTTAAAGACTAATCAAATGCCTTGCGCCTGAAGCTCACACAATCCAGCCTAAAACATACGTCCTATCAAGCATGCGCACATATACAAGTATGCCAGCTGAGGGCCTATGCAGCGTACAGAGGGAAGGACATATTTCCACTTTGAGATCGGACGGCCAAAACTCACAAGCAAATCAAGGAATGTTACTGAGAGCTAACAGAGAACACAAAGTGCTTGTCGCAAGGACATGGCACGCAAAGAGGTTCAGGAAGTGAATTGTTCATCGACTACTGCTTACCGAGAAAACCAGAGAGTCTGTCCAATGAAAATAACATTGAAAAAACAAAAAATAGGAGCTCAAGTTAACCACCTTGATTGGGACCTCTCGCACCCAAAGCG